>NW_023270377.1:2657694-2713826 GCF_011800145.1 Mirounga leonina | reverse complement strand
CCTGGAGAGGGTGGACGGGTCCCCTGTGGGAGGGGTCTCCGTCCTGAGATGGAGCGGGGTGTAATGAGCAGGGCGCCACCGCCAGGCTCCTGGTCCCCAGATGGGACTGAGCTAGATGGGGACGTCTGCAGGACGCTATCGCTGCCCGGACCTGGCGGGGGGCAGGTCTGAGAGTGGGGCCGGGGAGCCCTGGTGTCAAAGGTGCCAGACAGTCCGATGTCTCCCTCGCTCCTCCTGAGCCACCCGCAGGACCATGTTGTTCCAAGAACCTGGCCACGGAGGGTGGCCAGGAGGGGGTGGGCAGTGGACACAGGCCTGACCTCAGAGGTGGTGCCGGCCCAGGGTGCTCAGGAGAGCACTGGACAGGGGGCCAGCACACCTGACTTGGGGTGTCCCTACTCACTCCCTGGGGCCTTGGGCAAGTCCCTCCATGGCCTCGGGACTTTCTCAGGGGTGGGGTGGGACCAAAGCCAGCAGGGGGCGCCCCACAACCATCCTGGGTTCCAGGAAGCTCTGGGGTCAGGGTGGGCTGCCAGAAGAGGGGTGAGGTGGTGGCTCAGACCCAGGTTTGAGGCCGGGGAGGAGGGAGAGGGAGCCTCTGCTGGGCACTCAGAGCTGACTCCCCAGATGCCCTTTTGCAGACTCTGCTTCCCAGGGGTCTGGGCGGTGGCCCCAGGGATTCTGAGTCCCTCAGCCGGGGCTGGTGCTGGGAAGGCTGTGTTTTTCTAAGGCGTTCCAGGTGATTCTGGTGCTTAGAGGCCTGGAAACCCCCAGCCCACTAGCAGCTCCCCTGTAGGGAGCAGGTGTTTCCTGCAGGAGTCAGAGGCTGACCCCAGCAAGGCCACACTCTCAGCTCTGAGGCCGCTTTGGTGCCTGTAAGCCTGTCGTCCAGTGGGCAAAAACCCAATAGCCCATATATAGGCATCCGGAGCTGCAGACCTCAGTGAAGTGATCTTTTTCATGGTGCAAACCCAGGAGCTCCCCAAAAAGCTGGCAAAATACCGGAGATACTGGAGAGAGGGAACCCCCTCTTTCTCCCTGGCCCATAAATGTGTGCTGGACAAAGATGAAGGAAAATAAAGGTGTACCAAAGGTGCTGAAAGAACATCACATTTTTCCTCATGACTAGAATAATTACGGCTAACGACGCAGCTCTTCGCACCTCAATGCATAGGTTGAATGCAGAGTCAGTCTCTTCCTTTTTTTTTTTTTTTTAAGATTTTTATTTATTTATTGGAGAGAGAGAGAGAGAGAGAGAGATAGAGCCCACGAGTGGGGGGGACGTGGGCAGAGGGCGAAGCAGACTCCCCGCTGAGCAGGGAGCCTGACGCGGGGCTTGATCTCAGCACCCCGGGATCATGACCTGAGCTGAGGGCAGACGCTTAACCGACTGAGACACCCAGGCGCCCCTCTTCCTTCTTTTTTTAAATGACTCTGAAGTTCATTTGAAAGGAACAGTGAAAAAGGACAACTGTGAGGCCGGCCTCCAAGAAGGCCCTCCCGGGACCCCATCCCCATAGCACATCCTGTGTGCCCCCCACGTTGTACGGCAGAATATGGCAGAAGAGATGGCTCTCACTTCCAAGTAGGTAGTAAAGGCTCTCATCTTCGTTGTGCCCTTAGCTCTGGGGAAAGCCCGGGGCCATGCTGGAAGCAGCCCTGTAAGAGAGGCCTGTGCAGGGAGAAGTGAGGCCTCCCACCCCAGTCCGGCCCTCAGATGATGGCCGATCCCTTGGTGCCAACTAAGGACAGATCCTGAGGCAGAACCCCTGGCTAAAGTGCTCCCAGAGCCAGGAACCTGCGTGAGATCACAAGTGTTTGTTGTTTTAAGACTCTAGATTTTGGGAGAACCTGGGTGGCTCAGTCGTTAAGCATCTGCCTTTGGCTCAGGTCATGATCCCAGGGTCCTGGGATCGAGCCCCACGTCAGGCTCTCTGCTCAGCGGTGAGTCTGCTTCTCCCTCTGCCTCTGTGATCTCTCTAGCTCTCACTCTCTCAAATAAATAAATAAAATCTTAGAAGACACTAGATTTGGGGGTCATTTGTCATGCAGCAACAGATAACTAATACAGCAAACAAGATTGAAGTGGAAGAGTCATTTTAGATATGAAGTCTCATAATTGTAGAGCAGTAGTCCATCAAACCAGGTGGTTCTGACCCCAAAATACCTTTCTCTCAGATCAACAAACCAGAACAGAGAAAGCGGAGATGCTTCACACAGAAAACTTTGCCCTAAGACAAAGACGCCACAGCAAATCCGTGGGGGAAAGAAGGAATGGTCAATAGTAGTCCCCAGAGTGTTGGTAAACTATTTGAGAGTGGCGGGAGTAGGATGTTAGGGCAGCCCCTGCCCCCCCAAAAATCCCAGATGGAATAAGAGATACTGGAAGCAGGTAAAGCTCTAAAACCCCCGAGGAGGGGCTGGGCAGGACAGGTGCGCCAGATGGCCTCACCACCTGCGGGTGCCCTCCTGCTGGAGGAAGCGCCCCAGTCGCCGTGCCAGCCTGCCCCCCGGAAGGTGCATCGAGCTCTAGAGATGAGCACACACCCTAACTCGGGGACTTCACCCTCTGACTCTGAATCACAGAGGCGGCACCGTATCATTTCTCATAGTCCAAAAGGACATGACCCAAATGTCCATTAATAGGAATGACTGGATGTCCCTTTGAATTCTTAAAGTGTGATATGGCCACAGTTTGATGAAATCGAAGATCCTATTTTCAAAGACCGATCGCATCAGAAACGCTGGGGCTGTAATATAAAACGATGAAACAGGATGCGCAAACACGCCCACCGCCGTCCAAACGTTGACGCGGGGAAGAACGGCGGGGGGATCCCGTGTGTTCGTGGGGCTTGTCTTCTACCAGTCGAATTGTTCTGCTTCGTGTTTTCCAAATGCTCCACAAATGAACATGTGTTATTTTTATCATCATGAGAAGGAACAAGCAGCATATTTTTAAAGATTGCACCACTCTGTAGCAATCTGTTGATAAAGATCTGTTTCCAGTGCCTGGTGTCAAGTTTCCCAAACTGACTGGTCATGTGAGGCGCTAGGTCTGCTCTCCCCACGTTCCTTAGGCCTCTAGGGGAGGCAGCTCCCGGTGACAGGGGCCTGTCATCAGAATACCCTGTCCTCTTTCCTCCAGCCTGGGCTGGGTACACATTAACCCTTTGTGTTGTGGCTACAAGGACAGGAGCAGGAATGACGTCTCTGTTCCCCTCTAGTGGCCTCCCCAGGATGGTCCTGGAGACGTCCATGAGCGTCCCCCTTCCCTCTGCGACCTCATGAGGCTGATGCTGAAGGCTAGCAGGGAGATCCTGGGACCATCTGAAGCGGGGACTGGGCTGGGCTGAGCTGGGCTGAACTAGGGTGAACTGAGCTGGGCTAGGCCGGGCTGAACTGGGCTGAGCTGGGCTGGGCTGGCCTGGGCTGAACCGGGCAGACTGGGAAGGGATGAGCTGGGCTATGACCAAGCTGGGCAGGGCTGGGGAGGGCAGCATGGAATCAGGAAGCACAAGTGAGCAGAGTTTGGAAGCACCTTGCAAACCCGTCATCAGTCAGTCGTGGCCGCCATCTGTGTAAGGACTGAGTTCTAACCAGACCGCACACCCCGTGAGAGCAGAACTGTGGCTCCGAGCTCACAGCCATCCCGTAGGGAGCAGGGCCAGCGGCTATGATGGCCAGACAGGGGTCACCTGTCCAGGACCCAAGCTGTCATGATATCCCGATACCCTTAAGAAATCACCTAACTTGGCCAGGAGTGGGGGCTGTCGCCCTGGGAGCCTCCCCCACTGGAACCGCGTCAGGCCAGTCTCTGGGGGGGCAGCCGGAGGCCTTCGTCAGACTCGGCCCTCCCCGACCCTCCAGACTGGGGAACAGTGGTATTAGCAAGGCCCACGCGAGTGACGGAAGGAGGGGCGACAGGTGGAGGCCCTCACCTGGCCTCCCCGGGCTGCAGGCGCACACGCATGTCCTTGGCTGGGAAGCTTCGCTCTGACCGTTGGCAGAAGAGATGTCCAGAGACCCCCTCTCCGGGGCCCGGGTCCAGCTGGGTTCCAGCTGTGAGGGCTTCCCCTGTGACCACTGTGAGCCCAGAGCTGAGGGGGAGACTGCAGGCCGCCGCTGCTGTATTTTTAGATGACCCTATTTCTTTGCTACCTCTGGTTCTCACGACGAGTGAGGACGCCAGGGCCGTGCCAGGGCCGAAGCCACGCTGTGACCGGGAGCCTCGGGTCCAGTGTCCCTGTCGCCAGCCCAGCGAAGCACTCAGGGATGCCTCCTTACCTCTCTGGGCCCCGCTTTAACCACCAAAGGCTTCCCGACCACCACTGCGGACCCCAAGTTTAGAAAGCCTTTGCTCACCAATCTGCATTTCCTTGTGATAGTCACTTTCCCCCGGTTGAGAGATGAACAAAAGGCCACTGGGGCACCTGTCAGTGACCGTTAGAGAAGCGAGTACCCGTCAGGCCCTACTAACACCCAGGCCCTGAGCTGGGGCCTCCACGCCCCCTGAGTCTCCAGCCCAGGCTCCACTGTCCCCCCTGGAATGCTTCCTGCTGTCCGGCCTGGTCCCTGGGGTCCAGGAGACCTCAGCCTTTCAGAGCAGACAGCCTGGGAGGAGCATCAGCTCTCTCCCTCCCCCACTCCCTCCCAATGCAGACAGTGCTAAAAATACCCTTCTGTCCATCCCCACGTGGTGCCCAGCCCAGCCCAGCCCAGCAGGCCCTCCGGGCCCCTCGCCGGCTGGGAAGTCCTATTCTCCGGCCTGAGTTCTCCAAGGTCCAGGGGCCGACTGAGAGGTAGGGTCCCAGGGGCTCTGGAGTGTGGGCATCGGGGAACGGGAGGTGGGATTTGGGGCAGGGAGCTGCAGGGGAGGGCAGGTTATGGTAGGATAACTGGCGGGGCATAGAGATCACAGCGCTGGGTGTTTGGACACAGAGCCCCCAGCCCCGGTCAAGCTGGGCCCCTTGGGGCACGGTGAGGGCTCAGCCGACACACTGCCCTCGGTGTCCTGGCTGGAGAGGTGGGCGATGGGGAGGCGGACCACACCCTCCAGCCGCAGCCGGGACCCCAGTGTCCAGTGCCCAGCCGCTGCTGGCTTCAGGCCCTCTGGGTCCTGCCCGCCGAAGCCCTCCTCGTTGCCGGCCTGGACAGGCACCAGGCTGAGGCTCTGAGACTCTCGGGAAGCCCCCACCCCGTTGGTTCTGGGACCTGAGGGTGGCAGGTGTCAGTAGATGCAGCTGAGGCCCCATGAGAAGGTGGGTGGGCACCCTGCCCACTGGCTCCCGGGGCGGTGGTAGCTACCGGGAACCCAGGGGTGACAGGAATGTGAGGCCTGGGGCAGTGGCCTCGGGCTCATCTTTTGTCCTCACTCGGCCAGGGGGCCTCCCTGGAAGGGGGTCGGGCAGGAGGGATGCTGGCCAGGGCCCCTGACCTGTCCTGTCCTGGCTGGGCTCTGGGGTCCTGCCCTGCTCTCCAGGGGCAACGGTGGGGCGGGGGGGGGCGGGGGGTGCCTAAGCTCCCGCCTCCGGCGCCATAGCTCAGCAGGGCCCTCCCTGCCCCTTGGCACCCACAGTTCACGGTTCTCTTTTCAGGACTTGTTATTTTTTTTTTAGTTTTCTTATTGTTATGTTAATCCCCCTACATTACATCATTAGTTTTTGATGTAGCGTTCCATGATTCATTGTTTGTGCATAACACCCAGTCAGGACTTTGTTATTTATTTTTTTTTTTAAGATTTTTATTTATTTATTTGAGAGAGAGAATGAGAGAGATCACATGAGAGGGGGGAGGGTCAGAGGGAGAAGCAGTCTCCCCGCCGAGCAGGGAGCCTGATGCGGGACTCGATCCAGGGACTCCAGGATCATGACCTGAGCCGAAGGCAGTCGCTCAACCAACTGAGCCACCCAGGCGCCCCCAGGACTTTGTTATTTTGATCACACTTATTTCACCAAGGGTTTGGTCCCCGTGGCCCGCTGGCCCTTTTCCTTCCCTTTGACGGCTCTGGAGGGCGCCCCCTGGTGAACAGACCATGTCCCGGGGTGCAGCTTTTTTTAGGGGTTGTAGGTAGCTTCGGGTGAAATTTGGGGCAGCTTTCTTGGGGTAAAATGTCAGGAGTACATAAATGAATATGCAGACAATTAAATAAGCCAGAAGTGGATTTGCTGAATCCAGTGATACGAACACTGAGTCGAAATCGCTGTCCAGAGAGTTCCCCTTCGTCGTATTTGTCTTTAGCAACCTACACCCGGGGACCTGTAACCTGGGGGTTCGGCGCATAGGCCCCGAGCATGGCTCCCCCACGTCCTAGCTGTGTGATCTTGGACAGGTGACGTGCTTGTGGTTCCCCCCTTCACGAGGACCCTGACAGCACCCACCTCACAGGGTTTTCGTGCGGCCCACGTGAGGAGGGCACACCCCACCCTCGAGACACGGCCTGGCCCGTGGGGAGCACTGTGACCACAGAGCCCCTTTCCCCGCCGGCCTCTGGATCTGCAGCTGAGAAAACTGGGACCAAGGTCACCCAGCAAGGTCATGGCAGCCCAAGGCTCCATGTAACCGTGGACAGTGAGGATCGGTGGGGCAGGAAAGCTTCCAAGGGCCCTCATCATCCTCCCCAGCAAGGTCAGATCCAGGAGCAGGGGAATCCACTTGGAGGTGGGGGGCCACAGCGATCCCCAGGCTCCGGAGGGTCTGCTCTGCGTAGCCCAGAGTTGTGGAGGGGGCCGGGTGTGGTTTTCGTGCTGGCTTTGCTCTGCCCCGATTACCTGGCCGTGGGTAGGTCTCCGGCCCCCTCTGAGCCTCAGCCTTCTCACCGTAAAACGGGACTAACCCTGAGCCCACCGCACACCTTGGCATGGCTATGATGCTCAGCCAGGGCTGGTGGAAGGTGGAAAGGACTGACGGCCGGAAGGATGGGCGCCTCGGTGGAGGAGCCGTGCCCGCCCGGCGGACCCTGCCCCCTTCTCTCCCCAGGATCCGGCCGGCCGGCGTCTCTCCGCGGAGCGGACGGGCTGCGGGGCCTGTCGCCGGCGCTGGCGGCCATGGTGCGGCACGTGGACGACCTGGATTTCCAGCTGCCCTCGCACGCCCAGGACATGCTGGACGGCCTGCGGCGGCTGCGCTCGCAGCCCAAGCTGGCCGACGTCACGCTGCTGGTGGGCGGCCGGGAGCTGCCCTGCCACCGCGGCCTCCTGGCGCTCAGCAGCCCCTACTTCCACGCCATGTTTGCGGGCGACTTTGCCGAGAGTTTCTCGGCGCGCGTGGAGCTGCGGGACGTGGAGCCCGCCGTGGTGGGGCAGCTGGTGGACTTCGTGTACACGGGCCGGCTGACCGTCACGCAGGGCAACGTGGAGGCGCTGACCCGCACGGCCGCACGCCTGCACTTCCCCGCCGTGCAGAAGGTCTGCGGCCGCTACCTGCAGCAGCAGCTGGATGCCACCAACTGCCTGGGCATCTGCGAGTTTGGGGAGCAGCAGGGGCTGCTGGGCGTGGCTGCCAAGGCCTGGGCCTTCCTGCGGGAGAACTTCGAGGCGGTGGCCCAGGAGGACGAGTTCCTGCGGCTGCCCCAGGACCGGCTGGCCGCCTGTCTGGCCGGCGAGCTGCTGCAGGTGCAGCCGGAGCAGAGCCGGCTGGAGGCCCTGCTGCGCTGGGTGCGCCATGACCCGCCGGCCCGGGCCGTCCACCTCCCCGAGCTGCTCGGCCTGGTGCGCCTGGACGCCGTGCCCAGACCCTGTGTGCAGAGGCTGCTGGCCACCGAGCCGCTGATCCAGCAGTCAGAGGCGTGCCGGGTGGCCCTGTCGCAGGGCCGCGATGAGGTGAGCAAGGGCGAGGAGGGGAGCCCCGGAGACCCCGACCTGCACGGGGATGGACAGTAGAGTGTGCCTATCCCCGATGCCCTGAGCCTTGCAGCTCTTCCTGCCTTAGGCTGATTACCTGTGAGGGCATCACGATTCATCCCCGGTGCCCCTGTGTGTCCCACACCCTGGATGAGAGGGGAGGGGCAACCCACAAGTGACCGTCCGAATCCCGGTCAGAGCCCACAGCTTGGTGCGGACAAACCTGGAAACAGACCGAGGGCAGCGTGAGAAAGGCCAAAGCTGGGCTGGGGGCATCCTGGGCAAGGTGGCCAGTCAGGGGGGCTCTCCGGAGGAGGCAGCACCTTACCTGGGCCTTAAGGAGGGCTCGGAGCCCGGCAGGAGGGAAAACGGTCCAGGAAGATGCACAGGCCAAGAGTGCTGCAGGCCACCTGCCCCTTAGGAACCTGCTCGAGCGTTCACGGGGTGCCATTTCCTGCTTGTGCTGCGGGGGGCATGGCAGGCAGGGCAGCTCCGGACACAGTGACAGACACAGACCCGACGAATCTGTCCGTGGCTGGGCAGCCTGCTCCGGGCCCTGCCTGCAGGAGCCCTCAGGAGCCAGGCCTGGGGACCCAGCTCGGGCCAGGGTCGGGGTGGGAGGCGGCGAAGCTCTACCCCGTGCTGTTGTCCGGCACTGCCAGGCACAGTGGGCCGGCCTGGTGCCACCAGGCCACCTTGGAATTGCTGCTGTGGGAGGTGCAGGCCTCGTGCAGGAGGGCCAGAGGCGCAGGGGAGTCCTGGGGGCCTGGGAGCCCCGAGCAGTGGCCACTTGCCAACCAGAGTGGAAGCCTCCCGGCGTTTCCCGCCCAGCCAGGGCCACCCGAGTTCGGCACGCCGCACGCTGGCCCAGGGGAGGAACTGGGGACAGAGGTGGCGTTGGCTCCAAAGATGGGTACGGGGGGACTGCTGGGAGGAACAGCGCTCAGGTTTGGGGCACACGTGCACCTGCCGCCCCATCTCTTCCCGTCCTGAGCGTTTGCCGCCGTGCCTGGCCCCAGACAACCACGGCGCGCACACACAGCCGCTCCACCCAAGCCCTGCCCCAGAGAAGGCCCCGAGGCCTGCTGGCGCCCGCTCTTCGCCTTGCACGGCCATACGGCGGCCTGCCCCTCTAACGCAGCCTTCCTGGCCCCACAGGCTCTGCTCGCCCTCCCGCAGAAGCTGGAGGAGGTGCTGGTGGTGGTGGGCGGGCGGGCCCTGGAGGAGGACGAGGAGGGCGCCGAGGAGCCCGCCCCTCACCCCAGGAACTTCGCCTTCTACAACAGCAAGGCCAGTGAGTAGCCCGCACGCTGTCCCTGCGGCCCCGAGCCCCTCGGGTCACCGTGCAGGTGGAGGGGGTGAGGTGCTCACAGGGAGGGGGCCTGCAGGAGAGCCTAGAGGCCAGCGCAGGGGGAGGGGAAGCTGACAGCCGGGGCACGGCGGCCCCCTCACCCTCCAGCCACAGCCCCCAACTTTGGCCTTTTTGGGCCCCGGAGCCCAGGGTAAAGGGTTCTGCTGCCCCAAACGCCCTGCGTGCCCAACGGAACCCTGGCCCCAAGGGGAGAACGGGGAGCTGGGGTGCAGTGGCCTGGACGGTAGGAGCCCAGGGACTAGGTCAGCTCAAACAGGGTTCTAATTCCAGCCTTTGAACCACTCACTTCACAGCCCCAAACCTGTTCCTCATCTGTGGGCGGGGCTCCTCACGTAGCTGGGATGCAGACCCAACGGGCACAGACTGGGCCTCTCCTGCCTGGGGCCCCATCACAGGGTCGCCCAGGAAAGGGGGAAGGGTAGGGGGCAGCAGGGTCTCTGGAGGGGCCACGTTGGCCCTGGGAAGCTCTTCTGAAAGCTCTGAGGAGTGTTGGCAGGTGTCCCGGGCCCACTGGGCCAGTCACCAGCCACCCCCATGGCGTCAGCGGCTGGCGGGCTCTGGGCAGCGTAAGGCCGGCCGTCCCAGGTCAGGGGCTGACGAGGGGATTTGGGGGCTGACGTCAGGAGATGAGCTCTGCTGGCTGCACCCGGGAGCAGCTGTCCCTCCACCCCCAAGGGGAGGACAGCAGGGGCACGCTGGCAGGCAAAGGCCTGGTGACCGCCCGGCCGTCCCCACCCTGGGGTGACACAGACATGAGTCAGGGGGACACGCAGTCCCTGCCCAGAGGGCAGGTGCCCAGCAAGACCAGAGTTCTGCATGTCCCAAAGATGGTCACAGATAGTACACAGAATCTTCCCGGGGGACCTCCCCGAGGCCTGGGTCTTCCTCACAGCCTTCCATGAGCACCCAAAATGTGTCTGTTGGCTCGGACACTCCCACATAGATTCTCGTTTTTATTTTTTCAAACATTTTCTCATCTCTTGTCTCACTTTACCCTCATGTAGCTCCTTGAGTGTGGCCCAAGTTGGGTGCATGACTCTGTCCCTCGCCGTAGTGACAATAATCCTCAGGTCCGCTGATGGAGTAGTGGCCCCGTGACAGATGCGGGTCGTCTATACTCCTCCCCCCGCACCTCCCAGTGAGGTGGGAGCTACCCCCCTCGACAGAGGACGAAACTGAGGTCATGGGTCCCCAGGGCCAACAGTGGTACACCAGAGCGGGGGTCTGGACTCTCCCTGGGTGCTGCAAGGCCCGTGTCATGCCCTGTGTGACCCCTGCACGCCCATGCTGCACACAGCACGGAGGGTGCTCAGGGCGAAGAAATGAGCGACGGATGAGGAACGAGTGAATGAATGATGTTTGTATTCTAACCCACTAGGGACCAGAGGTCAGGCCCTTTAACCCCTCACCCTATCTGAGAGGTGGGACCCAACCCAGGGGCCGAAAGATCCCTTTGGGGTCAGTGAGGTCACCTCCTGCCCCCAGAGCCCAGGCCACCTCCCCGCACACCCCGGGTGCAGCCTTGTGTCCGGTCTGTGTGCTGGGCTCCAGGGGGCGGCGTGGGGAGGTGGGGGCCGCTGCGAGCCAGACCCGGCAGGGGCACGTGGAGCAGCCGGGGTGTCACCCCACCCCCCAACTGCGGCCCGCCGAGTCCGGCCGCTTGCTCCTCCCCAGGTGAGGGAACACTCCTGCACCCGCGTGGGAGGAGGCGCTGAGGGGCGAGGGGAGGCCCCAGCAACGAGCTCAGCCACCCTGACCCTCTGCCTCTCTCTCTTCCGGCCAGAGAGGTGGATGGCGCTCCCGGACTTCCCCGACTACCACAAGTGGGGCTTCTCCCTGGCCGTGCTGAACAACACCGTCTACGTCACAGGTGGGTTCCCGGCAGCGCCCTCCAGGGAGCTGATCACCGTGACGCCACCGAGAATCAGCTGTCCCCTCCGGCTCAGGCAGGACTCTTCCAGACATCTCCGTGACATGAAAACAAGGACATTTAAAATCCACGGGTCCACACGTGGGCGCAGGGGACCTCTCCGTGTTCTGACATGGACTCGCTAGGCTCCCTCAGCCAGGGCCTCCCCAGAAGGAGCTGTGTGACGGGCAGGCGGGGTCACCCTGCTCTTTGGTATCTGAGAACTTGGGGGCCCGTATACACTTTGGTTGGCGAAACGGTGACCACTGATGAAGATCTGAAACCACGGATCTTGTCCTCCCTGTTTATGGGGCAGGGAGGGACCCAGGCCACCTCCGGTCCCACCCCCGGGCCCAGCATGGGGAGAAGGAGACAGGACCCCCAGTACCCAGCCCCCACTAGCCTGCACACCCCAGGCTGAGGGACAGAACCTCTCCTACAGGTGGCTCCCGGGGCACCAAGACAGACACCTGGTCAACCACCCAGGCCTGGTGCTTCCCTCTGAAGGAGGCCACCTGGAAGCCAGTGGTACCCATGCTGAAGGCTCGCACCAACCACGCCAGCGCCGCGCTCAACGGGGAGGTCTACGCCATTGGCGGTAAGGCCTCTCTCTCCGCTGGCCCCGGGCAGCCTCCTGCTCGTTGCAGCCCCCTCGCCCCCCTGGGAGCCTCTCAGTCCCGCAGCAATGGCTCCCCAGGGTGCCTGGGTGGCTCAGTCGGTTGAGCGGCTGCCTTCGGCTCAGGTCATGATCCTGGAGTCCCGGGATCGAGTCCCGCATCGGGCTCCCTGCTCCGCGGGGAGTCTGCTTCTCCCTCTGACCCTCCCGACCCTCCCCCCTCTCATGCTCTCTCTCTGTCTCTCTCTCTCAAATAAATAAATAAAATCTTAAAAAAAAACAAAAAACAAAAAAACAATGGCTCCCCACCCCCATGCCCTCCCCAGGGACCAGAGAGCCCCCCACCCGGCCTCAGGGACCACAGAGGCCTGCTCCCCCATTCGTGCCCTCAGGAGCTCGCCGTCTGGACCAGGGCGCCTGGCCAGGCTGTGCCACCTGCCATCTGCATGTCCTGGAGTGAGGCTCAGGCATGAGGCTCCGTGGCCAGCTCCCGCAAGGACTCTGACAACAGAGCGATGACGGGGCGGGCTGGGGCTTTGAGCTGCCCGCAGGGCCGAACACTCCCGTCCCCAGAGCCGTGGGCTCAGCCCTCCGCTCAGGGTCACCCCCTCTATGGAGTCCCTGGGTGAGGAGACCCACAGTGGTTCCCCCTTTGCTGTCACCTTTGCTCCCACCCTGCCCCCAGCCTGAGCACAGAGGCCCACCTTATCCCCTTGACACCCCAGAGCTGTGGCAAGGGTCACCCCAGGGACACTTACGGTCAGATAAATATTGAAAAACAAAATGACTGTGGCTGAGCAAGAGTTTCCCAAGGCCCCTGTGGGTGACAGACTGGCCGTGAGGCCACGGCTGGGTGCCCCACCTGCCCTGGGCAGCCCCTTTCGCCCCCATGGCTGCCGAGCCCGAGCTGAGAGCAGACAGCACCCACAAGGTCCTGAGCCCAAGGCCGGGGGGGGCACCTAGGCGTGGCCCTGGGGCCCCCGTCGTGCAATCTGGACTTGAGTGTTCCTGGGCCCAGGTGCCCACACCCACGCCCCCGGTGTGGCCTCGGGCCAGTGGCCTTGCCTCAGTTCCCTCTCCGTGGAAGGGGTAAGTCACGAGCCTGGCGAGGCCGCGCCCTCCTTCCCTCGCCCCCCTCCCGCCCCTCCTAGGGTGCTCGCTGCCGCCTCTGCGCGTGCAGGGCCCCTCCCTCGGCCCGGCCCCGGCAGCCCTGACCCGCACCCCGCCCGACAGGCACCACTCTGGACGCGGTGGAGGTGGAGAGCTATGACCCCTACACGGACACCTGGACGCCCGGCAGCCCCGCCCTCAAGTACGTCAGCAACTTCTCGGCGGCCAGCTGCGGGGGCCGGCTGTACCTGGTGGGGTCCCGCGCCTGCAAGTACACCCCTCTAGCTCTGCAGAGCTACAACCCTATCACAGGTGGGGGCACGGCCGCCACGCCCCCCCGACGTGGGGCTGGGTGCCAGCGAGTGGATGGTGGGGGCCCTAGGGACGGGGGCGGGGGGGCTAGGAGCAGGCAGCCACAGGCCTCTTACAAATGGCCACAGCCCCAGCAGAGGTGGACGAGGCAGCGGAGGACGGCGGGGGCCCAGGGGGCAGGGAACCAGGCCTGGTGGCAGGGTGCCTGGGGCAGGGGACGGGGAGCCCATCTCTGGGTCCCAAAGCTGCCTGGCTGTGACGTCTGCCTGGAACCGGCCCCAGGGGCCAGGAGCAGGGGCCCAGGCCTGCAAGTCTTGGTGGATGCCGGCTTTGGCTCCGGACTCCGTGCCAGGGTTGGGGCTCCAGGAGGGCTCTCCCTAGCTCGGTGGCCTTCCTGACCTGTCTCTCCCTCCGCTCCGCCTCTCACCCTCTGGATGGTGATGATCACAGAACCCATTTTGCAGGGTGGGTGTGAGGGTCCCTTGGGAGGCCGACAGGACCCAGGGTCAGGTGGGGCCCCTAGTCTCCCGACCGGGCCGACGGGCGGGAAAGAGGCAGAGGCCCCCTGGTGAGGGTGGGCCCGGTGCGTTGTCCCCACAGACGTGTGGAGCGTGATCGCCTCGCCCTTCCTCCCCAAGTACCTGTCCTCGCCGCGCTGCGCTGCGCTGCAGGGGGCCCTCTACCTGGTCGGCGACAACACTAAGAAGGTCTACGTGTACGACCCTGGGGCCAACCTGTGGCAGAAGGTGGGTCTCAGCCTCACCTCCCAGGGCGACACCCCCCCCCCGGGACCCCTGACACTGCAGAGAGCTGGCCTGGGGCTGGTGGGGCCTGGGGATGTCACCACAGTGGAGGGACTGATGAGGCCCAGAGCCCGGGCGGAGCCCCGGTGAGGACAGGAGAGCCAAGGACCGGGGGCTCCTGGTCACCGTGGTGCTCTGCCCCAGCACGGGGTGGTCTATTCTTCTCCAGAAGCAAAACCAGGCTCAGCCCCGAGTGTTGCAGGGACAGCCTGGTGTTGGCCAGGCCCCGGAGGGTGTCTCCCACCCGTGGGGGTGGCCGAGCAGGGAAGGGGACCCCTTGGCTGTGAGGAGAGTGGGAGCATCCAGCTCCTTGGTGCCCCATTTCCCTCCTCGCTATCACTTCTGCCACTGAGAGCGCCCTGCTGGGCATCTCAAGCCTTAGTCTTCCTCTGCACTTCTTCTGGAGAAAGAGGAGGGATGGTGCCCAGTGCCCATGCGGTGGTCTCAGCAATAGCCCAGCAGCCCGGGCCCGCCCCACCTGCCCTGAGTCTCAGTTCCTGGAGGCCAGAGGAGGTGGACTGTTCCCTGCCCTCACCCCGGCCCTGGCCGGCTGGCCCACAGCGGGGCCTCTGCCGTCCTGCCGCCTGCAGCTGTCCCCTGGCATCAGTGCCCAGCCGACTGGAGGCTCCCATTACTGTGGCAAGACAGGTGCAGGGGGTCCTGCCAGGCCGGCTCTTTCTTTTGGGCCCTCCCAGCTGGACCATGGCCAGGCCTCGGCAGGGCCCAAGCCACTGCTCTGGGGGGCATCCCAGCCACGAGGGGCTCCACTTTGCCTCCTCCAGGCCTGAGGGGAGGGGGGCTGGCTGCCCATGACCGCCTTCATGTGCAGGCCACAGACAGGCCTCTTCCTTCCCATGCACACTGGGCTCTTCCAGAAGGATCCACATCTCTCTCTGGCCTCTGGCTCTCACCTCACAGTCCCAACCCCGGCCATGGGCCGAGGCAGGAGGTACGGGGCAAAGTGAGGCTCCCCAAGGCATGAATGGCCCCTGGTGTGTGTGTGTGTGTGTGTGTGTGTGTGTGTGTCGGTCAGAGCTGAGGCCACGTCTCTCCCCTCCGAGAGAGCAACCGTGAATCAGAGCCCGGCCCAGAACTTGCCCTGGGAGGCAGCTCCAGACTCGGGCTTCCATGCCCCCCAGCCCATCTGACGCCCCGACTTCACATATGACTGAATTGGGGCCTGGGAGAGCAAGGGGCCTGGAAATGTGGTCCCGGGAGATGTGGGCCGGAGAGGAGAGCACCGGGGTCTCCCCGCCAAAGGGACAGCCTGGGTGAGGTGCAGGGAGCAGGACGGGGCGCTGGCTGTCCTCTCTGCGTGGCGCCCGCCCCCGCCCCCGGGGCCCTGACCACTGCCCGCCCACAGGTGCAGTCTCTGCACAGCCTGCATGAGAACGGGGCCCTGGTGCCGCTGGGTGACACGCTGTATGTGACCGGCGGCCGCTGGCAGGGCATGGATGGCGACTACCACGTGGAGATGGAGGCCTACGACCGGGAGCGTGACGCCTGGACCCGCCACGGCTCCCTGCCCCGCCTCTGGCTCTACCACGGGGCCTCCACCGTCTTTCTGGACGTGTCCAAGTGGACCCAGCCCTTCAGCCCGGCCCAGGAGCCCTGAGCAGCTCCTCGTCACACGGGGGCAGGGCCCGGCTGCGCCCCGACCCCGAGGGATGGCCCCTCTTGGGGTTGTGCTTGTTTGTTCACTCGGTGCTGGGCTCGGGCCACCAGGGACATCAGAGGACACAGCCTGGGTCCCCACAGCCATCGCACAAAACTGCACGCCGTGAGGGCTTGGACTCCGGCCGCCCGCATGGAGGGGAGAAGCTGCTCTCTTGCCCACAGTGGGTCTGAGGCCTCAGACACAGGAGCCAAGGGGCCCCGGGGGTCACACTGAGACAGCACTCCAAATGGTGGCCGTCCCCGCCGGGGGGTCCCACCCGTGGCTTCTGATGGTGTTGCACAAGGGAGGAATGGCCCAGGAAGCTGCATCACAGAGCAAAGGTCCTGGGGTGCATGGGCACTGGGCCTCTGCGAGCCTGTTCTGCCTGGCCCTCAGCTGTGTGACCACAGCCGGCAGCTGCCCCTCTCTGGGCCTCAGGCTCCACGTCCATTATGCACTGGGAAGGAAGGAGGCAGGGCGTGGGGTCAGGAGAGAGGGTCCGCTGTCTCTGTGGGGGTTGAGGGAGAGAAGTTGAGCGAAGGCTTCCCAGGGAGGTGAGCAGGAAGGCATGCTCTCTGGCCAGGATCTCCCCTGTTTCTTGGGGTGGTTTTCTCCAATGTAAGAATGAAAGTCCCCAGCAGTGGGCCCACGAGGGGAGAGGGTGGGGTCCTGCAGGGATTTATGGGGACGCCTCTTGGGCACGTTGGTGCCTCGCTCCCAGGTGGCCTCCTAAGCGAGGGTAGCGCCCAATGGGCTCCCCTACCAGCATGCAGTGTGACTCAAGGTGCCTCGGGGCTGCCCCCCACCCCCTGAGTCTGACTGGGATCCCACGGAGAACTGGTACAACACCCCCCCCACTCCTTCTCACTGGTCCTTAACAAGGTATCCCACTGAAGGACTCTCACTGGTGCTAAGTGGCCCTCCCCCTTTGTTGCGAGCTTCACTGAGGCACACGGGGCTACAAGTCGGGGGTCCCAGGTCCAGCCTGGCTCCAGCCCTGGCACTGACCGTCTGGGGCCTCGGGAGCTCCCGCCTCCCTCTGGACTGAATTTCCTCTCCTTGAAGGCTCGTCTTTGAAACCCCCTGGGGACCAGAGAGTCCTCTGGCATCCCTGGGCTCTGATGAAGGAATCCCTAGGTCCCCTCGCGTCCACCTTGCTCCCAGACCTGAAGCCTCATGCCCGTTTCCTGTGGGATGATTGAACTTGCCCCCCGGGGCTTAGACAGAGCAGGGCCTCCTGGGCGTCTGCTTCCAAAGGAGCAAGAGCTCCAGATCGAGGCCACCTAGTCAGCTAGTGGAGTGGATGAACGTGAAGATGACGGTTTCTGGGATCCTTGAATCTTTCCCCATGAAAATCCTCTGCAATGTTTTCTAAACAGTTATTGAAGGTACTCAGCCAAACACTGTTTCAAAACAAAGACTCAACATGTTGAATGGACTTCTTTTATCATGAATGGGTTGGAAAGGTGGTATTCTCGAATAAGGCCTGCTTCTGCTCCTGCACACCTCACAGCAATGGGGCGAGGGGGTGGGGTGGGGAAGAGTCTGGGGTGGGAGAAGCACAGCCCCCTCCAGGGCCTGGTCCTCAACCTTTAGGTGCCAAGCTGCCCCTCATCTGATCCGCTGAGCCGCCCCTATTCAGGGGCACCTAGATCAGGCCAATTGTGTCCTTCAGGGTCCCGGGAGGAAACAGAAGACCCCTGAAATTGAGTAACAGAGGGCAGTCTAACAAAGGGCTACTTCCAAGGTGTGGGCAGGTAGAGGGAATTCAGCGAGGGCTGAAGAGGCTCCCAGTGGGGAACCTAGCAACAGTGGGGAGCTGTTGCCAGCTCTCTGCCCCTTTGCATGGGAAGGAGCGGGTGCAGCCTCCAGACAGAGAGCAGGAGGGAGAGGGTGCCAAGGACCTGGGGCCTTTGCTAAAGAAACACAGCCTGGGCCACTATCACCTATGGCCCAGTGGGGACGAAGTGGCAGAATAGACGCCCCAACCTCACTCTCTTTCCTGCCCCCTAGTCTCCTGCTGGTGCCTCCCACTGGCCAGACCCAACCAGAATCCAAGGGAGAACGGCCATTGGCAGAGAGCAGGTAGAGAAGAGTGGGCAGGGCACCAGGATGGACAAATGGAAGATTTCTACTGCACTAACTAGACACTCAGCGGATTCTCATGGAAGACAGACACCCATGGACATTCGCACAGGGAATGTCTGTGGAGCAACCCAAGCCATCCTCTTCCCTTATCAAAGGCCCCTGGTTTGGGGGCTAGTATGGGTTTCTAGAAAGGAGAATGGATAACCTTGGAGCATGTGCAAAAGTCCACCAAACTCTCAGGCCCACAGGGGTGAGACCACCTGCCCAGCCCCAAAGAGCTCATGTCTGCCATGGGGGTGCATGTTGTCTTTCTCACAATGTTGGGTAAACTGAGACCCCCCCCCCCAGCAGAACTCAGACTTTGGTGGCCAGAGAGTGCCGTGCAATGCCCTCAGGAGCCAGGCCCAATGCAGCCAAGTCAGGCTCAGCTCTCTGTGGTTCCCCAATGCACCAGGGTCCTGGATGCTTCGAGCCAGTTCCATTGGACATGGGTTTTCTGGTACCCCCCTGCCTCAGACAAGACCCTTTGATTACTGAGCATCTTCCTTGTACTAGGCAGGGACAGTGATTGCTGGAATCAAGCAGTTGACAGTCCCATGTGAATATCTGTAATAAACGAACTGGTCAAATGACAGTTCACTGTTGTCAATTCAGACCATGGTTCCAGTTGGCTGGTTGACCAGTTGGCCCAGGGGAAAGTAGGCGTTTCAACCAGGAATTTGTCTGTGACTTAAGAAAGGGTGGTTACAGCCACGTGCAAGGTAAGGATGTCCACTCCTCCAGGGCTGTGTCATTAGTCTTTGATCCCCAGGGCCCCCCAGCCCACAGTATGGCTACTGTTGTTGCGTGTGCATCTGATTCTGCTGGGCGCCCGGAGCAGGCACACGGGAGGGTGGCCAGGTATGACGCTGATTAACTGAAGAGGGAAGCGGGCTTCAGAGAGAACCTTCATGGAGGACGTCATTTCCTATTTGGAATAAGCACCCTGGGGGCCAGCAGGGTTTCCTCAACGCTGATAGTCAGTCCAAGGGCTTTTCAGGGCAGGGGCTGGGGGCCTTTGAGATCACAATCACATTTAAGAATATAATTCTTCTCCGGGCGCCTGGGTAGCTCAGTTGGTTAAGCGACTGCCTTCGGCTCAGGTCATGATCCTGGAGTCCAGGGATCGAGTCCCACGTCGGGCTCCCTGCTCAGCAGGGAGTCTGCCTCTCTCTCTGACCCTCCCCCCTCTCATGCTCTCTATCTCATTCTCTCTCTCTCTCTAAAATAAATAAAATCTTGGGGCGCCTGGGTGGCTCAGTTGGTTAAGCGACTGCCTTCGGCTCAGGTCATGATCCCGGAGTCCCGGGATCGAGTCCCACATCGGGCTCCCTGCTCAGCAGAGAGTCTGCTTCTCCCTCTGACCCTCCCCCCTCTCATGTTCTCTCTCTCATTCTCTCTCTCGCTCGCTCTCAAATAAATAAATAAAATCTTTAAAAATATATATAATTCTTCTCAAGATGGCAAGACAGAACTACCCTCTTACATTAAAACTGAAGGCGAGCTAGACTGATTTTTTTAAGTGAATTAATTGAAAACGTGGAAACAATGAGCAGACAATAAGCCAAGAGACACTCTGGGTAGAAGTGAGAAAGGACCCTTCCCCTGTGGGGCTGAGGTTGCCCACAGACTTGTCCGGGATGTGCATGGCTTAGTCCCAGCACTCGCCCCTGTGCCTGGCATGCAGCAGGAATGGAGTAACTCTTCACTGCATGAGCTACTGACCCCAAGTTGCAAAGGCCGGACGAGTGACCTTGGGCCAGTCCCAAGATCTCAGACTCAGTTTCTTCATCTGTGCAATGGGGATAATCACACGATTTGAGAATTAGATGATGTCATGTGTTTGGAAGGTTCCAGTAAGCTGCAAAAGTCGCCTGCCTGGATATTGAGAGGCCACACAACAAGTTGACTTCAGGCTCCCACTGTTTTCAGGGGCAAAGGGAGCTTTTATTCCCATGACTTCATCGGCAAAGGTCCTTCTTTGGAGGAAAAGAGAAGAGTGGGAACAGCTTGAGTACAGCAGGCTGATGGGAAGCCAGGGCTGAGGCCGTGACATGAGGGCCCAAGAATGAGGATTAAGTTTCAGCCGAGCATGAGGGTGCATGGGGGAGGCCACCTCGGGCTCCGTCTGGGCTCCTTTCTGTGGCCACTCATTCCATACTTCCACCCTGGGATCCGTGACCTCAGCCCAGATGCTGCCCCTGTTCCGACTCCAGGGGCTGCTGCTGCAGGGGGACAAGCTGTCTGGAATCACCAGAACCCAGTTTCTACTGGTCCTTGATCTGTGTGATCCTTGCCTAAGCCCCACCCTCCTCTGGGTGGATTTCATTTTTGAAATGGGACCCCAAAACATGGAGGGAGCCCCACCGAAAGGCCCTGGCCCTCTGTGCTCTCCAGCCCCAGAGCCAGGCTGCGTCATCACCTCGGGACAGTGTGTTGGGAGCCTGTATTAGCACCAGAACGGATTTGATTTGGGTCCTCTGGCAGGGCCCATGACATCACTAGGATTGCTCACTGTTTGAGAAAATAACTGTTTTTCACATGGCAACAGCTCCTGTCCTCAAAGCTGGCCTCATGCGGGCTAGGGCCCCGCACTGTGAGGTGGAAATGAAGTCACATGAACATCTTAAGGATCACATGCCCCAAATTGGATCCTTCCATTCCCAGAAGGCCCCAGTATTTCCAAAGGTGACAGAGCCCGAGCTTCACCTTTCCACAGTGTAGGTTGGGCCAAATGGCATCGGGCCCTGAGAGCAGTATGCATCACGTTCCTGCACAGAATATCCAGGCCAGCCACCCAGAAGTGGGGCACCCAAGCAACCTGGCCTCCATGCTGAGGGTCTTGGCTTTGCCTGCTCACACCTCACTTATGAGTGGGATCCCAGACAGGCTCAGGGGCAACAGCCATTATGCCCACTCTATAGTCCAGCAAACTGAGTCTCAGAGAGATGAATGCCTAAAGGAGGGCCTCCTCCAAAGCCAAATATGACTTTTGCTCCAGATGGCCAAGCAAGAACCAGGTTTGCTGAGCAGGCCCACTGCCGGGTTGGTCTATCCTGTGCTCCAATCATGCTCTGCCTGGAGCCTCTGTCTTCACATCCGTCTGAAGGCAGCCCCCCATGACATGGTGCTGATGGCCTAAGCCAGGGACCTTTACAACTTAAGCAGCCTAGAAGGCAAGCAGGCCTCACCCATGGCCCTGCACAGTGCCCACCGTGACCTCAGCTCACCCTAGAGCAGGCCCCAGAGGCAGGTGTGCATTGATCCCAGCTCTCAAGCAAGAAAACTAGAAGAAAACTCCAAGGATCTCTGGAACAAACTGGCCACCATCAGCAGCGAGGCAGAGTCAGGGTCTGCAAGTGGCCCCCAAGAGAAGCCTCTTCCCTCCCCCCATGCAGGGCTGCCCCCATGGCATTCCACCTACCACCCAAGGTTGGAATGCTCTGTGGGTGAGCTCACTGGGTTCAAGAGTGGCCAGCCACACGTGTTTCCCTGGACCTCCCAGCCAGACCCCCACGGGAAATCCCACGCCTATGGGTACTGGCTTGCTTTAGGGAAAGGACAGGGCCACATTTTCATCAAGAACCTTCAAGCTCATCATGTAGCTCATATTTCCCACTATCCAGAATAGGAAGGACCATAATGGCCAAGAGGTGTGATTGTGAAGATGGGACCATGCCCAGTGGGCAAGAAGGCCTGGCCCTGGCCCCGAACCCCGGCTGGGTGTCCCTACATAAGCCACCCGCCTCGCGGGGCTAGTCCGTGTGGTCTCCGTGTGGTCGGTGAAAAGCGGAGGAGGGGCTGGGTGTGGACGTGTGTTTTCAGAAACATGAAATGACCGTTCGCAAGCTGCATCTCCCGGGGCCAGGAGCCTCTCTCTACCAGCAGATTGGTAGAGAGAACACGCCCCACACTTGGCGTCCTATGGACTCAGATAAAGTCTTCCTGAATAAATGAAACTGAACAAAATTATAATAGTTAACACTGAGGCCCATGTCCCAGCACAAACATGTCATTACAAAGTTCTACACACCCAGCTTCCTAACAGACTTTCCTCGGGGGACCAGAAACGAGAACCCACCCAAGAAATCCTTAATTCTCTGAAGTCATTACAACAGCCTCAGCCAATTTGATTCCTTATTAGCGACAAACAGTTGAATGTTTGCAGATGAAAGAAGTTCATGTATTTTGTTGAGTGCATATTACATAAGCCAGTGTTTACCAAATGTCTTCTTGGGGATCTGCAGTTTCTATAGGAATTTCAAATTTTTCATTCTACTGATAATTAAAAAAAAATTTTTTTTTCAAGATACACACAGAACTTCTCTGTTGCAGTCTTAATTTGCCTCCGAAAGATACCCCACAGAATAAGTATGTGGGACACACTGACCCCTGGGGGAAAGACTCTCAGGGTAGGCAGGGTATTTGGTTTGTTTAAACACCCTCCCCCCAAAAAACCCCAACTCTATCACCATACTCACCTCCTAAAGGAAAAGAGGCAGGGTCACAGAACAATGAACACCTAATACCAGGCTTTTTCTAAAGTATGAAATATTTCCTGTGCCCCCCACAGCCCCCCACCTCTCCCCCTCCCCCGTCGAGCACAGGAAGCCAGCCTCTGAAACAGTGCAGGAGTGGGGGCTCCTGGCTGGGGACTTCCCATGACCCCTCCCCCTGGCTAGGGAGGGCGCCACTGGCTTTCAGTTCCCAGTGTCTGTGAAATACAACAGGGTGAGGCCTCTTCTCTTCTGAAGAGGTGGAAATCATCTCCTGATGGGGGTGGCAGGCCCTTGGAAGCATGTCCCTTAGCTGCGCCTTCTGCTTGTGAACAAAGGACAAGGTGTGCCCACCAGGTGTGGGCGCCTCAGTGCTACCCTCCCGCCTTCCGCTGCAGACGGAGAGGCAGTGGGCGTGGAACAGAACAAAGCAGCCCAGAGGGCGTGGGGGGGCCGGCTGGAGGAGCCTGGAGTTCAGGCCAGCAGGATCTGGGTCCCCTCCTCCAGCAGGGCCCTGGGCTGGGCCTTGGGATCTAGCCCCCACGCCTGGCGAGGTCACCACAGGGCTCGGTCCTCCCAGCCTGGGCCCTGGTTCAACCACATCAGCGCAGGGTGGCTGACCCAGGATTCCTTCTGCGCACCGGGATGGGGAAGGCAGCCCACTCTGAGGTTAGGGCACCCCAACCACGGGGAGAAGGCAGCCCCGGAAGAGAGGGGTCCCCACATGGGAAAGAGGCACTGGGGAGGGTCTTGGAGTGTCTTCCTGCTTGGATGTACTAAACCTGTGTTGGTGGGGTCCGGACCTCACAGGGTGCCACCAGGATAAGCCTCGTGGTCCCCACAGGCCTCAGAGCGGAACAGATGGGAGAAGGGCTGCCCCCAGGCTCAGAGGAGGGAGGCGACCCGCTGCCCTGTCGAGAGGGCAGAGGGTCCAGGGTCAGATGAAGGGTCACCCCGGCTCTCCTGAGAAGAAGAGCTGACAGCGCAAAGGGAGGGGCCACGGGGCCTGGAGATGGAGCGCAGACCCGCTCAGCAGGACTGGGGGCTCCAGCCAGCGCGAGAGAGTCCTCCCTGCGCCCCTGTTGGCCCCCTAGTCCCGTCCTCGAAGCCCCACCCTACTCGGTGCCCCTCTTTCCCACCCCGCGCCCCGCCCTGCACGCCCCCCTCTGCTGCAGCGTGCCCTCCCTCCGCACTCTCCGCCTCCCCGCGCTACACACACGCACACGCACACGCACACAGGCACAGAAGCAGACACACAGGCGCGCACACGCACACGCACAGGCAGACCCAGGCACACACCCGGGCGCACAGACGCGCGCGCGCGCGGCCGTGCAGACGCTGCAGTTCGCGCCGGGGCCGGCAGGGGGCGCGGGCCCGTGGCGCGCGGCGGGCGAGGCGGGGGATTCAAGCGCGTTATAAGGCGCGGAGCGGGAGCGCGATCCCGAGACGTCGCCGGCCGGAGGGACCCGCCGCCCGCATGGCCCCCGCCCGCCGCCCCGCCGGCGCCCGCCTGCTGCTCGTCTGTGCCGGCCTGCTGGCCGCCGCCGCAGGCCTCGGCTCTCCGGAGCCCCGCGAGCCCGCGGACAGCCGCGCCCGCCAGCAGCCGGGCCCCGGGAACGAGCTGCCCGCGGGCCCCGGGGAGAGACGCGCCGGGCCGCCCGCCCGCCCGCCGGTAAGGAGCCGCGGCCTTCCCGCGCGCGCCGGGCCGCCCTGCGCCCCGGACACCGCGGGCCTCAGTTTCCCCAGCCCGAGTCCGCAGCTCCCTGAGGTCCGGGTGCGCTGAGGGCGGCGGGAGGCGCGGCGTCGCGGGCAGGGGCCTGGGCTGACCGGGTGTCGCCCTGTCTGAAGTGGGGATGGGAGCGGGGCTTGGCTTGCGGGGCTGGGGAGACGCAGGCCGTCGGGACGCTGCCCCTCTGCGCAGCCAGCCGGCCTTCACCTGGCCTTTGGGGTAGTTCGCGCCACGTTCTGCCAGCCCAGGTAAAACGCCTGGGGGTGGGGGAGGCAGAAGGAAGTTGGGAAGTGAATAAAACGTAAATTGCTTGGTTCTCCTGGAATTGGGAAGAACCTGTGTAAAAGTGTGAGCCAATTACTGGCCGCCCTCCCCCCAACCTATCAGGTGCAGTTCTGTCTGAAAAACAAATCCAAAGAAGTGCCTCCCTTTGGGTCTGGGGAGCATGGGGGCCTGTGACTTCTGTCCATGAGGGGGTGATTTTTCGTTCTGCCCTGTTCCTTCCTGTGAGGGCAGTGAAGAGTGGTCAAGGTGGGGGAAGTGGGGATCCGGGGCTTCGGAGGAGCCCTCAATGTGGGTGGGGCCTTTCAGACAGGGAGGGGAGAGGGCCCTCAGGGAAGATGCTTAGGGGCATGCGGGGGACTTGGAGCGACAAAGTCCAAGGACACCTCTCAAGAGGGTGAAGGTGGCAGCCAGCCCTGGGGCTCCCTGGGAGGAGCCTCTCCCAAGTCCTCCTCCCCACCCCTGGAAGCCAAGGAAGGCAAACCCCACCCAGACAATTGGCCACACCTTCTGGAGGAGGGAGCTGTCAGGATAGTCCCCAGGAGGCAAGGGGCCTTCTGTGCTTCCAGGAGGGGTTCAGGCCTTGGACTGTCTTTGGGGGACAACGTGGTAGCAGAGGCTCCCCACCTCCTTTCTGAGAGCCCCTCAAGGCTGGAGACCTCGGTGGGGCCAGGACCGCTGCCCAGCACCCACCCACAGGCCTGTCTGCTGGGGCCGCAGGCTGACACGGTTCCACCTGTTTCTGCTCCCCCCAAACCAGACTGGGGTCCGAGTCCAGCTGGGGGGTCAGCTTGGTGCGCCCATCCAGCCTGTGTGGAATACTCCCGGCATGCGTGAGGCCGTAAAGCGGCATCCAGTCCTGTGTCCGTGGCGAGCAAAGCGGCAGGACAGCACGTGGCAGGGCCCAGCACCCAGCAGGCCGTGGGGAGGCCCTGGGCACTCTGAGGCCTCCCTCTGTCCCACCCCAGGCTCCTCTGACATGGACAGCCCTGTCTCCCCCCACCCCCGTAGCACACGGGCTCCCAAAGGGAGGTCCCGGGCCCTGCAGAGCGGCCAGGAGACCGCTGGCCCTGGCTCTGACGGAAGGTCCTGGCCGGCTCGAAAACCCCGGGTCCTTCCGTCGGCCACCTGCACTGGTGCTCATGCCCTCATCTGAGCCCTCGAGCTGATTTCCTTCCCAGCTGGAGGCCTTGCCTAGAGCCCAGACTACCTGAAGTCCACTGACTAATGGGCCAAAGGCCTCTCCCTGGAAGGCTCCTCCTGGAATTTTCCTCAGTGTGAGGACTGGTCAGAATGCAGCATGTGGGGGAATGGATGTTTCTGGAATCATCACTGTCCTTGTTTTGGAGGTCCTGGAGAAGCCGAGTGACTCAGTGCAGGGGCCTTGGGTCATAACATAGCAGTGCGAGGCCACCAGCCCTCCAACCATCTTGTACCGCAAGCTGCGGCTACCCCAAGGGCCGAAATGGGCGTCCCTGGAACATCAGTGGGGGCCGCACAGGGGGCCCTGAGGGTCACAGTCGCCTCTTCCCTGGCACTTGTAGTCTGTTGGTCTGATCCTCCTGGTGAGTCTCCCAGGGTGGTGTGTTCACTGCAGCTCCCACGGAGGGAGGCCACAAGAGGCCGGGCAGCCCAGCCACGCCAGGGTTCTCACTTCTCACCTGCTATGGAGCTCTGCACCCCATCTTCCTCCACCCACGAAGTCTTCTTGCACAGCGCCCCGGCCATGGCGTGGCCTGGTCGTCCTGCATGCGTCAGGAGGGAGGGAAGCCCGGATGGGGGGCTGTGCTGCCTTGGAGGGCACCGCTGTTGACAAGGACAGGGGTCCGAGGGCGCTGAAGGCCCGTGCCGCACGGTGACGTCCTGGAAAGTTCCATCTGTTTGGCGGGCACCCACTGGGGGAGGCGAACCAACCCGGGGCCGGCTGTGTTCCAGGAGCCCACCACCGAGGGAGCACGAAACTTCGACCCCAGGGACGCCTGGATGCTCTTCATCAGGCAGAGCGACAAAGGTGTCAACGGCAAGAGGGGAGGCAGAGGCAAGGCCAGGAAGCTGAAGGTGAGCACAAGAGCTCCAGCTCTGTGTGTGTGTTTCCGGGGGGGGGGCGGGTACGGCAAGCAGGGGGCCTCCGCCTGCGGGCCCTCCATGCACTGCCAGCCCACCACCATCACCTCCTTGCACCCCTCACCAGCCCCACTGGCGCACCCTGAGCCTTGCCAGCGAGGACAGACCCTCCCCCTTGGCCTGGGGTCAGAGAGCACAGAAAGTGCCCAGCTGGGGGGGCCCAGGTGACCCTGAGTTTGAGGCTTGTACCTATCATTTTTCCTGCACCCCTAGAAAGCTAGGCAACCCCCTCAGCCACCCCCCTTTCTCTGCCCTCTGTATCCTAGTGAGGGAGGCCTGGGCTGGCCTAGGGGGGCCGTCAGAGACCGAGCTGGGGGGCTGCAGTGGGGCTGGAGTGACACACCGTCTGGCTCCCAGGAGGTGGGGAGCCTGGGGACCCTGCATGCTGTGGGGTTCCAACTGTCATTCAGCCTAGCCAGAACCCTGGCACCTGGTCCTGATGTCTACCTGTCCCCTGGGATGGGGAGCTCTGAGCTAGGGCTGTGTTGCTCACACTGGGTTTGGGCTTCTCTGCCAACCCCCCCCCCCCCCAGGGCTGGCCTCTCCCTGCCCCGGGTCGGCCCCAACACTGGAGTGCCGGGCTCTGGGCCTGAGGCAGGCAGCCTGCTGGGCTGTCACCATGGCCTCGCCTCACTGTCACCCCTTGGAACCACCTGGCCCCACCCCAAGCTAAGCTGGGGCTCCCCTGTGCCCTTCCTTGCGGGGGACTGACTTGCTCCTGTGTTGGGGTCCCACCCCCGCCCAGGTGGGCTCCCTGAGGGCCCCAGGCCCCGGCGCAGGGCCAGGCGCAGTGAGAACCTGCTGACCTCGGCTGACCTGCGGTGTCCCTCTCTCCCTCTTTCCCTCCATCTGGGAAGCCCTCTGTGTCCCCACTTGGGGTCCTTGCCTGCTTGGAGTCCCCCCCCAGGGGCCCCACCACCCCAGCCAGCCCTGGGCCTCAGGCACAATCCAGTCCTCACACTCAGAGCTGGTGTCTTTCAAAGTGGAGCCTTACTGTCTCCGCAGAGGAGTCTGAGGCCCAGAGGCTGACGTCCGCCCCACAGGTCAAAGCAGGACCCCCTCTTGCCTGCCTCTTAGTGGCAAGAGCTTGCAAAGGGGTCCCAGCAGTCCCCTGCCTCCCTGCTCAGTTAGCCTCACTGCTGAGGTTCCTTTTCAGCTTGGCCTACCAGGGCCCCCAGGGCCCCCCGGCCCCCAGGGCCCCCCTGGTCCCATCATCCCTCCTGAGGTACTGCTGAAGGAGTTCCAGCTGCTGCTGAAAGGTAGGGGGAGTGCACCTGTGGGGACACACACCCCCTCGGTGTGCATGCAGCCGCGGGAGGGTCTCCTGGGGGAGCCAAGGTGGCTAGATATCCCCCCATCGGCCGGCACTCAAGGAGGCCCCTCTGTGCTGGGCTCAGGGGCGGGGGTTGGCAGGAGTGTGGTAAGAAGGAGGCTTCACAGAGAAGGTGGACTTGGCACTCAGTGTTCCGCGGGGGCTCGGGGACCAGCACCCATGCCCCCTCTGGGAGTCAGGTGAGCCCAGCCAAGGCCAGGACACCTGTACCCAACCCCGGCCAAGTGAGGATCATCGGGAAGGGATCAGAGGTCCTTAACCTTGCAAAGTGCTCTTCTGACCACAAAGAAACCATGGGGATTTGAGACTCACCCCAGGGGACATGGGCCCCCGCCTGAGACCCCAACTTCTTCCCCTGGATCACCGTGTCCCTGCCGTCCCCGTGGCAGGTGTCAGCGGCCGGCCAAGAGCCCCACGGGGGGCAGGGAGGAGCGTGTAGTGGGCAGCGCAGGTGCGGCCCAGGCTGGGGCCGCTGAGCGGGAGGCGGCAGAGGGAGGGCGGACAGCCGAGCGGAGCGGTCCGGCCCAGGAGCTGGCCCTGCATGTTCACTGTGTTTACCAGAGTCCACTTTATTGTGAGAACTACTAAGAGAGCCTTTGCCCCTTCAATTCAGTGTACTGTTTATTTAAAAAGACCAGCTTCGCAAAGCGGAAGACTCTCCGCGCAGTACCTCCTTAGGCGCAGCTTCCTTGCCGAAGTGAGCAGGGCCCTTACACGATTGCTCTCGGGGGCACAGGAGGACTGGAAGCGGAGGAGACAGCAGCGTGAGGGGGAAGCGTGGGGAGGCTGGCGGGGTGAGGCAGGCAGGGGTACCGCGAGCTCCCTGCTAGCCAAAGCCCCAGGGGAAGCGGCAGCAGCGCGGGCTCGGGAAGCGGGGCCTGCGGGCCCTGCAGCCCCGGAGGGGTCTCCGCGGGTCGCCGGGCGTGGGCCGGCGCGTCGGTCGGCTGCCGTGGGCGGGTTCCGAGCAGGGGCAGGGGCGCGGGCGGCGCGGCCACAGCTAGCTCTGCGGCAGGCGCGGTGCGGCAGCGCGAGCGCACGGAGCCCGAGCCCTGCACGCGCGGCCCCGCCGACGGCACGGCCGCCATCCGGGAGAGCGAGGCGGCGGCGGCGGGGGACGCGGGCGTGCTGGCGCTGTTGGCGGCGCCCCTGGCCCCGGGCCCGCGGGCGCCGCGCGTCGAGGCCGCCTTCCACGGCCGCCTGCGCCGGGACGCGTCGGTGGAGCGGCGCGCGCTGCACGAGCTGGGCGGCTACTACCTGGTGAGTCCCGGCCGGCGGGCGGGCGGGGCGGGCGGCGGGCGGGCCCCGACTGACCTCCGTGCGCCCCGCAGCCCGACGCCGAGGGCGCCTTCCGCCGCGGCCCCGGCCTGAACCTGACCAGCGGCCAGTACACGGCGCCCGTCGCCGGCTTCTACGCGCTCGCCGCCACGCTGCACGCGGGTGAGGCCCGGGGCGGGAGGGGGCCCGCCCCAGCGCGCGTGGCCCCCCGCCGCCCGTGACCGCCCCCGCCTTGCCCCGCAGCGCTCGCCGAGCAGCCCAGGCGGGGGCCGCCGCGCCCCCGGGACCGCCTGCGCCTGCTCATCTGCATCCAGTCCCGGTGCCAGCGGAACGCGTGAGTGGGCGCGGGGCGGGGGACCCCGGCGCCAGACCCGCCCCCACGTGGCCCCCACCCGCGCCGCGTCTGGCTTGGACAGACCCCCTCCTCCATCACGCATCGCCGCTGCACTGTGGCCCCAGGCGATCCCACACCTCTTCCTGGCCTCCCAGTCCCAGCAGGGGTTGGCAGCAGGCCTTCCCTTCCCGGCAGCGGGGGCTCCCCGTTCTTAACCCACCGCTTCCCAGCCTCGGGCTCCTCTCACCCCTGCAGGGGGCTGACCGTCACCCAGAGGCACCAGTGGTTGGTTCCTCCTCGGAGAGGCCTCTCCTGACCACTGCAGCCCACCACCAGTCTCTCTCCTCGTGGCCGTGGGCTCCCTGACGTGATCGCACCCCCCTTTCCTCGCACCTGCGGCCCCCGAGGGCAGCGGCTGCGCCTCTGAACCCCCAGCAGAGCCCAGGCACCCCACAACAGCTGTAGAAGGGAATGAAGTTCAGAACTTCTCATCCTGCGTTCGGAGGCCTGAACCCGCGTTTTAGCGTCAGTTGCTGCCCCCCGGCCCCAGCCCAGCCCATGTCCTGTTTCCAGCAGAGCCAGGACTTCTCAGCCCCTGGCCTGGGCCCCGGCTTGCCTTTCCCGGCATCCGCAGAACCCCTTTGGCCCTGTGGACACTGTCCTGACTCTTCTTGGGGATCCAGTTCAGCCGCCACCTCCACCAGAACATCTGGCCAAGACAGCTGTTACCACTGCACTTAGCTGGGCCCGTGTTGGTTGCTGGGGTGATCTGTGGGTGAGGTTGGTGGAGCCTGGGGGTGTGGGCTGATCCTCTTTCTGTTTTGGCCACAGCTCCCTGGAGGCTGTCATGGGCCTGGAGGGCAGCAGTGAGCTCTTCACCATCTCGGTCAATGGCGTTCTGTACCTGCAGGTGCGTGGGGCAGGCTTGGGCACGACTGGGGGGTGACCTGGGAGGGAGGGGTGCTGATGGGGACTCTGGATCTCTGGGAGCAGTGCCGGCAGACTCCGGGCCTGGGAGAGGTTGCGGGCCACACCAGGGGGTTCACGCAGGCTCACGCTTCCCCCAAGCGCTGGCCGGTCCTTCTCAGCAGGCGCTCCGCTGCTCCGTCTGCAGTCGTCAGACCTGCCCATCATCCCACACTGAGGGCAGGTGCTCCGTGTAGGGACTGGTGGCAGAGGGAACGGAGGTTCGCTCCACGCCTGGCCTGGGCCTGTTGAGACTGTGGGAAGCAGGAGGCCTACCTTCTACACAGAACCCTAGCTGACAGTCTCTTTCTGGCACTGGGGGGCTTTGGGCAAGGGATTGAGAAACCGATGCGAAGGTGGGATTTACTAAACAAGAAAACACTGAAGTGCAGATGTATGGAATCACAGCGGGCCCTTCAACAGCACTACACCAGGCCCTGTTCTAAGCTCTTTACGTAAATTATCTGCTTAATTATCATAGTGCTTTGAGGTCAGTAGTACTATTTTTTTGCTTTTTTAAGAAAATGTTATTGAAGTATAGCTGACGTACAGTGTTCCCACTGTTTCTAAATAAGGGAACTAAGGCGGAGAAGGGTTAAGTAATGTGCTCAAGCTCATGTGGAATCGGGGGCCGACTGAGTCCGGCCGGCTGTGGGTGCTGGAAGGCATTCAAGGGTCTGGCCCCAGGTATTGCTGGGGGCCACGTGGTCCACCTGGGGTCCTAAGATGCGGAAGGTGGGTGGGCCCCCAGATTCTGCTTCTCTGGGAGTTCTCAGGGAATGTGGCGCTGTCGCTATGTGGACCACACTTGGAGCAGGCAGGCCAGAGTCCCGGGCCCACGAAGGCTCTGCTAAATGGCTGGAGGCCACCCTCACCCCAGTTTGGAGAACCACATGCAGCAGAGAAACCTGTTTTGGGTCTTGAACCTGTTGCTGGCCCCGAGCAGAGGCTCACCCAGACATACATGAGCTATGCGAGCAGCGAGCCGGGGAGGAAGCCCTGGAAGAGGGGTCAGAGGCGCTGGGTTTGAGGGCGAGGCCGGCCCAGCCCGGCCCTGGCCCTGAGAGCTTCGGGGGCTGGTCTGCTTCTGTGTGGGGCGCACGTGCAGGCCAGGAGAACCCGGGCTGACTGTGGCTTCCCTGCAGACGGGCCAGTACACCTCTGTCTTCCTGGACAACGCCAGCGGCTCAGCCCTCACGGTGCACAGCGGCTCCCACTTCAGCGCCGTCCTCCTTGGCGTGTGAGCGGCCACACCGCGCCCTTCGTTTCGCCCGGTGAACGGAAGTGGGGTCCAAACATTCTCTGGGCGGTGTTGGGGTGGCGGAGGCCCCACGCAGGACGAGGCCCACTGGAGCCGCCCACACTGGCCACTGCAGGTCAGCCCGGAGGTGGCTGACTACCGGCAGCCCGGGGAGGGGACATGCAAACGGGCAGTCCCAGAACCAGGAGGGATTTCAGGGTGCCGTCTTTCAAGAGAAGAGCCCTGTTGGGCTGTTATTCAGCCCATGTTTCTAGCGGGCTCAGTGCCCAGGAGGACTTGCTTTTGTTCCTGGTTGCAGACCGGTTCCCCTTCTGGCCTATAGGGCAGCTTGCCCAGATGGCCTCAGCCTCTTTGCCTTGGCCCAGCCCCACCTTTTCCATTTTTTTTAGTGTTTTTGTGGGCTGCCAGAACGCCAGCACGGAGGGGAAAGGCTGGTCACCTGCCTGGATGCCCTGCGGGGAGGAGGGGCGGCCTGCACCGGGCCAGAGGGCCTCCCAGGGAGAGCGTGCTGGGCCTACACAGCAGCCTCCCCGTCCCTCCCCTCGTCTCCACCTGGGGCTTCCTGGTCCCCACCTGCATCTCCCCACCAGTGCCTTTGGCCTGGACCTCCTGCCGTGACCACAGGAGTCACACAGCAGCCTCGGGCGCCAGAGTGACACTGAAAGGGGCTTGTGGGGGGACAGTCTAACATGTGCAAGAGAACTCGTAAGTTCACCCTGCAGATGGCCTTTGCAGAGCGCCCTGTGGTCCCCTCACTGCTGTAAAGCCTGTCCTAGACAGGTCCCTCTTCCCATCCCCTAGGAGGCTCTGACTCACCGTTGGGATCCAGCCACCAAACGAAAGATCTAGAACATCTTTGCAGATCAGAGACGAGCAGGCCCTGCCCATCCATCTGAACAGATAAAGCAGAGGCTTCCCATGAGCCAACAACTCCCGCTGCCCACCCGTGGCCCTGCGGGGTCCAGCCAGCTCTGTGGTTCTTCCATGTGTCTCCCCCCTGGGGAGACATGCAGCCCTGAGCTCAGGTGGAGAAAAGACAGATGGAGATGGTGCCCAGAAAGCTGGTCTTGGTTCCCCAAGACCTGGATCGCGAGTCCACCGTGATGCTATAACAGTGGTGGGACCTGGGGGGGGGGAGTCCTGGCAGGGGAAACGGGCATCCACCTGCAGCAGGTTCCTTCCAAGGTGTAGGCCCCCCCCCGACCCCCTGCGTGGCTGCAGGGACATGGTACCACAAGGTGTCCTGGAGGCCAGGCTGGTCTGACTGGGGTGTGTCCAAGCCTGCAGAGAACAGGGCAGTGGCCGCAGTCACCAGGACTGTCCAGCTGGCCTCAGGCGGAGCAGGTGACTGCGGCCAGGTCTGCCGGACCCCCGGAGCCTACAGCGTCCCTCTCCACTGAGAGCCCACTCCCTCTCTCCCTCCCTCCCGGCCTGGGGGGGGGCCCAGGCGCCCCACACGTAGGGAGCCACGTGGTGCCCTTGGCAGGCCCGGCGCGATTCTCAGTAGGGCCCGAACCCACCCTACCGGGAAGCACTCTGATAAGGGCTGTGGGGCCACACCCTTCCCTGGATTTCACTTTGCACCCAGTGGGCGCAGATACTTCAAAGAAGTTCTCCTTCACCCTTGAAAAAGCCACAGATCTTTCCTTTGCTCAACCTAAGTGTATTATACCACAATTTGTTGAAGTATTTATTGTATAACGTTGCCAGATGGAATGTATTTATATATATAACTGACTGGATGAGATGCTCAAGTACTTCGGAGTTCTCATGCTATGCGACTATCCAGAGTTATAAAAACAAAGGGCAAACCTTAAAATAACGGATCTTCATCATTTCACCCAGACCCACTGCGGATGGCGAGCAGTGGACTGGGGGAGGGGAGGAGGAGGGTGGCCTCCCGCCCCAGGGGGGCCCTGGACCATGTGAAGACCATGGCAGGGGTGGGGGCCTGCCAGGGAAGCCTCCACGCGAAGCCACCCCCAGCTCTGGGACGGTGGTGTTCAGGGAGTTAGGGGCGCCTGGGTTGTGGTGGGGAGATGTGGACTGAATCAGCTGTCCTATTTCCCGGCTCTGGGATGCCGGGGTCCTTTCTTCAGGGGTGCCCGCCGTGCGAGGTCAGGGATGGAACCTGTGCTCCACACTGGGGAAGGGCGTGCTCAGAACGCTTCCGAGGTGCTTGCAGCAGGGACTCAGCTCTGCTAACGGAGCTGAAGGGGCGATAAGGCATGAGCTGGGTGGGGGCCCGAGAGCATGAGCAAACAGCCTCTTCCCAGGCAAGGTTTTAGAAACTTTCATCATCCTGCGGCAAACTCTACACAAGGCCTAGGAGCCGCTTTACTGAAATACGATTACAGCGACCGTGTGACCTGTTTTCTACTAGGACTCGAGAAGTACTTTATTCTTGTATACAGGGTAGTTACGCACTCGTTAACATCTTTACCACAAGGGTCCCCCTTCCAAGTGTCCCCGCAAAGACCGGCCTCAGCCCAGCACAGGGCAGAGGGAGCACACATTCCTGAAACTGGAAGCTGGGGTTCAGAGGCCATTCCCGGACGGCAGCCTGACTGCTCAAAGCAGGAGCCTGCCCGCTTCCCACCCACGGCATCCAGATGCCAGTCCCAGGCACGCCGGCGCTCCACAGTCCTTGGCCACACACCGCATCTACTACCAGTGGGGTTGAATCCGAAAGCAGCCGAATTCCATGCCGTTCTGGGAAGGCCTGCCCGAGACCCACTATGCCAGAGAGTAGCAGCTTCGTATCCCGTCCCGTCCCCCAGCGAAGCCTCGCATCCTGCGCAACGTTTACGTAGCCTTCCTTCGCTCTGACAGCCCGTCTGGGCAGGTTCCTACCTCAGTCTCCTCCCCGTACAATGCCACTTCCCCAACCAGGGTCATTTCAAGGGCAAGAGAGCACAGGAAAGATGCCAGGAACTACAAAACGCTGCACACTAAGCAGCCGGTGGGTCCCTATCACGGGCCAATCCGAGATGCCAACGATGGTTTAGTAAGGAAGACCCAGACCGTATCCAGAAACACACACAACCCCTGAAGGGTCAAGAATTGCTCAAAAGTAGTAAAATAAAACACTAGGAAAAAAAAAAGAAACCTTTATTTACAACCATGGGAGTCCCACAGGAGTACACGAAACACACAGAATGTGCACACACACACGATGAACCTGTGAAGTCAATACCATGCCGCGCTCCCGGCCCCGCCGCGCCCTCGCTGCCCCGCCAGCCCTCACGGGGACCCTATCCGCACCACCATCACAGTGACGTTGTCCGCCGAGCCCCGCTGCACCGCCTTGTTGGCCAGCCTGTTGCAGGCAGCTTCGTAGCGGGCGTCCATGGTGGGCTTCCCTTCCCGGCTCTGGATCTTCTCATCCTAGCGGGCAGGAGAGGGTCCCCTGTCACCCTCCGAGACGCCATCTCCACGAGGCGGCGCTGTTCCCCAGCCACCGTCAGAGCAAGGCAGTGAGTCCCTGCGGGGGAGCTCACCGGGCAAACGGCCCCAGGCTCGCACCCCAAGCGCAGCTCCCACAGCTGGTCCCCGCTGGTGAGCTCTCTTACCTCCAGGCAGGACAGGATGAAGTTCACCGCTTCTTCTGGCGTGAAGACCTTGAAGAGGCCGTCACAGGCCAGCAGAATGAACCTACAGCACGGACGAGAAATATAAACGGGCCGTGGCAGCAAACTTCATAAAACAGTGTGACGATGGAGATGAGCTAAATACTCGAAGGCTAGGACATGAGCTTCCCCACGGTGTTGAGGCAGAATCCTCCTTGTTTGCTCATTCTCACACCCAGGTCCTGGTTTTCCTCCCCTGAGGGGCACTCACCCAAAAATACTGATCACACGCTGTGCCTGGAACCCAGTAGGCACAAGGCCGGGCAGGCTCCCGCCCCTTCCAGTTTGGTGACAGACCCCGAGCGACCCGTCCCACAAACCCACGACGACGACCCCAAGCAGGGGCGCTCGCACAGTGCACACAACAGGGGGCCCGGGGTTCAGAAAACCAGAGGGGCTGGTGGAAGCGTCCCAGGCCCCCAAGGTTGATAAGAGCACAGCGGCCGCGTGGGCCAGAGGCACGAGTGGAGACTGGGCAGAGGCCGAGCAGGCAGGGCCAGGGGGCTCCCTCGCACAGCACAGGGGGCAGGTCTAGCAGGGGCTCCTCACTGAGGGCGTCCCCTGGCTGTGGCCGGGCAGGGCGCCATCTCCATGGGCACCTGAGCACGGCCACCTCTTTCTCCACCTAGCCCGGCTCTGCTTCAACACCACCCCTGGTTCTCCGGCAAGCATGAGCTAAAATTCAGACTCCTCAGCGCGCGACTCAGGACCCTTCCCAACCCGTCCCCAGAGCACCTGCTGTCACTCCTCCATCACTTTCCAGAACTGGCATCTGCCCGGCCTTCTGTCCCACTGTCCCACTATAAGGGCTCTGTGGGTTTTCCCTCTGCCGGAGGGCCCTTCTCCTTCCTCCCACAGGGATGTGGCCCAAGTCTCCCAGCACCCCACACTCCCCTGACACACGGTGCCGGAATCACCCACTCATGTGTACCCTCGCCTACTGGACCGGGGAGCCCCTGGGTCTGTCCGTCCTGCCCCGCCAGGCCCGGGCAGTGCCCCTGACAGGGCCTCCCCCACCCACACCAGGTTCAGGATCCAAACTACAAGTCGGGAAAAGAACAAGACCCCGTGCCTTTGCTGGGGCGCTGCTACCTGTCATTGGGGGTCAGCTGGCAGCGTCTGATGTCCGGCACCGAGGTGACCCCGCAGCGCTTGTACTGCCCGTCCCCGATGGAGCGTGACACCTCCAGCACACCCAACACACGACCGTCCCTAAAATGAGGGAAACACAAAGACTCCATCTGACAGATCGCGGGTTCACGAGACTTCCAGGCAGGTCTTCCAGGCAGAGCGAGGGATGGAGCCTGTGGGGGCTGCATCATTAACCAGCACACGGTCCCTGCGCACTTCGTGCTGCTCGTCAGCGCCCTAGATCAGGAACGTCCCTGCTGTCCTCGGCGCCCCAGCCCCGCAGCACCCTGACGGAGCAGCCCGCAGCCTAACCTGCTGATCTGCCCGCAGCCAGGCTGGACTTGACGGGACTGGGCTGCGGCCTGGCTTTGCTTCGGTTTTGTTTTTGTCCTAAAGCTCCTTCAGGTGATTTGAGCATGCAGCCAGGATACGAACGGCTGGACTGGACTAGAAGGATTTGTATTTACACCAATTCAGACCTGGAAAACCCCTGGAAGCACCTAGTCCCAGATTCTGAAGCAGGTTTTCTTTACATGGGCTATGGATAGGATTCACTTTAAACTGGATTAATTGTAGTATTCTGCACATTCAACTTCTACCCGTTCTATTTTTAAACGAGGCATCCAGAATGGGGAGGCGCCCTCTAAACAGGATGCGTGTCATCAGGGTTCTCTGAGCAGGGGAGAGAGCCCCGGCTCGGTGCCCCCAAGACCAGTTCTGGCGGGCCTACGTGCTACGCGAGCTCGGGCAGCTGCAAGCTCGCAGGCCCTCAGCCCTTCACGTGTGAAACCAGAGAAGCCACACCACAAGGGACCTGAGTGCCCGGCAAACACCAACGCTGTTCGTGGAAGTCTGTGGAGGTTTCCCAACGGACGAGAGCTCTGGAGAGGCGAGGCGGACGGACGTGTGTGGTAGGAAACGCCGCCCTGGCCTGGGCTGCGCGCTGGGGTCAGGATCCAGCCTGGCCGCCGGCACTTCAACGCGGCCACAAAGTCACCCTCCCAGTGGGCACACACCCGCTGGCATCTACGGACAGCCGAGCAGTCTTCTCAAGTACAATCAGTGAAAGGAACAGCGAGAGGGGCCAGAGGACTCAGGAGCAGAGCCGAAGCCCAAAGGGTGGGGCGACTCTCAGGAAGCAGCACCAAGCACAAGCACCGTGAGAACCCAACGAAGGGCTCCTTCAGTGACCAAGTGACGAGGTACTGGGCGTGGATCCCCCCCACCCGAGTCACGAAGCTGGCTTGCTTCAACAAGACTGAGTGGCAGGTCCCAAACACCCGTTCGTGCCGCAACCCGGTAGAGAGAACACGAACCACTCCTGAGCCGCACCACAGAAGCCAGCATCGTGCTCCCCGCCCTGCTGGAGGGACAGGGGACAGCGGGAGTTCACGGAACCGCAGACCCAGGAGAAGCCAGCCATCTGTATTTCAGAGCACGGCAGGACAAGCTGACCGCACTCGGAGTCCTTCAGGCCCGGCTTCCAGAGGAGAGGAAATGCACACAAGCCACTTCAATGACCCACGAACAATGCAGGCAAACGGGCCACTGGTGACCCCACACGACCGCCGGCCTCCCCCGCCGGCCAGCCCGAGTGCAGCCAAGGGTGACTGTGCCACACGGTAAGTGGGAGGAGGTAAGCCGGACGCTGGGTTCAAAGACACTACAAGTAGGTGGGGGAACAGGAATTTAGACGAGGCGGGCGAGAACCCAACCCCCGGAGTCCTTCCTTCCCGTGTGGCTGTGTCTGCGACCAACCTTCACACAGGCCGGCCTCACATGCGCACACAAAGCTAATAGGGCAAAACGTTAACTACTGAATCCAGGCGGTTGATGTTTTACTATTTTAAGTTTTTTTCCGAAAAACTTTCAAACGAATGCTTTAATGACACAAGTGGAAGGGTGTGGAGAAAAACACCCAGCACGCCAGCCCAGGCCTCCGGTGAGGGACAGACCAGAGCCTGGCCCTGCTGCTCGGAGCCCCCAGCCCTCCTGCCGTGAGGGGCCCATCGTGAGCCGCACTGTCCAGTCACGTCTCTAAGGCACCCAAACCCTGCTCTTAATTTTGTGCAGACTGGGAAACAGAAAATAACTGCCAGCCATAAGACTGTCAATGTCAAAATCTCTCCACGGAGTTCAGGCAAAAGCAGAATTTTAAAGTTCTAAGAAACTTCTGGACAAACTCAGAGTTCTGACTGCTCCCCAGAGAGCCCTCGGCACTACCGGCCAGAACCCGGCTAGCCAGAGTGAACGACGGGGACGAAGCTGCCGTTCCAAGGACAAGCAACTACAATCTTACACGGATACCTTACTGCTCTCTCATCCCAACGGAACAATATCCTAATGGTCAAGCTGTAAAATGAACCAGAAGACACTCTGGCCAAACTCCTAGCACAACGTCCTTGAAGGGGAATTCTCCTGCGGTACAGAAAAGACATTCGCCTCCAGCAGCTACCTCAGGGACGCGGCAGATCCAAACCAGGGCAGGCATGCGGTCGTCAGAGACACCTGGAGAGGTGAACTGGGGCCGTAGACAGAGCCAGCCAGGCAGGGCCCCCTGTGCCAGGAAGCCCAGGGATGCTCAGCACGCGCTACAAAGACCTACTGTCTTCACCACTTCAGATTTTCTCTCTGGAGAATTTGCCTACAACTGTAGCTTATTCAGAGTAGTATTTAAGAAAGTTCCTAATCACAGAGAAAATGTTGCAGATGGAGAACTTGAATTTGAGGCAGGCTTCCTCTTCTGCAAATGCAGGGAGCCATGTTTCCGGTACCGTCTTTTGCTCCCACTTGAACATAATGTGAAATCCTATAACATCCATTCACCTGCTTCTCCAGGTTAGACCTCGGACAGTCTCATCTCGCTGCAGACTGCATCACATGGAAGGTTCTACCCGACCACTCGCACAGGGGACGGCCCACCTCCCCGGAGTGCCCGCCAGTCCCCGTCACCTGACGTTTCCTCCAGCCTTCTGTATTCTCATTCGCTCTTCGTACTGTGTGGGATTATGCTCCTTGCTGAGGCTTAAGGCTGCATGCTTTTGACTCTCCTCATTAAAACGACACAGGATTGCCTGGGAACATGGAGATTACAACAGTCAGGAAACTCAAAGTCGCCAGCTGAAGACAAGGCTTAACCATGGACTTTCAGATTCCACCTCCTGCTGACAAACCCGAGTTCAGAGACTCAAGCAGCAGAGGAGCGTCCCGGCAGCCAGGGAGAGAAGCCCTGTTCTGCGTCTCCAGTCTGGAGCTCGCACCGCTGGCTGAGCACCGTGCCCTTCCCCCATGGGCTGCTGTCTTCTCGCCTGGGACACAGAAGGGAGGCCCCTGCCGAGGGTCAAAGCCCCTCCAAGTGGCACTATCCCATGAGTCTACAGGAGGCAGACACGGGGGCGGAGGGCGCCGACCACACTGGCCTCCATGCGCCCCACCGTCATGTCTGCCGCATGGGGACTTCTGGGAAAACCTCAGATTTCCAGAGAAGGAAGCCGAGGCCTGGAGAATGGGTATCGTGCCTACAGTCATGGAGCAGAGCCAGCAGAGCAATGCGGATCTGACTCCAGAGGCTTTTTTTTGGCTGATTTTACATGTTATTTGTTACGTTATTTAGCCTAAACACATGTGCACCTGGGACCATCTACTAGAAAATCACCAGAATATAAGACCCACTTGTGCAGGGACTGCCTGTGATGTTCACTGCTGCACCCCCAGGGCTGGGCATTTATTTAGAAGTCACTCTGTGATGGGGGTGGGAGCAGCAGGTCAGCAGAAGCCGCCTGAGCGTGGGAAGGGTCACTTCGGCACTGTGACTACTGACGGAGCGCAAGACTCGCTGCAGGAGGTGATGGAAATGACCGTCAGGTTCTGAAGGGGAGCGGGGAGCCCTGCCTGTAGGGTGCCGCCCTCCAGCTTGAAGTCACTCCCCACAACTGGGGCTGGGACACAGGTGTCACCATGGGACACGTCACAGTGGGAAACTGGGTTTTCTTCCCTTGGCCATGTGGCCTGGGCTCTGGACAAATGGCACATCACCTAGCACTTCTCCCACTACTTTTGACTTTTTCTGAAATCACAATGACTTTGGGAGGTCAGAGAAACGCAGCTGGGAAATACTTAAGCGCCTTGCACACCAATGGCCCACAGCCCCGAGACAGGCGTCACACACACTGCCCAGGGTGTCAGTGTGCCAGAGAACAGACTGCCTCGGGCGTGGCTGCCGGTCCCCCACCCGGGTCGTCGACCCTGCAGAGGCCCCAGCAGCAGCCCCACAGGACAGACTTCACCCCCGACTAGCACACACCCGACTATCTCCGAGGTTGGCGATATAGAGAACGTTGTCCACGGCCAGAACACACGTCGCGGTGGAGCCATCCTTCCAGGCGGGCTTCCTGCAGGGAGACACGTCGGAAGTCCAGTCACCACCAACATGCCAGCAACTTCGAGATGCACTCCAGAGCTGACTGGTCAGTCAACGTGGCAAGTTTCTCAAGAACTTTCTTTTTTACTGTTTCAGATTCAGCTACAGTTATGAGAGCTTACTCAGTGCTAGGTACTTTTCAGACAGTGAGCACTAACACTCGGCTAAAAGAAGACCTAAAACGCGTTTAACGAAAACCACACACAAACACATACCCACCACTCATATATCTGTATGTGGTCACACTTACTGGCTTGAAGCTTGTTTAAGAAACTCTTCATCAGTATGCTTGAAAGTGTCCAAAAGGCATCTCTTCACGGTTTTCTCTACACTGATTACATCTCCTATTACAGAAAAAACAAGACAACAAACTCTTAAGAGGAAATTCTCCTCTTGCTGCCATTTTGTTTTTGTACTGTGACCAAGAACATCTCTACTTCCTCGCCTGCAAGGCAGGCTCATTTGAGTCTGGTCTACAGTCTCCCAAATACACACTCCTACACAAACATTCCACACAATGTGCCATCACGCAGACACGAAGTCCTAGGCCAGCACACTACTTGGCCACCACCTGCTCACCCCAGAGCCCACTCTCCTTGGCCCCACCTTCAGAGAGCCACTAAGGATTCTTTCCAATGTGGCTTATCTTCCTGATTTACACAAACAACAAACACCAAGATGGACACAAACCGATTTAGTTCTCAGTCCCACCTTTAGGAAACTTCCTGATTAAGTTCTGATGCAAATTCTGTGCAGCAAACTTTGAGGCTCGAATTCCTCCGTGACCATCAAAAACAGCGAAATACGAAACCCGGGTACTGGAAGAATGAACTGACGGTTAATGAGATTTTCACAAAGATCACGCCTCTCCACTAAGACCTCTAAATCCTTTTTTTTTTTAATCTTATTTACGAGAGAGTACACATGCGCACATGGGTGGGGGAGGGGGAGAGAGGGAGAAGCAGGCTCCCCGCTAAGCAGGGAGCCTGACATGGGGCTCGATCCCAGAACCTCAAGATCATGACCTGAGCTTAACTGACTGAGCCACACAGGCGTCCCAAGGCCTCTAAATCTTCTCTCAAAACAGTGAGCATTCACAAGACAGAGGATGTCCCCTGGTAAAGACACCACATTGTCACAAATGAGAAAAAAGGACACAGCATTAACTGAGACAAATGCTGAAGTAACTTTGATGGTATTTTCATTTTTATTTTTTTTTTAATTCACTGATTTAAGTAATCTCTACACCCAACATGGGGCTCAAACTCACGACCCTGAAATCAAGAGTTGCACGCTCTACCGACTGAGCCAGCCAGGCGCCCTAAATTTTTTAACTTTTAATTTAAAAATGCCATGAAAATAGGGGTGCCTGGCTGGCTCAGTCAGAAGAGTGTGCGACTCTTTGATCTCCGGGTTGTGGGTTTGAGCCCCACAATGGGTACAGAGATTACTTAAAAATAATAATTTTAAAAAAAGTTGAAGACTCACATTTTTTTTTCAAAAATCAAGATCTATTAACTGATCTTTCACTGAAGACTAGAACTTTTTTCTATTTAAATTGGATTTAGTTTTATAAGCTAACACACTGATAAAGCAGTTACTGATCCAAGACAATAAAAAATATCTAAGAGAGCAGAGGGTAATTCCAGAACTGCTGCTCAGACTGATCCAACATCTAATTCTCGAGGCCTATCTCACCACTCTTATCCTTATTCCCCTTCCAAATTTTGCCAGAAAATGTGCATATATGGAACAAATGTCATTCATGATTTGAACTGTTTTGAGAAGAACGAACAAAAATGCCTATGAGAGATGACATTTTCTGTGCAGAGCTGCTTTTTCAAACATGGTTTGAGTTCCTTTTCAACGGAGACATCCTGAGCCATGAAAAACAACTTCCTATGGTTCCTAACCCTGAACCGTTCTCATATGCATGGTACTTGCTCAGTACGGTTCAGTGATCCCAGTGAGGTCCCCTCCCCTGGGGCTCTCCAGAAGTCCCTTTCCTGGCTTCAAAAGTAACCCCAGAGCACACTCCAGGTGAGCAAGGGCAGCCTAACAACAGTGAGCACATGTACATACACAGTCCCCTCCGCAGAGGACCAGGTCCCCTGCAGGGACCTTACTTCCTCAACTGGACAAAGGCCTCTGGCACCAATGGCTCAGCACACTGCATGTTAATGGCCACCTGGTGTCAGTTACTGAATGTAACCTACACATCACGTGATTATGGAAACCTGGTGGCATACAGATTATGTAATTATATAGTAGACACCTCATCGTATGTGTAAATGTAATGCACGTTCACTTACCTTGGTAGGACATACCCTGATGTCCTACCTTCTGGTGGTTTTCCTCCATGCCTAAAGCTTATCCAAAGGCTTCATTTTAGTTTGTGCAGTTGCAGGGAAATATTCCCTGTTTTTCTTCTCCTTGATGCCATTTCTGCTTTTCCTTCTCTTTTTGGGCCCTATTACACTAGCTCTCCTTGATCCCATGTGCAGCTGTAATTAGCTTTCCACTCTACCTACTGGCTCACAGAATAAGAATATTCTCTGCTGGAAGCTCTTCAGATACTGATGAAGAATACCACACCCCAAAGACCCACAATGTGGAGACTCCTTTCCCGTTTAACAGGTTTCTCAGCTTTGGCAGGAAGGACATTTGGGGCTGGACAATTCTCTGCTGCAGGGCTGTCCTGTGCTCTGTAGGATGTTTAGCAGCATCCCAAGCACCCCCCACCACCAGATGCCAGTTGCACACCCCTCCACATGACACCCAAAAATGTCAGGGAGGGGCAGCAGTGTGCAAAATCAACCCCAGCTAAGAACCCCTGACCCCGAACCAAGCAGTCCCATCGATAAGCCATTCTTTCCAGTAAATACAACTGAACACGGTCCAACCACCCAGTCAGAACAGAGACTTCTGTGCCAACCAGGCTTGTCGGAGCATGGACACTCACATGAGGGATGACGGGGGCCTACACTCCTCCGTGATATCATTCAGGATGACGTGGGCGTCCTGCATCTCCTCCCGCTCGCCCTTCCGCTCGGCCACATAGCCTTTCAAACCGAAGATCACTGAGGAGGCTAAGGAAAAGAGAACAAAAAGCCAATACAAAACTGTGCTCTTCCCTCCAGAAGCCCTAGTCCCAGAGCAAATGAGAGGGAACTCTGGCTATTTTACTCAGTAATGTCCTAACTGTGCACATAAAGAAGCTGTACCCTCAAGCCATCTAGCTCCCCAGCTCCCCAGCTGGAACTAAAATCAGACCACTGCTGGACGAAGACAGTCTCTCAAAGGCTGAACAGCAAAGAGGAGGCAACAGATGACAGTACGTTAGTAACCGACAGCGCCGGCCAAGGCATTAGGTCGAAGTACCAGAGCAAGGAATGTGCGGTCATCCCGAACCGGGCAAGGAATTATGTGCACATCTAGTCTTGTCGGTAACTACTGAGGGCACAAAAATTCCGAGTTTAAGGAAATGCTAGTAAGCAGAGTTTACCCCAAATGCCCTGTTGGACATCTGAAAATATCGATTTCCATGCCTGAGGCTGGTAAAGAACTTGAACAAATGGTAAGACAGTTGCTTCTACTCTGCCTGAGGAAGAGAAGGATGAAAGAGCCCACCGGAGGCACAGCAGTCTGTTTATATTTAACAGCTAAGGCTACGTTTGTTTGCAGACACCACAGGGCCACGTAACTACTGAAATGAACACTTTACAGAGCTGCTGCTGGCAGGCATCGTACTCCCGAGCTAAGGGCAGCGACGAGCTAAGCTGAAGACCCCGTCCTTACAGCGAGCTAGTAACCCTCTCGCGCCTCTGCGGCATGGGACGAAGTGGGCTGGTACAGTGCGTGAGCACCCACAGCTCCCTCTCTCTAACAGATACCTCTCATTTCGTCTCTACTCTGACAAGTTACATAGCTGATGACAAATTCCAACTGCTTTTTCCAGCCTCAGGCTCTCTCTTGGGACAGTGCCTACTAAGCTAGTCACAGAATTCAAGGTGCTCATCAACAGGCCGTGAACAGCAACAGGGAGTCAGAGAGAAAGTGGGTGCTCAATAAGCTAAACTGTTCACTAGAGAAGGTAAAGTCAAAACCACCTGGTGTTTTCACCCTCGAGGAACAAATGTAGGTTTTGTATCTGACCAAAGGTAGGATCACACACGAATGGGGAAAGTAAAGAGAGGAGGCAAAAGTAAATTTGGAAATCTGTTTGCAAAAAGGGAACCCTACCAGCTTCTTAAATATAGACACAAAAAGGAAGCGCCATAAATCAGAAAGCGGAGCTCGATTTTGCTCTGGGTTGTTTTAAAATATGAAGTCTAATACATTTGTTTTCAAACTGTCTGAAAACCTTTACAAACTTTCTTTTCCACAAGCTCTTCACTGCCATTCTTCTCTTCTTCGGGGGCTTTTCTCTTTGCTCCTTTCTCTTCATTCTTTACCGTCTGGGACATCGACGTGTCGAGAGGACCTGGACACAAGGCAAAGCCAGAGAGAGACAGAGCTATAGACTGGCAGGGAAGCCCCCAGACCAGGCCCCACCCCCGACCCGGGACACCACACGATGTGGCGCGTGAGTAGGGGCAGAGAGGCAGGTGCCGTGGTCACGACTACGACCTCGAGGGTGGGGCAGCGCGCCCGGGGAACCAGCGGGGAGGACCCCATTGCACACACATGGTGTCTCAGAGCCACAGGCTCTTATTTGTAAACAGGGAAGTTTCCAAAATCTGCCAAGTGACACATCCTAAACAAGTCAAAAAAGTAGTAAGTGGGGCGCCTGGGTGGCTCAGTCGGTTAAGCGTCTGCCTTCGGCTCAGGTCATGATCCTGGAGTCCCGGGATCGAGTCCCGCATCAGGCTCCCTGCTGGGCGGGGAGTCTGCTTCTCCCTCTGACCCTCCCCCCTCTCATGCTCTCTGTCTCTCATTCTCTCTCTCTCAAATAAATAAAATCTTTAAAAAAAAAAAAAAGTAGTAAGTGCCAAAAGGGGGTTAACATGAGGTAAATGTCAGGCTTTAGGAACTGTTGGTATCGTGAAAGGCAAAACAGGGCTGCTGAAGCCATCCACACTTGCAGAGGGACGAATCCGTCCTCGAAGCCGACGCTAAGAGCGCCTGCAGTGCGAGCCCGTTTTGGGCAGAGCAAAGTCTCGTTTCAAGTCCCAGTTCTGCCACTCATGGAGGTGTGCCCTTGAGGCAAGCTACTTAAGTTTCTTCATCTGTGACACAAGGAGAATTCTGTCATCTTGGAAGGTGACTTTAAAACCGATGGGGACAAGGTATGTAAAGCATTTATCATGGTGCCTGGGTCATCACGTATCCCATGGCAGCCCCTGTCCTAATAAAGGGGCTCTATTCTCTGCGTTTCAGTATGAAGACAGGCAACCGTTACTCAACTAGTGTTTGCCAGACATTTCTGAGCACCGAGGAAGAAGGGAAGAAAACATCCCTGCCCTCAAGAAGAGTCAATTACTTGCAAAAGGACAGACGTCTGCAACAGGAGAACCTAACACACAAGTCCCGCCCCACATAATCAGGCACATTAACAGGGAAAATTTCACAGATGTTTCCAATACACTTTCCCCAAAGGTCTCTCCCGTAGCCTGTCACTTACTGTCGGTTCCAGCTTTCCCAGTGTGTATGTAAAACAATCTTCCTCTCTTTTAACTTGCAAAACAGAGATATTTTTATAGCTTTGTTGTTGACTCCTGATTGAATCACAGTGTAGCCAGAGAATGTGGTCTGTACATGAAATCAATTCTTTGTTGGGACTTACTTTATGGCCTAGAATGTAGTCGATTTTTGTAAATGGTGACTATGTCTTCTCAAGAAATCCAATATATTGGATGCAAGGTTAGATTCTATATCCGAAAAAATCAAGCTTATTAATAATGGTGCTGAAATCTTCTAAGTTGTTACTAGTTGACTGTCTTTTGCCCTATGAAGAACTAAGACATAGCTATGGTCAATTTTCTTTCTTTTATTAAATCTGTTAAAAGCCCTGTTTCCACATATTAACTTTCATTATAAGAATACTGTCTTGGGGCGCCTGGGTGGCTCAGTCGGTTAAGCGTCTGCCTTTGGCTCAGGTCATGATCCCAGCGTCCTGGGATCGAGTCCTGCCTGTGTCAGGCTCCCTGCTCAGCTCAGAGTCTGATTCTCCCTCTGCCCCTGCCCCTGCATGCTCCCTCTCCCCCAAATAAATAGAATCTTAAGAAAAAAGAATACTGTCTTTATTGGGACAGTTTTAGCCTTAACTGTGTGAGAATGCTGTACGGTTTTAGTATGGGTCCAGAGGCCTGAAAACCTGAGAATTCTTGTGTAAGATGATTATAACAACTTTTTCTAAATACAGGAAGTATACTAATTTAATCTACACATTCTAGACTAATCCTGATTTTTATGTAATGAATTAATAACACAAAAAAATCTACTTAAAAAGCAGCAAATGTTTCACTTGATGACATAAGGAAGGTTCTTACACCAGAAGATAACTGCATATGAAAACAGACAGCCTGCATCCCCCACTGTCCCCTCCCTCTGTCCTGTGCCCCCTGCCCTGCCCCCACTTGGGGGAACTCCACGTGAGAAGCTCTCAGTCATATGGAGTAACAGATTCATCACGGTGACAACGGACAGGAATCTGCTCTGCTCTTCCCTCTACCTAACTGGGACGTAAAGAGGAAAACACATTTACAGGAACAGGTGCAACCAATGTTAACAGGCCTGACAAAAATGAAATCAAATCAATGAAGAGATTCTTGAGAACGTGTAAGGATTGACTGAAAATAATCAACCAAGGTCTTGAATTTCAAGAAAATTCCTGCACATGGTCTGTACCAGTCACTAAACCAGTGTCATTCAGATTTCATTTTCTTAAGATCAAAGTCTTTTTAATGTAAGTGCCATAAAAGAGAAAACTATCGGGTTCAGGGATATTAAACATGTTGTAACTATTTCATATATTCAGATACTTCTGCTGAATATATCTGAGTTTGTCAGGGACAGAGGCAGAGACATACTCTGAGATTTGTTGTTGTTGTTGTTAATAACAAAGTTCAAAGTAAATGACTGAACTCTTAATTCTTAAAGTTATTTGCAAGAGGTTGAATTCCAAGTAAAAAATAATCACCAAAAAGTGACGTAGTATATGATCTTTTTGCTTCCACCTGATGGTGCCTATGTATTTTTTATTTTAATAAATCTTATGCTGTACTTAATGTCATCCTAAACCCTGTTAAAATCTATTAATAAATACATTTTACGTAAGAATAAATTTTGTATGTATTATTCCCATCAACACACTGAATTTTTTCCCTACCACTTACCTGAATCACCACTGCTGGCTGGTGGGAGATCATCAAAAAGCAAAGGTCCCCCTGACCCTGAAACACAGCAGAACACTTAGTGAGCCCACAAAAGCTGGATGAGGCTTAAGTTTCAGAATCCATCCCACCAGGACACCAATGCAGGTCATTGAAATAAACTCAAAACCTCTCGTGTCAATCCAGTGGCAACTCATACTTCGGTAAATAATGTCTTGAACCTATTTTATTTTAAGGTCCTCTCAATTCAAAGGAAACAAATATCTGCCTGAAAGAGTTAAATCTTATTTCAGCTAATAAAATAAACACTCAAATGAACCAGAGAAAACTGCTCAACATTTTTACGCAGTTCCTCAGGGCTAGCGACTAGCGGATTTTTCTGCCTTACCTGATGCCATGGATTCAAAACTTAAGACAGTCCAACACCTAAAACATCTGTGTGTTGAAAATGGGGGAAAGGGAGAAAGATTCAGACAACTACAACCCCAGGATGACACGTTGACACACACCTGGGAGAGCCTGAAGACTGTACCTGAGTCAGTACTGCTGGCCGGAGGGAGGTCATCAAAAAGCAGAGGTCCCTTCTGAGCTTCTTTGCCTAGAACACAGAGAGCCTGCTTAAAGAGCAGTCGGTCATCAGCCAAGACAGGTGGTCAAAGGGGGAGGCCTTTTGAGATGTTTGCTATTCAAATTTTCTCCTCCTAGCTGTACCAAATTCTACAAAGTATCTTCTCAGTAGCTATTTAACACAGACGTTCGCTTCCAACAGTTACAGTCAACATAAATGCAATGAAACATGACCCAATGGGTGCCACTGGATATTCTGAGGAAAACAAGTATTTTTCTCGGTAATTTCATTCCTGCAAGCAGCAAACACTGAAAACCTTTTTTAAAAAAAATGAATCCTGGGAAGAAATATACTAGTTCTAGAGCAAGAAAACAATTATTTGGTCCCTCAAGATAAAACGTCAAAGACAGAGGGATCTCTGTCTGACCAAAGATCTACAGTCTTAAAAAGTCTGATTTCAATAGCATTCTGAACGAACCACCCACTAGAATCTCAAACAATGAGCACAGAGAAGGTGAGAGGCTGACGGAAGCAAATCTGCGTGAACTTGGCATCCCCAGCACAGTGCCCACTTAATTACTACCTATGGAGAAAATGAGGAATTTCAGATACTCCAACATAAACTCAGGAGAAAGCCAGGGAAATTTTTTAAATTTAAAAACCTGAAGATTTACACACCAAGAGGACTGGTCTTAAATGTTTTTTATTCAATTGTCCCTTTCCACATAAAATTTAACCACCGTTCTTCATTCTTCAGCTTTCCCCAAAATTTCTATTTAAGCTATTAAATATAGGGACTAGTACACAAGAAATGGGGGAAACAAAGGGCTGAAGATGTAGGCGTGCACATTCCCATCCTATGAAGTTTGTCCCACCTCTTGTTCCTCAGAGTTTGAGTACAGAAATGTGCTCATTTAAAAACCAGTTCAACTGTATGCTCCAAAAGGCTCATCTATATCGACCCTTTGCCTCTATGTAGAAATGAGCTGGGTATCAATTCTACTTTTTTTCTTTTTAAGATTTATTTATTCATTTGAGAGAGAAAGCGCACGTGCATAAGCATGCGAGCAGTGGGAGGAACAGAGGGAGAAGGACAAGCAGACAGCACTGAGCGCAGAGCCCCACAGAGGCCAATCCCACGACCCTGAGACCATTGACCTTAGGCGAAATCAAAGTCGGACGCTTAACCAACTGAGCCACCCAGGCGCCCCCAATTCTACTCTTCTAAAAACAAAAATTTAGGGGCGCCTGGGTGGCTCAGTCAGTTAAGTTGGGGAAGCTCAGGTCTTGATCTCAGGGTCGTGAGTTTGAGCCCCGTGTTGGGCTCCATGCTGGGTGTGGAACCTACTTAAAAAATAAACAAAGAAACAAATAATAAAAAAAATTTAATTTAAAATTTAGAAACTCCAAGGAAAGAAACTTCTTCAGGAGTTTTTAGGTCAAAAGTACCTTAAATACCTTATAAATTCCTGATTTAACAAAAAGCAACTCTTCTGCTTTACATCCTAATTCAAAATGGGAAATGTCTACTCCATTAAATTATACTGTTATCCCTCAGGATTCCAAACAGACTAAGTAACTGCAAATACTTTCATTTTCCTCACAAGTGACATATACACTCTACGGAGGTATTCAAACAGCAGCATCATGAGCACATTAAATGGCATTTAGAACAACCATTTACTCACTCTGTAATCCTCCTACAAGAATCCCTAATATTCTCGCAGGGCACTTCCAAGAGGAACCCAAACCAAACTGGGTCTAACCATCAAATGCCCATTCTCCTCACAGACTGAAAACTGTATGGCACGATGCAGAGCAAGCACACTATGTTCAGCGGGGCCAGAGAGCCGGGCTTCTTGGGGAGAGAGAACATTACAGGGAGGAGGCCAACCTGAAGAGCAACCAACCCCTGGGTCAGGTCAGATTTTAATTTCCAAATTAAACTACCCATCTAAATCAGGTCTTTCCCTTGCCAATGTCCAGTGGGGAAAGTCCTCCTTCCCAGGTAATACATTTTCAGCTCTTACAAGCATTTGTCACCACAGAGCTTCCAGCTTAGCACCAGCCTGGCCTCTGTCCTTCGGCTACAACTCTGAAATAGTGCCCTGATCTGAGCACCATCCCCAGACAGTGGCCCATTTCCTCGTGCCGAATCAAATGAGCCCCCCCGCTTCTCCTTTCTCACTCTGGAATACTGTGAGTGCTACTTCAATTAAACACAACGAGATCTTCTCATTTTTGGTGGTCAGAACTGAAAACGGCTCTTAAGAATAATTAATACTGCCTGCCTGCCAGGCACTGTTCCAGGGCTCTCTTCGTGTTTCCAATGCACTAAATCCTTACAGCAGTTTTATGAAGTGAGTACTATTATTGCCGTTCCTCACTGATGAGGAGACTGAGGCAATCAGGTGGAACTAAGGGAGAGCCGGTGAGGAGTGGGCAGTCAAGGCCAGGCATCCTTGTTTCCGTCCATGCCCTTGCGAGGCGCCACACTGCCTCCACACAGCATCTCATTTAACCCTCCGACAACCCTACGAAGATAATCTCAAGGTTCTTGATCTCTGGAATACTTTTTGCATCATTGAAAGGATCACTTATAATAACTTGTATTTGGATTCTTTTTTTTTTTTTTTTTTAAGATTTTATTTATTTATTTGACAGAGAGCCACAGCGAGAGAGGGAACATAAGCAGGGGAGATGGGAGAGGGAGAAGCAGGCTTCCCAAGGAGCAGGAAGCCCGATGTGGGGCTCGATCCCAGGACCCTGGGATCATGACCTGAGCCGAAGGCAGACACTTAACGACTGAGCCACCCAGGCGCCCCTGTATTTGGATTCTTAAAAAAATAAAAATAAAAATCTGTGGGGCGCCTGGCTGGCTCTGTCAGTAGAGCACGCAACTCTTGATCTCGGGGTTGTGAGTTCTTGCCTTACACTGTGTGTGGAGATTACTTAAAAATAAAATCTTAAAAAAAAAAAAAATCTGTAGGTAATAGACGCTATAATGGAAACATCTGATTACCCAGAACCTTACATTCCATTTTGGATAAAGAGTAATCTAAAGTGATGGGGGTCATCAGCAATAATTAGACAAAGTATGACTTTGGGGAAGTAGGGTAACAGCTGAGTGTTATGTTCCAATTTCTTTTAAGCTGATGCACTTGTATACATGCATTTTACTTTTTAAGAGGCAGAAGCGTACTGTACACCACATTCTCCATATACCCTTGTTCATGTAAGCCCTCCGGGCATGTTCCAGGCCAGCACATCTGGGTCTAACTACTCTTTCCAACAGCTGTGTTCTGTTCTGTGTGGGAGGCACTGCCACACACATGTTCAGTCCCCTCACTGATGGGCATGCAGACTGATTCCAGTTTCTCGCATGACAATAATGCCACAGTAAACAACCTCAGACATCTATCCCTACTGAATCTGCTAGACCACTAGGTCAAAGCATATGAGTGGTTTGAATTTGACAGATGTCCAAATCTGTTTCCAAAAAGTGGTGGTAATGTCTACCCCCAACACACTTTATGAGAATGTCCATTTCTCTCCATCTTCACCACCATGATGCCAATTTTTAATCTGCTGGCTGAAAACATGATGCATTAGTGATTTGCTACTCCTTTCCTCAGTGACTGAGGAAGCTAAGCACTGGTTTCGGCTGACTGGTCATTTGCATTTCTTCTTCCATAAACTGTCAGGATACAGCCTTTGACAGTTTCAAATGGGCTACCTGTCTTTTTCTTACTGATGTGTTTGAACCTTTCATTCACTAGGGATCATTGGTAATGTGTACGAAATTTTATTTTAAGACTTTATTTATTTAAGGGCGCCTGGGTGGCTCAGTCGGTTAAGTGTCTGCCTTCAGCTCAGGTCATGATCACGGGGTCCTGGAATCGAGCCCCAGGTCGGGCTCCCTGCTCAGCGGCAAGCCTGCTTCTCCCTCTCCCTCTGCCCCTCCCACCTGCTTGTTCTCTCTCAAATAAATAAAATCTTAAAAAAAAAGAGGGTTCACATCCCTCAGAGCTATTAAAAAATTAGAGATGATTCAAAAATTTTATTTATTTATTTGAGAGAAAGAAGGATAAATAGACTCCCCGCTGAGCAGGAAGCTCAATGTGGGGCTCCCATCTCTGGACCTTGGGATCACGACCTGAGCTGAAGGCAGACACTTAACCTACTGAGCCACTCAGGCACCCCTACAAAATTATTTTGTTTTTTTTTTTTGCTTTTGTAGTATTTTGCCCTGCAGAAATTTTTATTTTTACATAGTTAAATCCATTTTAATTTCTTAAGAGTTTTTTCTTGCTTGCCCCTGAAGTTTTACAGTTAGTGTTTTTTTCTAGTATCTTAACCTTTATTTTATATTTAGATCTCCAGGGTTTTTCTGGAAAGAAATTTTTTTTTTTAATTTATTCATTTGAGACATGGAGATACAGAGAGAGAGAGAATATGAGCAGGGGGAGAAGCAGAGGGAGGGGGAGAAGAAGGCCCCCGCTGAGCAGGGAGTCCGATGCGGGACTCGATCCCAGGACCCTGGGATCATGACCTGAGCCGAAGGCAGACTCTTAACCATCTGAGCCACCGAGGCGCCCCTGGAAAGAAATATTTTGAAGATGGCCTACCACGCAGTATTTACTTAGTTCTGCCAGCTGACCATCAGTTTTAAAGTATAGCGGCGTAGCAACCTCGCAAGTGAAAGAACCACCCTATAAAACTGAAACCAACTTATTGTCAGAGCGACTTTAAACCAGGACACCTTTAACTTGTTTGGATTATCAAGTATAAGCTGTTGATCTTAAAGACATCAAGGTAGCACTTTTAGGAGTATGAGAGAGCAGAGAAGTTTCATTCCTGTCTGATATGGGCATACTTCCTCGTTTAGGTCAACTCTCTATATACAAAAACTTGAGCCACTCAGCAATCAAATCTATAAGTGCTGGCGTGAAAACTACTCATTTAACACAAAATCTGAAACCATTTAATGCGTTCCTTCTACATTTTTCCTCAGACGATAGAAATTAAGAGGCTTGCAGGCAGGAACATTAGATGGAATGTTTAAAACAAAAACCAAAGAACAAAATACACTCGATGTGATCTGAGCAGTGTGAAAGTTCCTCCCTTTGGACACTCACAAAATCCAGTTAAGAGTGCATGTTTTTTCTTTTAAATAGCCGTAAGGTTAACAGCTCATATACTAACATCTAAGCACTACATCTACTAAGCACTGACCATGCTAAGCACCGAGCATGTAGTACTCTCTAACACGTGCTAACAGTAGGAGGCGGCAATCCTACTTTACAGATGTGGGAACAGTCACAGAAGAAGGCAGTTAGTGGATGTGAAACCAGTTTGATTACATGTCCAAAACCACTCTTCTCTGAGACCGTGAAAATGACTAGGTCTTTATTGCTCCCTGCCTGAGCACCCGCACATCATGTGTGAGGATCACGATGGTGCAGTTTTGCTCATCTTCCCATCCACTTTATGAAACCAACCTTATTTTCCTTTCATTTACTCCATTTTTAATTTTATCAACCAATATCATTGATTTTCTGAAACAAAGTATGGCATTTAAATTAGTTTTTCAAAAATCACAGTTTTTTCACAAGATCATGAAATCAGATTCTTTTTTTTTTTAAAGATTTTATTTGACAGAGAGCGAGCACAAGTAGGGGAGCAGCAGAGGGAGAGGGAGAAGCAGGCTCCCCACTAACGTGGGGCTCAGTCCTGGCCGAAGGCAGACATGTCACTGACTGAGCCACCCAAGAGCCCCAGGTTCTGTTCTTGTTCAAATGATTGTTTTAACCTTTTAAATCTCATTTTGTTGGTATTAACTGCCTGTCAAGATAACTTTGGATCCCAACTCTGTCACTCACTTTAGTACTTATCCCGCTCAGCTTCCTGCCATCTACAAATTCAGAAAGCATGCCTTCTTTGTTTTGAAAGCTATTTTTAAAAATACACTCAGCCAAGCAGGCCCTGTGACAGCGTCAGTGCCCTTCCCACAAGCAGGGAGCAGTTCACTAATCCACTTTCCAGGGAACAGGGGTTTAAACACTGCAGCCCCCCTGCTCCCCAGGCATCCCAGGCAGGGTTGGAGATGCCCCCCGCCCCCTCCCCCACCCACCCACTCACTGTGTTCGGTGGCAAGCTGCCAAATACCAGCTTGTAAGAGTTAGGAGTTGTCAGATTTTGTATCTCATAAAGGGTGCCTTCTCCTGAGCAGATAAATTAATTCCGGGTAAAAAGTAATGGAGATTTTTTTTCTTTAAATGATAGGCTTACAGGCACATCTGCAAATGCAAACTCTGCCCCAAACATACTCGGAGAGAAGGTATACTCCACGGACAGGGTTAAAAAAAAAAAAAGACTGCATACCCAGAGCCAGAGTTTTCACCTACAAGTAGAACAATTTAGCAAGTGAATGGCTCAGAGACAGTCCCTTAGATGTTCCTGCACCATCAGAACGGTAAGTGGGCAAGAGTAAGTGCCATTACTGGGAGTAACGGCTCCATAAAGGCTGGCCCGGCCGTTCGCACCTGAGCAGCAGAACCCGAGCCCGTGCAGGGCAGGACCAGCCCTTCCTCAGGGCCCAAGCTCACCGCCCCTCCACACTGGTATGCTCGCACGAACCAGAGGGCCGAACGCCCCCCACACCGCTGCCTCGCCTAGAATCTCTGCAAATCCCGTCAGAGGCCCCATTCCAGCGCCGCCTCCTTCCGCAGTCTTCCCGGACGGACTACGCGCATCACTCCCCCAGGCACTCGCGATGCCCACAGCCCGTGACTTTGCCAGCTGGAATCACAATCCCTTGCATCCAGATGCAAGCGCTCTTCGCGAGCCAAGGCCGGATCTTGTCCCTTCGTGTTCCCTGCCACAGTGGCTTCCAAAACCTCGGTCCCCAGACTCCTGCCGAGCGGGCCGGTCAACCCCCTGGGGATTTAGCGACACACATTCAGGACCCTGCCTTGGCGGCTTTCCGCTCCAGTGGACGGAGGGGAGCCTGGACATCTGAACTTGTTCCTAAAGCTCCCCGGGCCGTCTGCCCCCAGACCGGCTCAGAAAGGCGGCCTGCGCGGCAGCGTCCGCGGAACGTCCCGCGCCGTCAAACCCGCAGCGAGCCCTGCGCCCTGGACACGCCGCGCCACCCAAGGCCTGGTCCCCGCCGCTCGTGCGCGGGGCTCACGCACCCGCGCAGGCCCGGCGCGCAGCGGACGAGCGCACGGGCGCTGGGGCCGCGGCCTCCGCGGGGCCGCGGACGCGCGCGGAAACTCCTGCGAAAGTCGAACCGTAAGAGCGCGGAGGCCGGCGCTCCCTCCGGGCGCGACGCACCAAGGACGCCGGCGGCGCTGGCCGCGGCGCCGGGCGTCGACACAAAGCCACCTGCGGCCCCAGCTGGCCGCCCGGCCGCAGCCACGCCCGCGGGGCCGGCGGCGCGGGCGGGCCGCACACAAAGGACGCGCGGCCGGACGGCGGCCCGCGCCCGCCGCCCCGCGCGCA
>NW_023270377.1:2656267-2657294 GCF_011800145.1 Mirounga leonina | reverse complement strand
GGCGGTGGCGGCCCGGGCGCCGTCAATCACCCGAAGGCGGGCCCGGAGCACCACCAATCGGCGCGCGGCGTGGCGCGGCCGCCCCAGAGTCCTGCGCGCGCGCGGGCGGGGCGGCGCGCATGCGCGCAGCTTGCCGTCGCTTCGGGCGGGCGGGGGCGCCGCCGCGGCCGCCACGTTCCCCGCAGGCGGCGGGGCCGGCCCTCCCTGCCCTCGCTTGGCCGGGCGTCCGGTTCCTGGAGGGCCGGTGTGGACAGAAGGGTTAGCGCTTAAGGGGCAGCGTAGCGGGCCCCGATGCCCGGGAAGGCGTCCGGTCCTTCGTCCTCACACCGCCTCGGCAGGCCCGCATTCCTGGCCCGCTGTAGAGACGAGAGGGCCGGCGGCCCCGGGCAACCGTGCAGGGCGCTTCCGTCGGCCAGTCCGCGCCAGTGCAGGCTGCTGGCGGGCGGGAACGAGGGCGCCTCCGCGACGTGCCCGGAGACGCAGCGGGCGAGCCCGCCGGCCGTGCGCACGGCGAGGCCTCGGCGTCCTCCTGCCGGAGGGACGCAGTGACCAACGTGGACGCCAGCCTCCGACAGACGAAGAGCACGGGACCGCTCCCATCTTGCTGAACGCGCACGGACTGAGTGTAGTCCGAGCCACAGAAGTGACCGAACCTCCCTCGGCCCTGCCCAGTACGAGCAAGCTTTGTCTGGGCCCCCTGCCTTTTGGATAAGATTGATCAGGGCGCCCCGTCCCGGGATTCCCTCCTCTTCCTGACCCCCAGTCCGCAGCAGAGCCCCGCGGAACTACCTTCCACACACCCCAGTCCCCGAAGCACTTTGCAGCGTCGCCCTAGCTAGGTGTCCCCGGGCGGTGGTCTCCGTCGCTGCTGGCGTGAGTGAGAAACCCAGCTTGTTTCTGGTGAGATGTGGCTTTGGGACTCTGCAGGGCCCAGCAAGCCTTATGCCTCTCTTCTGCGCCGCACGTCACTCAGCACGGTCGGAAACCTCACTGCCCCCTCCGTACCCTCTGGACAGGACCTGCTGGA
>NW_023270377.1:2621515-2656257 GCF_011800145.1 Mirounga leonina | reverse complement strand
TGCTGGAAACCTCACTGCCCCCTCCGTACCCTCTGGACAGGACCTGCCTCCTCCTCACAGCGGAAATACTCTAACAATACCCACAGTCTCCCGTGCCGTTGCCTCTCGTGCACAGGGCGGCCGACCGGACCCCAGCCTGACCTCACCACTTCTCCGGAACAGTTCCTGCTAAGGCCTCCAGTGACTCCCACTCTGTTGCTAAATGGAGCTGAGCTTTCCAGTCATCTTCCGTGAATCCCAGCAGTATTGACAATGGTGGCCTCTTTCTCCTTGGCTTGTGAGACACATCACTCTCCTGGTTTTATTCCTGTTCTCTGGCCGCTCGGTCTCTCTTCATCCACAGGCCCAGCAGCGCCTTCTGCCCAGCTACTCCCGGATGGAATTCTTTAAGACTAGACCCTGGGTCTTCTCCTCATTCTGTACCCCCTCCCTGGACAATCCCATCCACACTTGGCTTGAATTACTGTTTATCTGAACATGGTTTATTAATTTATATTTCCTGCCAGCTCCAGATCGTGAATTCAAGTAAGTACCCACGTGATACCTCTTGGATGTCTCAAAAGTGCCTCAAATTCAACGTGTCCCAACTGGAACCCTTCTCTCCACTCCCCACCCCTACCCCCTTCAGTCTATTCTTCTTGGGTTGACACAGCCCTGTGCTCCACCCCAGAACTCCTCTATGGAAGAGAGCCTCCGAGTGGCCCCCATGATCTCCATCTCCTAGGATTCAACCCTTGTGTGGTCCCCATCCCTTGAGTGTGACCAGGGCCCATGACTTGCTCTGGCCAACAGAGTCCAACAAAGGTGTCAGGATGTATGTGACTATGTGGATGTGATTCTTTCACACAGGTCTGTGACACCTGTCCTGCTTGGCGACCCTCCCTCCCTTGCTGGCTCTGAAGAAGCAAGCCACCATGTTGTGGAGACGACCACAGTAAGGAACTGAGGATGGCTTCCAGGTGACGAGTCAGCAAGAATCTCAGGTTTTCAGTCCAAGAGCCCACAAGGAAACGAACGCCACCAACAGCTGTCTGAGCTTTGAAGCAGATCCTTCTTGTTGAGCCTCAGACGAGCGCCCAGCCCCTGGCCAACACCTGACTGCAGCCTCTCAGAGGACCCAGTTGTGCCCAGATTCCCAACCCATGGAAACGGTGGGATACTAGATGGATAGGGCTTTAAGGCGCTAGGTGTGTGGTACTTTATTAGGCAGGGGTAGATGCCCAGGACACCCTCCATCACCAAGTCCTACCAGTTTTATGTCCTGAAAGCCTTTTAGATCCACTCCCTGACTCCCTCCCCCACCAAGTCTGTGTCACTGAATCACAGCCTCCAGTCAGGCTTCTCTCTCAGAGCTTCGCTCAGTCCCTTATCCTTGTCTTTCTCTTGTCCCAAGACGTTTTCTCAGTGGGTCCCTTGGCTTGGTATGTTCTCCTTGACTCCCTTCTCCTGGTTAAATTCCATTCATTCCTCAGATTTCAGTGGAGTCATCCATTCCTCAGGAAAACCTTTCTTGAGTGCCCTAAGCATCCCCCTTTACACCTCTCCGTTAGAGCTTTTGTCCCCGTCACAGTTTTACAGGTATTTATGTAATTACTTCATTCATGAGCTGTATCTCCCATCAGAATGTAAGCCAGTAGAGGTCAGGAACCACGTTTGGCTTTATACATAACTGTACCCCCAGCACCTGGCACATAATAGCTGCTCATTATATTGGATGAATGAATGATATGTCTGTTTTTGAAGCTCAAAGTGCATGACACAAGCCTTCCTACCTCAGGAATGTCCAGAAGGTTGGAGCCGAGAGCAGTGCCTCCTGTGTGCTTGCCCAGGACTGCCCAAACTGAGTTTGCTATTTTGCTCTTAGAAAAAAAATCCTAATTTCTGATTTTAAGAGTGTAAACTGTCTAGAGACAAGGAAGGTACCTGTTGTCCCAGGACATTACCAGCTGCCTGTGTGGCAGACGGTATTTTCCCAAGTTTGCTGCAACAATATCTCCCATCCCTCATGCTCTTCTAAAATGTATCCCTGCCACCTTCCATCAAGAGGTAGGCTGCGAGTCCTCTCCCCTTGAAGCTGGGTGAACTGTGACTGCCTTGGCTGTTAGAGAGGGAAAGATGTGCCATTATCTGATCGCCAAGGCTAGGTCATAAAAGGCCATGCAGCTTCTGCCTGCTTCTCTGGAGACACCTGCTGGGGAGTCGGTCACCAGCTGCGCTGGAGAAGTTCCATGTAGGCACAGAACTCAGCAACACAGGCTGAGCTCGCAGCCAATAGCCAGCGCTGGCTGCCTGCCTTGTCAGGTGAGTCATCGAGGACATCCGTCCCAATGGAACCCTCAGATGACTCCAGCCCCAGCCAACATCTGACTGTGACCTCGTGAGAGACCTCGAGCAAGGACTGCCCAGCTGAGCCCTTCAAGAATCCTGAGCCACAGAATGACAAGCAAAAAATGTTTCTTTTTTTTTTTTTTTTTTTTAAGATTTTATTTATCTAACAGAGAGAAACACAGTGAAAGAGGGAACACAAGCAGGGGGAGTGGGAGAGGGAGAAGCAGGCTTCCCGCCGAGCAGGGAGCCTGATGCGGGGCTCGATCCCAGGACCCTGGGATCATGGCCTGAGCTGAAGGCAGACGCTTAACAACTGAGCCACCCAGGCGCCCCAAAAAATGTTTCTTAAGCTGCTAAGTTTGGGGGTAATTTGTTACACGACAGTAATAACTGGAAGAGCTTGATGTCCAGAGTGGAATACTGACACCTCAAAACCCCAGCACATAAGGTACTGTCCATGGGCCCAGGCAGCAGGCAGCTAGAATGAAGAAGGAGAATGAAGAAATGACAGCTGTGCTGTATTCCAGGCGGCAGGAAGGATTTTATAGCAACTCTGGTGTGGGGAAGTTTGCATAAATGTCAGAAAAAGCTTCACACTGTGCAAAAGTAATTCACTTCGCTATTTTTATTATGAAGAAGGGGCAGAAAACTGAGAACACTAGGTGCCGCCTGTTTGGGGCCAGGCGCTAGTTAGGCACTTTGCATATGATAATTTGATATAATCTCTTAACAGCCTTTGGAGGAAAGTACTATAGCCTGTTGGATAGGTCTGCAGAGGGGTCCCCTTGCATCTTCAGGTGAGAACCGATGAGCACTAGAGTAGGATGACCACCTAAGGCTGGGGGAAAAACAGGAAGGAACAGGACTAGTAATTCTCGAAGTTCATACAGGGCCAGGAATAGTTCCTGTATCCACTAGCCAGAGTGGAAAGTCCTCAGACTACAAGAGACGTGTGTGCATGGGCACCCAAGTGCATATGTGGAGTGCATGGCTGTGAGGGGGCCTGGACTGCACACCTTCTCTGGGGCTTCCAAAGTCAGGTGTGAATGTTAGATTCATCTTGGCTAGAGGGCAGCGCACAATGGGGTGCAGGGCTGCCACATCTCTGTAACGGATGGAGAGGAGTTGGGTAGGTGGGTAGGACTTGAGGTCCAAGTTACCTTGGGGTCATTTCACAAGGGGTCCTAAATACCAAAAAGATGAGTGTAACTCAGTGGGGGAGCCATAGACCTTTTCACAATTAGAAAAATTTCAATATCCTAAAAAGACAATAGTGGATGGGCGCATGTTCTGCTTGCGCCCTCTGTCTGCAATTTGTAGCCATTTCACAGAATGATAAAGCCAGCTACTGTCATGGCAGAAAGAAACCCTGTGGGGGTTGTAATCCCTAGGCCCTGTAGTCCCACCAGCCTCAAGTTAGAAGGGAAATGTGGCCCACTCCGAGCCCTCTTTTCAGATTTGATATTGGCTTCCCTTTATCTAAACATTGACACGCCCAGGGCATGGTCCTAGACCCTCTTTTGTCTTTAATTTACTCACTTTCAAAATCATCTTTATTAGTTCTTTGGCTTTAAATACACCTGTATTCTGATGACACACCTGTACATGTCTCTGGCCTTGACCTCCTCTCAGAACTGTACATACATATATCCCCACCTACCTCCTCAGCATCCCCACTTGGATATCTAGTAGGCACCTCAAATCATGCCATTTACAGTATATGCCAAATACAACTCTTGCCCTCTCCCCAAAACCTATTCACCCTCGTCTTTCTCAAATCACCATTTACCTAGGCATCAGCCTTGATTCCTACCTTTCCCTCATCCCACACATAGAATTCGTTAGTAGGTCTTGCCTGTTCTACTTCCAAAACTCTTCCACGTCCCATTTCTGCCACTGTGACCCTAGACCAAGCCCCATTATAGGCATATTTCATTTTATTGTGCTTTGCTTTATTGTGCATCACAGATACTGTAGTTTTTACAAATGGAAGATTTGTGGCAATCCAGTGTCAAGCAAGTCTCCTGGCCCCATTTTTCCAATAGCATTTGCTCATTTGGTAATTTTTGCAATATTTCAAACTTGTTCACTATATTCGTTATGATGATCTGTGCTCAGTGATCTTTGATGTTACTACTGCACTCGTTTTGGGCACATGAGTGGCACCCATAGAAGACAACAAACATGACCAATAAATGTCGTGCTTGTCCTCACTGCTCCACCCACTGGCCGTTCCCCATCCCTCTCCCTCTCCTCGGGCTCCCTGTTCCCTGAGCCACAACAATACTGAAATTAGGTCGGTTAATAACCCTGCAATGGCCTCTAAGTGCTGAAGTGAAAGGAAGAGTTACATATCTCTCACTTTCTTTTTTTTTAATTTTTTTAATTTTTAATTTTTTTAAAGATTTTATTTATTCATTTGAGAGAGAATGAGATAGAGAGAGAGCATGAGAGGGGGGAGGGTCAGAGGGAGAAGCAGAGTCCCCACCGAGCAGGGAGCCCGATGCGGGACTCGATCCCGGGACTCCAGGATCATGACCTGAGCCGAAGGCAGTCGCTTAACCAACTGAGCCACCCAGGCGCCCACATATCTCTCACTTTCAATCAAAGGCTACAAATGATGACACTTACTGAGGCAGGCATGTCAAAACTGAGACAGGCCAAAGGCTAGGCCTCTTGCACCAAACAGTCCTCCCAGTTGTGAATGCAAAAGAGAAGTTCTTAGGGAAATTAGAAGGGCCACGCCAGTGAACACACCGTTGAGAAGAAAGCAAGACAGGCTTATTGCTGATATGGAGATAGTTCTCGCAGTCTGGATAGAAGATCAACATTCCCTTAAGCCAAAGCCCAATCCAGAGCAAGGTCCTGACTCTCTTCAATTCTGTGAAGGCTGAGAGGTGAAGAAGCTGCAGGAGAGAAGTCGGAAGCTGGCAGAGGTTGGTTCAGGAGGTTTAAGGAGAGAAGTCAGTCGTCAGTCTCCATAACATACAAGTGCAAGGTGAAGCAGCAGGTGCTGATGGAGAAGCTGCAGCAAGTTGTCCAGATCTAGTGAGATAACGAATGAACGTGGCTACACTAAACAACAGATTTTCCCAAACATTAATAAGAGTTTGGAAGAAGCTGATTCCAGCCCTCACGGATGACATGGAGGGTTCAAGCCTTCTGTGAGGAAGCCACTGCAGATGGGCTGGGAACAGCAGGAGAACTGGAATTACAAGTGGAGCCGGAAGATGGGACTGAATTGTGACAATCTTGTGATAAAACGTGAGGGGTGAGGAGTTGCTTCCTATGGATGAACAAAGAAAGCAGTTTTCTGAGACAGAATCTAGTCCTGGTGACGATGCCATGAAGACCGTTGAAGGGACAACATGATTTAGGATATTACATACGCTTAGGTGATAAAGCGGCGGCAGGAAGTTCTACTGTGGGTGAAATGCTATCAAACAGCATCACATGTGACAGAGAAATTGTCCGTGAAAGGAAGGGGCCATTGATGCACCAAACTAACTTTGTTGTCTTATTTTAGGAACCTGCCACAGACACCCCGGCCATCAGCAGCCACCACCCTGATCTGTCACCGGCCATGAATATCAAGGCAAGAACCTCCTCCAGCAAAAGGACTATGACTCAATGAGAGCTCAGATGACGGTTAGCATTTTTTAGCAATAAAATATATTTTAATTAAAGTATGTATATTTTTTAGACATAATACTGTTGCCTACCTCACAGACTACAGTATCATGTAAACATAACTTTAATATGCACTGGGAAACCAGTAAGTTCACTTGACTCACTTAACTGCAATATTGGCCTTATTGTGGTGTTCTGGAACCGAACCCCCAATATCTCTAAGGCATGTTGGCATTTCTTTCTGAGACAAATGAGACTGCCTCCTCCCTGTTAGACTCTTGCCCTCCTATAGTTGATTTTTCAGAAAGGGAGAGAGATCATTTTAAAACACAGCTTGGCCTATTGCCCTCCCCTGCTTTAAGTTTCTCAGTTGCTTCCCATTTGCTTGGAATCAAATCCAAACTCCCTGCCATGCTTATGAGGTCCTCCATTAGCTCCCCTCCTCCCCCCTCCAACCTCATGAGGCCCATCCCTTGACTGTGGCACTGCCCCTGGGCTCCTTTCTTTCTCCAGGACACAGCAGGTCTTTGGACCTCAAGCCTGGGTCCCTGCCGTTCCCTTTGATTAGAACAACTTCCACTCCTGAAGCGGCTGCTCACTCCCCAAATTCAGCTCAAAGGTTACTTCCTCAAAAGGCTTTTCTGGACCCCATCTCAGGCACTGAGATGAGCAATACACGTCTTATTTATGAATATATTTGACTTTTCACAAATGAGATTTGATCTAACATTTTCTGAGAATTTTTAACCAGGAAAATAAATTTACTAGGACACTTTTATACTTCATTCATGTAAGTCAGTGATAAATAGGTCACCATTATTCACTTTTTTTAAAGATTTTATTTATTTATTTGACAGAGAAAGACACAGCGAGAAAGGGAACACAGACACAGTGAAAGAGGGAGTGGGAGAGGGAGAAGTAGGCTTCCTGCGGGGCAGGGAGCCCGATGTGGGGTGGGAGCCTGATGAGGGGTGAGAGCCCAATGCGGGGCTTGGTCCCAGGACTCCTGGGGTCACGACCTGAGCCGAAGGCAGATGCTTAACAACTGAGCCACCCAGGTGCCCCACCATTATTCACTTTTTTATATAAAAAATACTTTTACTACTTTATTTCCACCGGGTACATAATTTTCTGCTATTTGTAATGATTGATTTCTTTGATTTTTTTTTAAGTAAACTTTTTTTTACTGAAGTAAAACCATACTTACAGGCAAGTACACAAATCCTAAGTGTATATAGCTTGATGAATTTTCACCAAGTAAATACTCCCACTAACTAGGACTCAGATCACAAAACAGAATATTTCATGCATCCCAGAAGCCATTTCCAGTCACCACCCCTCAAGGTTAGCACTATGCTCCAGGTTGATTTTGCCTGGGTTTGAACCTCATATAAGAGGAATCATACAGTATGTGCTCTTCCAACTCTGACTTCTGTCGCTCAGCACCATGTTGGTGAGACTCGTCTGAACTGTTAGCGGTCGGACCTGACCTCTTCTCGTCACTGCCCCTCACAAATGCGCCCTTGCGTTTACGGACAGCTGAGTTGTGTCCAGCCTGAGGCTCTCAGCAAATGCTACCGCTCTGAACGCTCCCATGCGGGTCTCCTGGTGCGCACTGGCTCTTCACTGGGAGGGGCCCAGGGAGGCAGTTATGGGGTCTTGGGTATGTTTATGTTCTGCGCGGTTGATGACTTTCCTTAGTTGACTTTTTCATTGTGGTAAAATATACATAACAGAAAACTTACCATTTTAGCCATTTGAAGTGTCCCCTTTAGCGCCATTAGGTGCCTTCACAACACTGCACCACAACCACTGTTTCCAGAACTTTTCAGCGCACCGGACGCCAAGTGATACCTCCCGACCTCTTTCTTCCCCTGCCCCCAGTACACTCTAATCTGCTTTGTCTCTGTGAATTTGCCTACTCTAGGTAACTCGTGTAAGCGGAACCCTACACTGTTTGTCTTCTGCTTGGCTCATTTCACCTGGCAAATGTTTTCAAGATTCACCCATGTTGTAGCATGTATCAGAACTTCCTCTTTTTTTTTTTTTTTTTTTTGCTAAATAATAGTCCAAAGATTTTTCTAAAGACTTTTTTTTTTAATGTTCTAGGCAAGTGAATTCACTGTGATTGGCTCATTTATTCCAAAGAATTGTCTTTATTTTTCATGCATACTTTTCTGCAGTAATATAACAATCAAATTTTTGCAATGCAAAAAAAGGTTTCAAAGATTAGAAAAATTTAAACAGAATCTGTGACCTTGAAAAGTTGATGTTTCATTGTGATGGTCTCTAAAATGGAAGTGTTTTTTTTTTTTTTTAAATATTCAATCTGATGGTTTATTAGATGACGACTTGCAGATGATGAAATCAGAGAAACAAAGAATGGCAGAATTTTTTTTTTAAGATTTTATTTATTTATTTGACACACAGAGAGAGAGACAGAGCACAGGCAGGGGGAGCAGCAGGCAGAGGGAGAGAGAGAAGCAGGCTCCCCGAGGAGCAGGGAGCCCAATGCAGGGCTCCATCCCAGGACCCTGGGATCATGACCTGAGCCGAAGGTAGTCGTTTAGCTAACTGAGCCACCCAGGCGCCTTGAATGGCAGAATATTTTGAATGATTTTAGCTATGACACTTTGAACAAAAAGTAACGTGCATCTTAGAGAATCCCAAGAAACTGCTGGAAGTCCCTATGTCTTGTCTAATAAAATACAGAACAAATGTGTAATGCTGTAAGCAAACCACGTAGATCGCCTATCAAGAATTAAGGATGCAAATACTTTTCCTTACTCTCTGATTGTGCCCACTGTAAACAAGTGTCAGACTGTGAGGGCTGCTTGCATGGAGAGTAATGTCGTAAGGATAAAATAACGTATACTGACTTTATCGGAATGAAAGAAAAAGCCTCCTAGGTCTAGCGCAGGAAAGTAGAGGTTGGAAAGAGAGTTGATATAAAAAGTGCTCGTGAGCAGGGATGTAATAAGGGAGCAAGGATGGCGAGTTATACAAGAGCGCGTACACCATGATTTTCCCCGAAATATGACTGTCACCTTGGTGCCTCCCTCACTCATAATCTTCATGTGCAAAAATGCCCCTTGTGTGAAACCAGATTTGATAAGCTTCTTTGGCACTGTGTAAAAGATATACACATGTATCTTTTTTTGTGATTTCAAAAAAAATTAATGAGCAGAAGGGATATTCTGATGTCTAAAACCTCCGTTAAAAACACATCCAGATACCCCATGAGGTTCAAAATTAAATGCAATCAGGCACTTCACCCACAAAGATATTTATAAATATTGAAATATATATCAAATGAAAACTACAATATGTTGACATTGAAAGCATTGCAGTGCAGACTGCACACGTCTCACGTCTGTGTGGGACGCTAGACAGTGAAACACGACTGTGCATCCAGCTGTGCTTAATGCTGTCCCTCTGCTTACAGCACAAATGTAACTTGAAAGTCGCCGATGAATGTAAGATTGTAGCGGAAGATATGAACATACGGCCTGAGTTTCAAAATAAAAATATGGAAGTTGAAAAGGAATCGCTGGACAGTGGGGCTAATGATGAGAAAGCTGCACAGCCGATGGAGATTAAGCTCCCACTCTCCTGCCACGTCTTCAGATTCTAATGCTGTGCCAGGAACTACCTCTGAAGGCTACACATTCCAAGTTCAGGATGGCACTCCTGGAACCTTAAAAAAAAAAAAAAGCTGTCTTCAGATTCTGAATTTTTAACTGGAGAAAAATTATTTTCTGTGTATACATCTGATTTCCACAAAGCAGCCACCAATTGGACTCTTCAATATTCTGACGTAAATCCTCTGGACTACAGAAGTTTCATCTGGAATTATCTAAGCAGCATGCAATATCAGTACTTGATGATGTACAATGATCCCTGTGTCTGGCGTCTGCATCTTCTAGAACAGTTCACAGTGCGGAGTGCACGCCTCTCTACTCCGGGAGCGGCCTCGAGAAGGCCGTTCACCCTGCCCGTCCCAGTGGCGTCCCATAAGACATCTCGGTAAGCTGCAGTTCATGACCATGAAACATTTAAGCTCATCACGTGGTCAAAAGAAATCAACCTGGCCATTCTCTCCACTGAAAATAAGGAATAGACTTTGGAAATATGACTGAGTTTGTTTCCATTAAAACTGGTAAGGTAAAATCATCAATTGGTTTTGTATAAATATTTAAACTTAAGAAATATTTTGAATTTTAATATACCTATTTTTTAAATTTTCAATGGGTTTTCACCTGCTTTAACGCTCTAGAAATTCCTCTTGCTTTGTGCTCCATGATTGCCAGGCAGGGTACTGAGCGTTTGCCTCTGAGAGGGAGTGGGGACTGATTGAGGAGCATGAGGGGACTTTCTCGGGGTGACGGGGATGCTCAGGATGTTGATAAGGGTCTGAGTTACAAAGGTGTACGGATTTGGCACAACTCAGCAAGGGTTCACTTATGAGCAGGGCGCTTCACTGTAAGTTTTGGGCCAAAAGGAATACTGTGGACAATGAATTCTAGTTAATGTGTGCATGCTGAAGCACGCAGGGGAAAGCATCCTGGAGTCTCTAATTCACTCTGAATGCATCAAGAAAAAAATGGACTCATGGATGGTTGCCCAGATGCAAGAAAGTCTAGGAAAATGTGAACGGTACAACTGCAGATTTCCATAGTAAAGTGTTGGGGAAGAGAGAAGGCGCCCCTCATCCTCTATACTTTGCTGGTCCACCTGAGCACCCCCTCCAGCCTGAGTGTCTCCTGGTGGAACCACTGGGGCGGATGTGGGTCCAGTACCCTGAGGGAGAAGTGGGCAAACCTCCAGGGGGCTGCATGAAGCCTCGGAGGAAAGAATTGGCACCAGGCAAGAGGAGTTACGGAGTATGCTCCCCAAATCGGGCAGGGCTGGGGCCGGGAATCCATCTTCTCCCTCCCTTTTCCTTCCATTCCATCAAGACTGACAGCTTTGCCAGTAAAGAAACCTTGAGCCCTTCCTAGATTCGGTTTATTACTTACACAGACGATGAAAGGAAGACTAGCCAAAGGTGCCAGGTCTCCAGCACCCTCATGCAGAGTAAAGGGGAAGTGGCCAGATGACCACGATGTGGAAGACCGCCCCTCCTGCTGAGGGCCCCTGCCCTCCCTGGCTAAGCCGCTGTATGGCTTCAGGCCTCATCGGAGCCTGCAGGTGGCGCACCCTGTGTCAGGACAGCCCTGGGGACAGGGAGTCAGCTCCTCCCACGCTGTTCTGTTCCGGGAATATCACAAGGCGTTCTCTCAAGACTTGGATCCGTCTGGGGTCCAAGCCTTGTCTGTGTGGCCGGGGGCACCAGGGCTCCTACACTTCCTTCTCAGATTTTCCTCCCTGTTCCTCCACTCCCAAGACTGGACCATCAGGGGCTCTGGAAGTATAAAGAGATTGCGGGCCCACCGTGGCTCTGAGGAAAACACAAATAACTCGTAAGCTTCTTCTTTTTTTAAAAAAGATTTTATTTATTTGAGAGAGAGAGAGAGCGCATGAGGGGGGGGGAGTGGGAGAGGGAGAAGCAGGCTCCCCACCGAGCAGGGAGCCCGATGCGGGGCTCGATCCCAGGACCCCGGGATCATGACCTGAGCCGACGGCAGACGCTTCACCGACTGAGCCACCCAGGCGCCCCTAAATAACTTGTAAGCTTAAGAAAAGATGCTCCATGTCACTCGGGAAATGGGAACGAACAATAATCAGATGCCCTGGAAGGGCTTACTCAGGGAATGACGTAGACAGAATGCTTTTTAAAGGAGGACACCTCTTGCCACTGCACTGGGTACAACTCTCTGGGTACACCTCTCTCGTGATGGAACAATTCAGGCTACAGTTTGAAAAATGCCAGTAAAATAAGCAGAGTATCAACGCACGGAACGCAGCATTGCGACGTCTGGAGGCCCGGGGCCGCTGGAGGAGCAGAAACAGAGCGGCCCCTACCACGGCCCTCGATGACCCCACTCTCTGGGTCCCCGTGCCCGGGTGATCCCCTCCCCTGGAGTGCGGCCTGCACCTGACAGACAGATGCCCTCTTAAATGAGGCTACAAAAAAGGCGGCCTTCCTCCTCGCCTGCCCTCCCGGGCTCCCCCAGAGGGAAGCCGCCGGCCCCGCGCTGAGCCGCCCTCTGGAGAGACCAGTGTGGCAGAGAGCAGGACAGCCCGGGAGGAACTGGTCCTGGCGCCACCAGCGAGGGAGCTCGCGCGTGCAGCCTGCCTGCGTGGAGCCTCTGATGGCCACGGTCCGCAGCCTCGAACACAGCCCAGGGCGCAAGCCCCCGACGAAGCCGGGCCTGGTCCCTGACTCCGGGACGGAACAGATGCTGGCCTTGGGCTGCTAACTTGTGCGGCGACTTGCTACACGGCCACAGATAACTCTGCTTGTCCACTTCTGTGATTTTCCTTCTACGGGATACGGAGTCCGTGGCCAGCTCCCGCTGCCCCGGCTCGGCCTACCCTCCCTGAGTTCAGGGAGGGCGAGCAGCCCTGCTCGACTGCAAGGCCGCTGACAATCCCAGTCCCCACTGACCCCGGGAAGCTGCTGGAGAGGGAGCTCATGTGGGGAGAAGCAGAATGAAGCCCCAGAGGGAGCGCTCTCTGAAGCACTTCTGGGTGCTTCACCCTCCTGGTTCCTGCCCCCCCCCATCCCCCCGTGTCATTCCAGGGACCAGAGACGGCCACAGGGAATTCTCAAGTCAGATTCAGGAGCATGGTGACCTCTGGGGTCTAAAAGTAAGTCCTCCTCCTCTGCTTAACCTCCTACCTCCCCCTGTCAAGAACCTGGCTGTCCTGCAAGGCTCACATACCACCTCCTCCAGGAAGCCTTCCTTCAGGAGCCTCTGCTTGCGGAAGGTCATGCCACCCTTTCCTCCACCCTCCAGCCCTATTTCTTGTTCTTTCGTGGCCTTTGTGTCTTATGCATTAATGATCAGGAAATGTCTGTCTCCCCTGAAATTACACTGTCCTTAAGGCAGAGGCCCTGCTGCTCTGGGTGGTGGGATTTCCTGCTGGAACTCTTCCTGGTTACAGGGGGCACGGGCTGCCCCCGAGATGTGTTCTCAGCTTCTCTGGAGCAGCGTGTGCATGCTCGCTGCCCGCCCCCAGCCCGCCCGTGCCAGGGAGGCCCGTCCGTCCAGGGCCCAGCAGAGGGGTCTCACACCGGCTATGCTGTTACAGAGCACGGAGACAGCCAGGCCTCAGGAGAAGTCCAGGGAGTGGGCCTTGCTACAGACCAGCTCTTAAGGCAAAGCCCGAGGACAAAAAGCCAAGAGCTCTGTGCCCAGGGGCACCTGGGTGGCTCAGTCGTTAAGCGTCTGCCTTCGGCTCAGGTCACGATCCCAGGACCCTGGGATCGAGCCCTACATCGGGCTCCCTGCTCCGTGGGAAGCCTGCTTCTCCCTCTCCCACTCCCCTTGCTTGTGTTCCCTCTCTCGCTATCTCTCTCTCTGTCAAATAAATAAATAAAATCTTAAAAAAAAAAAAAAAAGAGCTCTGTGCCCAAAGGACCTGCGGGAGCTTTTGGAGGAGGAGCCAGCTGGCTGCCGGGCTCCGCCGAGAGTCTCGGCGTTCATAAGGAGCCCTCACCAGACCCTTCGAGAGAAGCGCTGGGGTCTGGCCTCACAGCCTCACCCTGTAGCTCTGATATTCCCACAGGATATGTGTGGGAATATTTGGTTCCCCCTCCTGACTTTGTCCCGGCATCTCCAGCTGAGCCCGGGGCCTTCACTGAAGTCTGAAGCCCCCACGAAAGACCTCTCCGTGCACTGGTCCTCAGCTATGTTAACTGGGTAGCCCTCTTTTTTAACCACCAGAGTCAAGCCCAGCAGGAGCTGTCTGTGGGCACTGGAGGAGGAAACAGAAGAAGGGGAGCATCCTGCCCCCCACTCCCAGCCCACCTCTCCCCGTGGGCAGCCGGGCTCCCCGAGGACTCGCCTCAGCAAACGCTGGGCACGCTTCCTTGGTGCCCCGCAGCTCTCCTCAGCATGGTGACTATGGTAGGCAAGGCGCTGCCCCAGGAGAGGAGCGGAGGGCCCGGAGGAAGAGTCACCTGCCCTGCAGAGCTGGGCTGTCTCGCTCCGCCCCACGGCCAGAGAGAGGGGCAGGCAGCAGCCACAGGGCAGCGCGCTCCCCCGAGGGAGGGAGGCGAAGGCAGAGGAAGGCTGGAGCAAGACAGGGAAGGAAAGGCAGGAACAGAGGTGGGGGGAGAGCCCACGGAGGGTGGGTGTGGAGGACAGGTGCGATGGGGAAGGGCAGAGATGAGGGGCAGCAGAGCACGAAGAAGAGAACAAGGTAGAGACAGAAAGAGAGGCCATTCTAACCAAGACCCGTGCACGTTTTGCCCCCACAAAATTCAATATCCTTCTCTTAAAAAACTTGTTTTCATCGTCGTAAATCAGTGAGATAGGGATGTCTACTATTAAGGAGAGTGCAGAAAACTGCCCCCTTCCCCACTGAAGGTGGAGTGTAATGCAAGACAGGTTTTCAGGGCAGCAATCTGACATTTACACATTTTCAATGACATGCCATCTTAATTCTAGAAACATAGGGTACATGTTGCAAAGTACCCAGGCTGTTCGCTGAGCACTGGTCTGGAAAAGCCTTGGAAACCCTGTCTACACCCCGGGCGAGGCTACTGTGCCTGAGAAGCCTCTGTGTGCGGCATCGCGGTGGGTCAGGCAGGCCCCGCGAGGAAGGGGCTTTTCCTCCTCGCCACTGTGTCCCTGGTGCGAGGACAGAGCATGCCACATCACAGGTACACCACTGAATCAAGGTTGTGCTGCTGGGGTCAAAAAGGTGCAGAATGGTACGTACAGGATGGCCCCATTTGCAGAAAAAGACATCTATCCTAGATACATGCTTGCAGAGGCATGGAAAGCATCAGAAGGGTCACCCAGAAACTGTTAACTGTGGAGACTCCTGGAGCGGGGGATGAAGGGATGGGGGGAGAAGACGGAAGGAAGACCCGGGTTTTCCATGGCCGGCCTTCTGTAATGCTTGATTTTTCCTGGGAGTGTGTATGGCTTTTTAAAGAAAAGTCTAGTTTAAGAAAAGTTACTTAACCTCTCTGAGCCTCAGTTCCTCACCCGTAAAATGGAGACTACTGATACCTACGTTGGGTCGGGGTCACTGTGACATTTAAGGAACGGATAAGATCCCGTACACCGAGGGCCCTGGCACCTGGTGTCAATGAAGGGATGGCACTGCTGTTGTTACGGAAGGAAATACAGACACACAAGGAACGACTGTGAGGAGACTATGGGGACCCAGCTGCCCAGGCCCCAGAACCAGCCCCACTTGCTATTTCTTCTCCCTGGAACATCCCTTCCCTGGAGAGCTGCTTGCTCGTTCCTCCACATCATCACTTCTCTGCTCGAATAAAGCCTACCAGACAGGTTGTCTCTAACCAACCCACCTACACCTGCACCCTGCTTCCGCGCCATTCCTCCCTGTCCTCTTGACCTACTTTATTTTCTTCTTGGCACAGAAACACTGCCTGCCATATCATCTATTTTTTGTCTGGTTCCCTGCTAACAGTGCACGCTCGAGAAGAAACTTTATCTCCAGCAACTGGAATCATGCCTGACAAAGAGTAGGCATCCAGTAAATATTGTGAGAGAATAAATAAACATTGTCTTAGTTATACCATCAGGCAAATGAAAGAGAGACACTTGAAAACTGCCTAAAACTGGGTGCCCGGGAAAACCTTCCCAACCTTGAAAGCAATTGCAGAGAAGAGCAGCAGGGGTGTGTGTGTGTGGCCACACACCTGGCAAGGAGAGAAAACAGGGACGGGAGCGGGGGAGAGGGGCTTGGAGGCGGAGCTCTGAAGATCTCAGCGGACCCAGGGGAGTCGTGGGCCTCCTGCGCTCTGCTCACCTGCACAGTGCTGGGCTTTGGAAGGACTGCAGTTCAGGAGGTAATCCTAGGTGTAGTTTTCCTAAGCATCACTGCCATCCTCCAGCTGGGGGGTAAGAACCTGACCTAAGAACGTGGCAGCAGGGACAGTGGGAGAGGGACGAGGAAGGAGATGCAAACTCATTCATTTGTTACAGCGACTAAAGAGGTAGAACTGATAGTTACTGACGTTGCTCACATGGTGCAGCGGAAGGGCGAGGAGGTATCTCCTTGACTGTCGGGCATCTGCCCTGGGTGGTTGAGGACGGCCGTGGTGCTCTCAGGGATCCAGAACACGACAGGAGGTGCAGGTCCTGCAGAAGAGCTGGGTTCAGGTGGAATTTGCTGAGTTTGAAGAACCTGTGGGAGCCATGAGAGCCAACAACCAGGGGCAGCTGGATAAACGCCACGAGAGCTCCAGAGAGCCCAGCTGGGCCAGAAGTCATTTTTAGAGTCAGTGACACAGGAGGGAAAGCCATGGAGATACACAGACTAGAGATAAGAGGACTAAGGAAGGAAACACGAACAGAGCAATAAATCGTGGGCTGAGAAGAGCCCTGTCTAGAATCTGAGAAGGACTGGTTGAAGAAGCAGCAGGACAACTAGACTGAGAACAGGGTTTTAAGAAGCATGAGGTTACTGACAGTGCCAAATGCTGCAATATTTACCTACGAAGAAAACTGAAGAGTCTGCTTGGCAATAAGGACTTCGTCAGAGACTTCCAGAAGTCTTCAGTAGAGTGAACAGAAATTGGGCCAGAGTGAAATTTTATGATGAGCAGACAGGTGAACAAATGCAGAAAATGAGAATAGAAATGATTTTCAAGAAACCTGACTGTGAGGGGCCTGGGTGGCTCAGTCGGTTAAGCGACTGCCTTCGACTCGGGTCATGATCCTGGAGTCCGGGGATCGAGTCCCGCATCGGGCTCCCTGCTCGGCAGGGAGTCTGCTTCTCCCTCTGACCCTCCTCCCTCTCATGCTCTCTGTCTCTCATTCTCTCTCTCTCAAATAAATAAAATCTTAAAAAAAAAAAAAAAAAAGGAACCTGACTGTGAAGCAGATGCCAGGAGCAGACTAGGGGATCTCAAGGAGGTTTAACAAGTTTGTTGGGAGCGAGTGGGTAAGACAGAAGGTAGGAGCTTACAGCTGGGAGCTAGCCTCACTGTGAGGGGTGACTGCGATGCCTAAGGGCACGGACAAGATGTTCCGAGGCTCAGGGAGGGCAGGATCGGGAGGGGGCAAGAGGACAGTACCGCAAGTGTCATCCACTGACGGCTGAGGCAACAGTGAAGCAGAACAGGTGCAGCCAGAGTAAGATACCCGGGCGCTCCCACGAGAAGCTGGTAGCCTCTGGGTCCCCGGGGTAAAACCGTATCCCTTCTCCCCCTAGATCCACCCAAACCCGAGGGCGGACCTGAATAATCCGATAGGCAGCTGGCTTCCCTGGCTGCTCTCAAAAGCGATGCCTGTCCACCTCTGCAGCTTGCGGCGGCCTGCGGCTCTCCGTGGGCTCTCGGCCATTTTAAGAGAATCCAGCTGCACGACAGCAGGGGTCTGTGGGTCAGTTTGTCTCGGGCCGCAGCCCACGCCAGGCGCTCGGCGCCGGTGCAGAGTGAAGGCCGCTCAAGGCACCGTCAGCAAGGCTCGCGCTCCCCCCTCGACAGACCCGCCTCCGCCCCACAGCCCGCAGCGACCCCTCCTTCCTCGGCACCAGCCGCTGGCGGCTTTGCCCGCACTTTCATGCCCGGACCTCCCGAGACCGGGCGGCAGTCTGAGCGGAGGCCGGCCGGGGCGCCCTCTGTCTCCGCGTCCTCGAGCTACGAGGCGCCTTCCTCTCTTCCTGTCCCGGTCGCAGGGCGGCTGCAGAGTCGGCAGCCCAGCCTCGTCGGCCACACGGCCCCTCCGCCGACCGCGCGAGGTCCCCGGAGGCGGCTGGGCCCCGTCCCGCGGAGGCCCCGGCTCTGGGCGTTCGCGGCAGGGGCGTGGCCTCCGGGCCGGGAGGCCTCTGGGAGTCGCGGTGCCGGCTCCGCCCGAAGCGGCCTCGCAGAAAGGGAAGTGGAAGGAGAAGAACTACATCTCCCAGGAGGCTCCGCGGTTCGTCTCCGGCGGGCGGGGTGGGGCGTGTTCAATGCCTCCGCCCCGCTGAGCGCGGAACGCCTCCCGAATGTCCCCAGGGTGCCCCCCGGCGTCTCCGAGCGCCTCCGTGAGCTGGGCGCCGGGAGTCCAGCCCGAGGGCCCCTGGAGCTCCGCTCCCTTACTCCCAAATCCCTCCGGTTTCCCCAGCGCCGGCTCCAGGCCGTCCAGGAATAGCACTGAGCGAGACTGGCCGGATCCCCGCTCTCAGGTCTCTAGCCAAGGCCCGAGCCTAGAGCTACGGGAGGGAGGGACCCCGGAGGCGGCCTCTGCCAGGAGCCCCACGTGGAAGTGGGGAGGCGAGTTAGCCCTGCTGCCCAAGTCCAGGTTAAAGATGAGATGAGGATGTCAGCACTCTGTCGGTGGAAAGATGACAACTGGAGACTGGATTTAGAAGTAGAGCTCACGGGGAGCCTGGGGGGCGCAATCGGTTGGGTGCCCGACTCTTGGTTTGGGCTCAGGCCGTGATCTCAGGCTGTGATCTCGGGTGGTGGGATCAATCCCATTGTGGGACTCTGCGCTCGGCGGGGAGTCTGCTTGGGACTTTCCCTCTCCCTCTGCCCCTCCTGCTCGTGCTCTCTCTCAAATACATAAATGTTAAAAAAAAAAAAAAAGTATAGCGCATGCACGTGATCGGCTGGAGGTGAGATGACAGGCAAAGAAAGAGTGTGGCTTCTATAGATTTTTTTGCCTAATCAGTAGGGTGCCATGAACGGGCAGTGACTGGGGTAGTGACAGTGCATCAGGGGTGAGAGTCAGTGGCGCTTGGGCTGTGGTTTGTGATGCCCATTGGACGTCAGAGTGGAGATACTAAGCAAACAGGAGAGTGTAGGGGCCCACAAGGATGGAGGTGGGCTTTGGATCAAGGGCGCACGATGGAACAAACCAAATGGACCAAGTGGGGTCTGGGCAGGGGTGATAGGGAAGGACACAGAGCCTCAAGTGTGCATCTAGGAGAGGCGAATCTAGCAAAGGAGATTGGGGATGGCCAGTGACAACCCAGGACACCCCGTGTTTTTGAGTTCGAGAGGAGAGTTTCAGGAGGGAGGGACTGATAATCCATGAGTGCTTCACTGGAAGAAGGTTGAGCAAGAAACTTAAGACAGGACCACTGGACTTGGAAACTTGGCAGTCACTGGAGATTTTGACCAGGGCAGGGTCATTGGAGGGGAGGGAACAATGGCCTGACAGAGAGGCATGAAGGAAGGTGAGAGGTGCGCAAGTGGAGACAGCTAGCGTGAACAGCGCTTTTATAGAATGTTGCTTTCGAGGAGAGCAATGAGGCAGAAGCTAATAGGGTACGGCAAGTCCAAGGAGGTTTTATCTCCGCTTTCTCTAGATGGAGATATTTCAGCTTCTTTGCAGAATGAGGCAGAGGGAGGAGAGATTAGTGATGCAGCAGAGTCACTGAGAGGTCGGAGGGGACCGAATCCAATGCCTGCGTGGAAGGCTGGCACCATACTGCATCATGATGGAAGGCAGGATGCCTGGGCAGAGGCCCACGTGGGTATGGTTGGCAGAATAATGGTCCCCCAAAGATGTCCACATCATCATTCCTAGAACTTGTGAGTGTGTTACCTTACATGGCAAAAGAGGTTTTGCAGATCTGATTGAGGATTAAGGGCCTGGAGACAGGGAGATTTTCCTGGATTATCCAGGTGGGCCCAGTCTCATCATGAGGCTCCTTAAAAGTGGAAGGAAGAGGGAGGCACAAGGGTCAGAAGGAGATGTGACTATGGAAGAAGGGTGTGATAGATGCATTGTTGCTGGCTTTGAAGGTGGAGGAAGGGGGCCACCAGCCAAAGAATGTGGGTGACCTCTGAAGCAGGAAAAGGAAAGGAAATGGATTCACTCTCAAGCCTCCCTGAGGGAATGTAGCTGTTCTGAAAGCTCTAGGCTCTTCTTTAGCCTAGTGAATCCTGTGTCAGACTTCTACAGAAATGCAAGATAATAAATTAATGTTACTTTAAGCCACCAAGTTTGTGGCGATTTATGGCAGCCACAGAAGACTAATACAGTGGGCCAGGGACTTGAAGTGGGAGGGAGGCTCATCTCAGGGAATGACGAAGCAATGCTACCAAAGTCAAGAGCAAGGCCTATGAGGGAGCCTTGGGGGTTTCAGAGAGGGGAGGTGGTATGAAATAGTTGTCTGGCAGAGTGGGAAATTTGCAAAGAGCTTTTGAAGGAATGCAGGCAGGAAGCTGGTGGTCCAGGCTGCAAAGAGGCGAGAGCAGCTCTCACTCATAGAGGCTGATTGTGGTCGCCGCTCTGGGGACCACTTACATGTCTGGTAAAGAGGCTGCTCCTGAGGCACACAGTAGAAGCTGACTCAATCAGAGGTGGGAGGAGGGCAGGGCCAGAGCTTTGGCTTAGTGGCTTCTGACCTGAGGAGGCGACACCCTTCCCCCCAGGTCAGCCTCCTGCACCTTGCTTCCCGAGTCCTGGATCCCCTTGGCCCTCTTCCAGGGTCTCTGGGACAAAGTGTGGGCATGAGAGGAAGGAGTTGATGCTTCCAAAGAGTCCCTGGCGGATGCCCCCCAAATGGCTTTAGGACTCATCACAGTGGCCTTTGGGCGCTGTCGGAAGCCACAGGCAACAGAGGTCTGCACGGGCACCTGTGCTCCATCCGTGTCCCCATGGACACCTCCTACATCAGTCTGTCTGGGGCAGCTAAAATAATCCCAGGAATAACGTTTCCATCCCTCTTGAGCCCTCCCTTACGGAGCTGCCTCTCCCACCCCGTCCCAACCTCTCCCCAGTTGCTAAAAATAAATTGAATCTGGTTAGAGCCTAGTGGCTGAGGTCTGAGACTGAACCACAGGGGAGCCAATGTGAAACACCTCTGGTGGCCAGGACCCGCCGGGAGGCTTTTGTCAAAGGGCTGCTGGGAAAGATGTTCTTGAAGCAAAGGCGCCCAACTAGAGAGGAGACCCACGTGTCAGTCTTGGGTTGTCACACCGCAGCCCCAGTCTGGGCACTGGCAACCCAAGCTGCTTTGGGGTCCTAGAGTAGGAGTGACCGGGCCAGGCTCCCTGTGGCAGTGACCGCTGTCAACTGACCACATGCTGTCTGCCGGCCCTGGCCCAGCCCAGGAGGGAACCTCCCTCCACCCTCGCTGCCCATCCCATCCCCCTCCTTCCAAGGTCTCTGACCTCTTGGGCCCACTTTGACCTCTAGTCCAAGCTGAGTAGAGCCACGGGGGCTTTCAAGCCATGAAGGGGGAGGGTCTCCATGTCCCTGAACTCACTGGTAGTGGGGGAAGATCCCTCTTCTGCCAGGAAAAGTAACCACCTCACACAAGTAGACTGACATCTGCATGACGCTCGTGGATCCTAAAACAGGTCTTTGAAAGAAACTTCCAAACCACACGGCTAGGAAGTAGGCATTAGTTTTGTTCCTAGAAGCTCATGAGCTAGAGAATGGTCGGGGGACAGGCTGTTCCCCTGCTGCTTTGTTACTCTGGAGACAAACCCCATGGCAATGGTATCCGTCCCCAGGCTGCTGGGACAGTTCCTGGGGAGGCGGAAGCAGTGTCCACTGTGAGACACGCCGCAGGGCGTCTCCTCTCCGCCACCGCTGTGCTCCTCACGCTGCTGACAAAGGGTGAGAGCTTTTAGGAACATTCGCCAGCATCAGATACAAGAAAAATGCCCCTAGAGTAGTATTTACACATTAGACACATCAATGACGCCACATGGTTCAGTCCTACTCCAGAAGGGTAGCTAACTCTCCAAAATGCTTTATTTAAGAAAACTGGAACATTTGATGGTAACCTAATACACAGACTCAAGACGTCCAGGGAGCTTTGCTTCTCTCTGGCAGGTGGAGGAAGCACCTGCCTCTCCTGTGTCCTGACTCAAGTGGCAAGTTCAAGCTTCTGCTCAGGCCAGGGCTGTCAGGGTCTGAGGTGTCCCTCTGTCCCGTCACTAGTGCCCAGGCCCGAGAAGGGCTTCGGCACCATTCTGGTCACCTCTGCCCCCAGATCCACACAGTACCTGAGAAGGCTGGGACAGTGAAACCCTGGAGAACCCTGGTTCCGTAAGATTCCTCCTCCTGCCTGTAGCTCCTGCCCTCCACCCACGGGGGGGGGGGGGGGACTGTGGGGTCCATAAGAGATACTTCCTTAAGAAACAGGGCTAGGGGCCTGACTGGGCTGATCATCCCAGACTGCCCCGCAACCCAGCCACTGGAGGAAGAGAGCAGGGCCTGGGAGACAGCCAGGGCCCCTGCCCCACCACATCTGGACCACAGGGAGGAGGGAACAGTGCAAGGGAACGCCACGCCCACCCTCGCAAACCTCGGGCTGGTGTTAGTCACCAAGGCCTCCAGACGCTCTGGGCTATGCGGGCAGCGGTCAGGCTGCCCAGGCCCGCTGGCACCAAGTCTGGCCCTTCAGCAGGTGCTCGGGTCAGTTCAGCCTCGGGGGCCTCCTCCAGGTCGGAGCACAGGTCGTCCCCGGGGCCTGGGGGACTGGGCAGAGGGGACCCCAGGACCCCTCCCGTGGGCCAGCCGCCTCGCCCAGGGGCTCCCGGAGGCCCAGCCAGGGCGTCCCCCAGCAGATCCCGGAAGCTGCTGCCCTCGCGCAGAGGCATGGACTCGAGCAGGTGGTTCAGGAGTTCTGCGGCGACGGTGGCATCGATGGCCTGGCACGTGGACACGAACGTGTGCACCTCGTGCATGCACTGGATGTAGCCAGCCGCGAAGCGCTCGCTTGCTTCCGTCTGCAGCTGCTCGCGCTCTGCGCCCAGGAGTGGGAGGGAGAGAGCGGCGCCCCGTCGGGTCAGCAGCCACTGCGGTGGCCAGGCCCGCCCAGCCCGCGGGGACAGGGCTCGCCCACGAGGCCCGGAGGTCGCCCTCGCCGCCGACAGTGCAGGGGCGCCGGGCGGGAAGTCCCCAGTCCTCGGCCGGGGGCGGGCTGGGCGAAGGCGCCCCGCGCCCCGCCCGCGCGCGCCCCGCGCCACTCACCGCGCGCCCGGCCCCGCAGCGTGCCCTGCACACGCCGCACCGTCAGCTCCAGCACCTCGGCGTTCTCCAGCTTGGCCTGCACCTGCGCCGGCGGGAGCGCCGGGGGCGGGGGGGGGGTCGGTGAGGCCGGGCCGCGCCGCGAACCCCGCTCTCCGGCCCAGCGGCCCCAGGGCGCCCGCCCGCTCGCCCGCCGGCCCTGTCTCACCTCGGCGCCCGCCAGCAGCAGCCGCAGCTCCTGAAGGCTCTCGTTGATCCGCGCGCGCCGCTTCTTCTCCACCAGGGGCTTCCGGGCCTGCGGGAAGCGGGCGACTGAGCCCAGGTCCCGGGCCTCCCGCCCGCCTGCCCCCCTGAGGCCCCGGCCCGCACCTTGCGGTCCCCCCGAGTCTCCCCGCCGTCCTCATTCTCCCGGCTCGCACGGTCCCGGCCGGGCGCCAGGGGCGGAGCCATGACCCGCGCCGCCCGGAGCGAGGCGAGCGAGGCGAGCGCGACGAGCGCCCGCGCCCCTTGCCTCGCCCCGCCGGGGCCCCGCAGCCCTCGCTCCTTCGCGTCTTCCGCCGGCCGCGGCCCCGCCCCTTTTATAGCATCTTATTTGCATCTCAATGCACGGATTGGCCGCGCGGGCCCCGAGCCGCGGCCAATGGGAGCGGCGCGCATTGTCCGGCCCGGTCGCCGGAGTCGGCGGGCAGCTGGTGGGGCGTGGTCGGCGGGCGGGGCCCCAGCCCGGCCTCCTCGCAACCCCAGCCGCGTGGGGCACCCGAGGGGGCGGTGACCCGGAGAGCGGCGGCCAGCGCTGCGTCTGTTGCCCTCCCTACCTGAGCAAGGCCCCCAGGTCCGCTGTGCGTGGGAGCAGCATTCATTCAGTCACCCTTGTCCTAGTTCGTGCAAGGTGCCTCCCGGGAGGAGCGCTCCTGCGCGAGTGTCGGGTGCTGGATTCTGTAGGGCAGAACCACAGTCAATGCCGCGATTTCTGGACCTGGAAAGGTCTACGGGTCCGGCTTGGGATAGCTGCGGAGCCCCGGGGAGATGGGGGCCCACGGGGTAGCGGCGGTGGCAGCGGCCCTATGGCTCCGTTGAGTTTCTTGCGCATCTGTGGGTCGCGACACCGGACTCGACCCTCGACACCGCCCTCCGCCCGCGCGGGGATCCTAGTGGGGCGGGGTCCGCCGGCCCGCCGGCGCCGCCCCTCCACCAGGCGCTCCTTCTCAGGTCACCCTTCCCCCGCCCGCCCCTTCTTCCCTGGTACCACCCCCCCCACCACCAGCCGCCCATTCTCTTCTAATCATCATCGCGGTCTCTCCTGAGCTCCCCCTGTCCCCCTAACCCCCTTCGCTCCCTTGTCCGCCTTTGACCTCCCTTTCCCTCCCAGCCACACCCCGCCCCCCGCCCCTGCGGTACATCCCTGACCCCCTCCCCACCCTTCCCTGGTCCTCCTCCCGCCCACTCTTCCCGGGCCTCCCCGCTCCCCGCTAGTCCTTCTGTGGTCCCCACTCCTGTTCATTCGCCCCGGCCAGTCTCCTTCGTCCCCGGTTCCCCGCCCCCGCCCCGTCCTCCCTCGGCTCCCTTTCCCTCCCAGCCCTCCCCTCACCAGATTCGCATAGGCCGCCGTCTGGTCCCCGTAACTTGATGCCCATGACAGTTGGCAGCTGCAGCCGCTTCGGTGGAGAAAAGCGGGGGCCGCGCCAAGAGCGACAGGTGTTGGCCGCGCCTTTGTCTAGGCCCGCTTTGTCCGGCGGCGGATGGCGGGTGAGCCTGTGTCCGCCAGACGACCGCCACCCCCACCGCAGGCCGCCCATCTGCCAGACTGGCCTCCCTTCGGGTGGCGTGAGTGGGCGGGGGGCTGCGCCCTTGGGCAGCACCCTGGGGACCGGCGCCTGTTTCCTGCTCCACTGGCCTAAGTACACTTCACAGCGCAGCCAGGCTGGAATGGCAAGATGGGCTCTGGCCGCCAGGCCTTCGCAAAGACTGAGCCTGCCACCTGGAACCCTCTTCAACACTCCTCCAAATATCTATTTCCTGTTTAGGTCTCAGCTTCCCTATTCCTCTTGCTCTTTTTGGTGGGAATGCACCTGCCTCTCAGTAACCCTGCACCCTTACCCAGTCCTGCACTACTCACCAGGGATTGGGATTGTCAGGGTTTGGTCCACATCCCTCCAGACCATAAGCATCTCTTGTCAAGGTACCTACCTAGGACCTCCTATCTACCTCCAGCACAGAGCCTGGCCTCAGCAGAAGCCTGGGTGGGTAGGGAAGGTGAGGGGATGTCCCAAGCCTGGCTGGAAAGCAGTAGGGGAAGGAAACATCCAGGGACTGCAGTGAGGTGGGTGGTAGTACTAGGCCACAAATATGCCCCACCCCAGCCACCTAAGATGGATCTTACTCCCTGTGACTATTTCACTTTGGGCTCCCCACTAGAAGGACCTTTACAGATAGGGTGAGTTTGGTAAGAGGTTTGGCGTTTCCCAAAGTCACCTCACTGATGTCTATCTATAACTACCAGAGAGTTTCTTCTGTCGATTTTCACCTCTCATCACTCAGCCTCTTGTTTGCTTTTCTGTGAGCAGGCTTCTAAGACCTTCCCAGCCTAGCATTGCTCATCCAGGTAGAAACCTACTCCTTTACTTCAGTCATCCCCTGCTGTTCCCAGTACCCCCTGCATGCCAGAAAGCTCAGGTCTCTTCCTTCCCCCTCCCCTGGCTGCTCAGAAACCCAACTGCCCTTCTCCCCGTACTCCTAGTGGTGGGGCTGACAGGGGAGGGGGCTCAGTGTGGACCCCATGAGAGCCCATAACTGGTCTGTGACTTTACTCTTCTTCACCACTTAGACATCACTCCAGGGAAGGAGACCCCTAAGTAAGTACAATTAAGTTTCCACTACTTTGAGAATCTGAAATATGAAAAAGAAACTCAGTGATATTTCTTGTAGTCTGATGTGTATGCCTCCCTTTACCCATTGTATTATTTGAACAAAGCCAAACAGGTACTTTGGAGTGCTCTCCATCAAAGGCAGTTCCTGTTGGAACAGGATGGTCAGTGCCCCGGGGGAGGCCTCTGGGAAAAGATCAATAGAACACTTGATTGGTTGGGGCATGGGTATAGGGAGGAAGGCATGATAAAGGTGAATAGTGCAAGCAAAAAATGAGAGGCAACTAGGAACTCCAGGAAAAACGAAAAACTCCCCCCAAAGAGAAATGTAATCTCAGCACATTGACTGACCTAGAAGCTAACGGTTCTTTCACAGTCACAACAATGTAACACTGTCCATGAGGTTTCAACATTTAGAATCAATCTATAGAGAAGGCAAGGAAGACTTATTATGGTTATGGAACATGATATAAAGTTGACTTTGTAAAAACAAAAGGATAGGTAATAGTTGTCAGGAGAAGGGAGGAGGCTGAAGGGAGGGATAGGGACCTCAAGAGTCTCGTCTTACATGGGAAAGTGGGGTTTGAGGAATGCTGTCTATAGAGTTGAAGGAAGGAGAAATTAAGTGCGAGATAGTGTGACCAAGTACCCCGGGGAAAAAAGGCACAAGGATAGAGCAGGATATTAGGAATCAATAAGATCTTTGGTTGAACCAGAAGTTGCCCAAGGCCCCATCTTTGAAGTGCACCTCAATTTCCCTTAGTGCATCCATTGGCTGGCTGGGTTGGCCTTTTCCTCCCAGAAGCCTGGTTGTTCCATCTCAGGGCCACCCAGCCCTCTCTCCCTCCTTTGCACGACCTCCCCTAGTGGACCCATTTCCTGCCATTTGTCTCTTGGACTGATCCTACCTTCAAAGGTTGCTTGAGCACAGACTTCCTGAGCATTTGGGCCCTTTGATCCCCCAAGATCCAGGAACAGAGGCCTGCAGAGGCTGGGCAGGGCTGTGCTGGCCACAGGAGGACCAGTTAGCGGCAGGGGTGGCAGGCCATAAATCCCCAGGGAACAAAGGCAGCAGCCAGCCTATGGATGTCCAGGCCCCTTGTAGGCAATCAGCCCAGAAAGCTTGGTGAAGCTCCTTTTGGTCTGGAAATAAAGGGGGGGTGCCTTTGGGGTTATATGGTAAATAAAAATGCAATTAAGAGTCTCCAGTGGCACTCAGTTTGGTGAAACAGCCATATCTGGCCATTTAAGGCCAGTTTGCAGAGGCTTCTATACTCACTGGGAGGACTTTGCCTTTGTCTCCCCACCCCCACCCCGTCCCCCCATCACCACCAGGCCAGGAGGCAGGGAGTCAAGCCCTCCCTCCTGCTCAGGGAGCTTCTGGGAGGCTGGGCACTGGATTCAGGATCCATTCATCTCCTTGCTCGGTTCCCCATGGTACTGGCATGAAAAGTGGGAGGAGGTTGGAAGCAAGAACTCCCTTTTGGACCGGGCCCCGCAAGGCTTCATCAACGTGGCAAGAACTAGGCGTGTGGGGTGGGGGGATCGTGCGGTGCTGCCTCTATGGTCTCTGATGGAGACATGAGGCCTCTCTGGCTGGCATCCTTCTGACCTCTGCCTTCAGCCCCATGGCCAGCATGCTGCTAGCTAGCCCAGGAGGAACAGACAACCTCGGGCAGGGCACACAGGGAACAGAGTAGGAGCCTGGGGCCACCTCAGAGTGGACAGGAGCTGGGAGCTGAGTCAGGCAGCCCCCCCACCCCCCGCATCTGCAAGTGAAAAGCCCATGGGAGCACTGGATCACAGGATTAGAGTTTACATTTTGTGACTTTCACATCCTAAGAGTTCACTGGGAAGCTCTGGCAGCGTGTGATGAGGGTGCGCGGAAGAGAGATGCCCACGTGCACGCGCAGGAAGGGACCGGCTGTGCAATGGAAGAGATGAGGGAGCGCTTGGTGACAGACGTGTCCCTCACACAGCATTTCGGAGTTCTTTTTTTTTTTTATCTTTTGGTCATCTTTGATCTCTATTGTTTTTGCTCTGTGCTACATTAAAAATACATACAATTAACAACAAAAATATACTTGCTTTATTTACCAATTTTCTAAAAAGCAAAAACAGTCATAAAAAGACACAAGCAGTAAACAAACATATTGCACTGGGTGAAGAAAGTTTGGTTTGTGCGTGAACAAACCACTTGTCCGGCAAGGCTTACCAGGTCATTACACAGACTCTGAGAGCTTATTTACATGTCTTTTTAGGAATAGATTAAAAAGAAGGCTCAGTTTAAAATCGAGAAAAAAAGGTTTTATAACCCGCGTAAGCACACATACTAAAGGAAACACGTCTCAATGCATGGCACCGTGTAAACAATTTCACAAAATGCTCCTATTGTCAACTTCTGAGCACGGGTTAAAGCTATGCACTTAACAATCAATGAGCACAAATCATGTAATAAAATAATGCTGATGGTAAACATTCATAACAGTGGAAAACGTTTTGACAGTTGATGTTCAGGTGACATACATGTGACCTTGACTAGCATCTAATCCCTTAATGATCGGACTTCAGAGGGAGGAGGCAGGTTCGGAGGCATCTATTCTCCACACAGACGCATAGGTTATCACCTCATTTTGGGCATCTGAAGGTGCTGTTAATTTACAAACAATTAAAAAACACACACCAGTATTCTTACATTTCAGCTTATGAGAAATCGGATTGATATCCAAACGTAAGACTGAAAACCAAGCCATTACAAGGAGGCTTTATTTACTCTAGCAGCCGCTTCTCCATCAGAGGACAGAGGGAAGCCCGCTTTCTTTTCGGTTTCTGCAAACTCGACCCGATTTTAAGTCAATTGTTTCACCTGTGGTAACTTTCCATTCACTCCAGGGACCAATATAGCTTTTCCCCAAACAATCTTTAGGATACATGATGCAACATGAGGTTTTGTAAGGAGATGCGCAGACTGGCCTCACTCTTCCCCAGGTGTCCCAGTGACCAGACGGTGCTGGTGACGCTAGGACCATCACTGCAAGGACCGGAAACTGCCCCGAGTGAGGTCAGGCTCATGAACAGAACGAGGGCCGGCGTCCCAGCCCAGGGTGAGGGGAGAGGCGAGCTCACGGCACCCAGGAAAACACAGACGGGGTCACCAGCTCACGGTGTCAGAGCTCATGTCTGGGAGGCTCCAACTGAAGGACAAACACCAACGGGTCCCAGATGTGGCGGTCAGAGCCTGGTCTGCAAAGGGAAGTCACCACAGAGACAGTCAACACCGAATTTTATCTACACATGGGTCATGGTCTGAAAAGGATACAAGAATGATGTAGAATTATGCAGAAGGTTCTGGGTGTGTGCTAGGCTGATGGAGTTGGCCACACAAGCCACAGGGCCTCTTCTGCCCAGAGTGAGCATCTCTCCTTTGTTCGGCCCAAACACAAGCTACAGCAGATTGAAACGTCCACCACTGCAGCAGCCGAAGCAGAAGGTGCTGGTTTGCTGAGTACGCTTCACGCCGATTCATGCGAAACACTTCGACAGAAAATTAGGAGAGGCTGTGATCTCCATTTGATAGGTTTCAAAAACAACTAGTTGGACTAAATGAGGACTTAGATGAAGAGCAGCCCCTGAGGATAGGATCTGATCCGATCCAAACACACCCAGGGCAGCTCTGGAAGGACCAGGGGCATCCCCGCTGTTTGCCACAGCCTGGAAGATGCCTCTGGACACCCCCGGGGGCCAGTGAGAAGCCTCCTCAAGTCCACGGACCTCTGAGAGCCCTAGGGAAACCTCCCTGCCGCATGCACAGGGGATTCAGTCTTTCTCAAGTTAAATAATCATGAAATCTGTCCCAAACTCTGTATTTACGTTTTAAATATGTCTGTTTCCTCCTAAACCCTTCCCACCCTCAACCGTTTTAAATCATTCCTTCAGAAAATTATGGGTTTTTTTCCTAAAACAAAAAAAGCAACATAAGTTTATCTGTCCATTTCATTACAAACAGATGTGAAAATCTTTCATCGCTTCTGAGCACCATCTAATGTAGATCACGGGCTGTCGGGCACAGGGAGGAGAGTTAGGTCCGTTCTTCAAATTTGCGACTCAAGGGGGATCCATTTTCCTCCTCTTTGGCATCTGTGGCTTCACTGAGACCCAGAGTTGGAGCATCTTCCTCATACGGTACGCAGATGTCGTCCTGTCCCTTATTCTCACAGTAAACACATTCCTTAAAGGGAAAAATGTAAAGTCAGTAACAAAAATAACATCTTCATTACCAAAAAGTGGTTCTACCTGAGGGAGGTGCAGGTGACCTGGGGTCAGCCGTGTGAGGCTGCTGGAGAGCGGAGAGGGTGGGAAGACTCTGAGGGGCTGCTGGGACCTCGCCTGCTCTTGAGGGAGGTTAGTGCTGCTCCCCAGGGGCCCCACTCCCCACTTCCCCAAGGCCAGGGGAGCGTCCGGGCCCTTATCTGAGAGGCAGCTCTACATGGTGAGGGACAGCAGAGCCAGTAGGCCCCGGGGTCTGTCCCAGCTCCTCCCTTCTTGCCTGTGGGACCGCAGTCAAGGTCCAGTTTAACTGCCTTCTCCAACCTCAGTTTTCTAATCCAGAAAATGGGGCATCAAGAATGTACTGGCTCATTCCCTATCTGTTAAGCACCTGTAATGTGCCAGGCAGGTCCTAAGTGCTGGGATTCACCAGTGAACAAAGATGAAAATCCCTGCCCTGGTAGGGGAGGGGACATCCTGGTAAGGGGAGAGGGACAATAATGTCCCCGGTTTATTCAAGATGAAAACTTAGGTGGATGTGGGACACGGCACATGGATGAGGCCTGCAATCTTACTCTGGACCTTTAGAATGGGCCAGAGAAGGTTCCTGATGGAAGAGGGTTCTGTGACACCCTCCCCTCACAGGGTGGACCCTCACTCCCCTTCCCTGCGGCATGGGCTGCACTCAGCGATCGCCTCCCACCAAGAGGAGGTGAAGATGTGCTGGAGGGCAGTATGGGACCCCCGAGGCTGGGTCCTAAGAGGCACTGTGGTTCCCTCCTGTCCTCTCTGTGGAGCAGGCTGCCATGCCATGAAGACTCCCAGGCAGCCCCGTGGAGAGAGGCCCATGTGGGGTGCGTGAGGGAGCCTCCTGGGAAGTAATGTCTTCCAGCCTTCAGATGATCACAGACGCCCTGGCCAACATCTTGCTTTCACCTTCAGGACAGACCCTGAGCCAGAACTGCCCGACCAAGCTGCTCTTAAATTCCCAGACCAAAGAAACACTGGGAGATCATAAGTGTTCACTGCTTTAGGCCACTAAGGTTTGGGTTTTTTTGCTATGAGGCAATAGACAATCCTGTGGCGTGGGACGAAAACCCCTGAAGGAAGCCAGGAGGAGCTGCATGACTGAGCGAAGGGCTTCCAAGCAGAGGGAAGGGCAGGTGCAAAGGCCAGACGGCAGGGGCCTGCCGGCCGCATTCAGGGACAGGCGAGAGGCCCGTGTGGCTGCAGAGAGCGTGGGAAGAGAAACAGCAGATGGGGGGGCGCGTGTCAGGTTTTTATGGCTTTGTAGCACTTTACTAGGACTGGGCTGGGGCACGGCTGGCAGGGACACGACTGTAGGGACAAGGGGGAAGACCTGCAGAGGGGAGGCCGCTGTGAAGATCCCCTGAAGGAGCACGGCGGCTTAGAGCAGCGGGCGGGGCTGGAGGGCACGGGGGTCCTGTCCCGAAGGTGGAGGACAGACATGGCAGTGCGTTCGGCGGCTGAAGGACACGGACACCCTGCAGCCAGTGGCTTCCAGGGTGTGGGGCTGAGGGTGGGTGGGGAGCGGGGCTGGGCACACACACGTCCCTGCAAGTCCTGAGCGGAGAAGGCGCAGCTGCCGGCCCCTGAGGCCGCTGGGCGTGGTGTGCCCACCGTTACCTAACGGTCCACGTGGATAGTGGACACGGAGGGTCCCCGATAGGACAGCTGCTTCCTGTTCTGTTTGCTTTCTCAATTGGAAACAGAATGGAAACAAAGAAACAGCATTCAAATTTCCGTAGGCATCTGAGATGGAATGTTCAGAAGACCTTTTTGGGAACAAGGTTGCAAAGTTCTTTAAAGTAGGCTCAATAGCATCCCTGCATCGTTTGTCTTCACGACCAAACTGTTTCTGGCTGGAGAAGTGGGAGGCCTAGGGACAGCGGCAGGGGCAACAGGCAGCGGCCCCAGCACAGCGCCGCCACGGGCACCGGGCTCACCATGAGGTCCAGGGCGGCGGGCAGGCGGCCGGCCCGCAGCCACGGGTGCGCCTCCTGCAGCTCCCGCCCCTGGCGCGTGGTGAAGCGGGGCTGGGAGCTCTGCAGCGCTCTCAGCTTCTCCCGGTCTTCCTTCAGCACTGCTTCCAGAGCCCTTCACAGAACAGAGAGAGGTAAGCGTCACGGTGTCTTAAGGGGGTTCTGCGGATTTAAAAAAATACACTCTTTTTCTAGCAACTCCTTCAGGATTAATTAATTTCAGGTGATTTTGTTTAATGCCAGTTTCCTTTTCCTTTAAAATAAATTACCCTACTTAAGGCACCTTAATCTCCCTCGCCAATAATCTGTAGTTTTTCTATTAAAATGATAATCCCAGTCACGATCTTGGTTTTATTTTAAATCAGGGGAGCTGGGTACCCAGACGCCTGGTTCTGCACAGGCTGGTTAACTCCGCCAAGGCAGTAGGTGGAATAACCGTCCCTGGCCTCCTGCAAACACTGGGCTGGCTTGAAGCTACTGGAGACGGAGCCCCAGGAACCCCCCGGCCTGGCTGTGCTGAGCCTCAGCGTTCCTCCCTCCTTCTTTCCCCAGCTCCCCGCACCGTGGGGGCTGAGCATCAGGGACCGCGGCGGTCACTGGAACAGCCTGACATAGAGCCACAGTGGCGGAGGCACAGACCCGGTGGCCACAGAGCAGCTGGTGGCCCGGGCTGCTCACCGCCCTTGGCCTTTGGCTCCCGCATCTCTAGGACAGACACGCTCCATTTCGCCCGCAGGGTGAACGGGCAACCGAGCCAAAGGGAACCATTGGCACAAATGCTTCGTGAGCACGGAGCGCGGCGCCCCAGGGGCTGGCGGGGAGCCCGTCCTCCTCACAGCCCTCAGCAGGTCACTCCGCAGGGCCGCGGGGCACACCGTCCACACAGCAGAGCTCCGCGGGACCACGGAGCCGTCCAGAGTGACCCGGCTTCTCCGTCCGCTGCGCTCCACTCAATCGGAGATTAGGCTCTCAGAGGGAAGTGCCCCCGACTGGGCGGCCTTGCTGCTCGGGGAGCCCCACGTCCCTAGGGGAAGGTGGGGGGTTACCGGGAAGGCATCTGGTAGGTCATCATGACGCTGTCATCTGTGTCGGCCATCAGCAGCCAGACGGGGTCCTGGAGCACGTACTTGATGAAGTGCTCACTTTCCTCCATGTCCGCCTTCGCTTTTGCTTCGTGGTTATTCTCTGAAGAGTCAACGCTTCCGAAGTATTTGCTGGTATGACTCGTGTCGCTGCTGCCTTTAAAAACCCAACACGTGGCGAGTGAGGACCTCTCACATGAAGTTAAACCTCGTGTAACGGCAGTTTTAGGGGGTGAAGAGCTTTACTTGGTCACGAGTGCCTAGGTTGGTGGATTTTCCCTTCTCTTTCCAGGTCTCAAATTATCTGGATAATTCCCGCTAGCACCATGGAGAGGATTCTCTCCCGGGTCAGCCCTGAGAAGTCCAGATGGGGCTGCATCTTAGAAATGCCGCTCCTTTGGGACGCCCAGGGGGGCTCCATCAGTTAAGCATCCGACTCTTGATTTTGGCTCAGGTCATGACCTCAGGGTCGTGGGATCGAGCCCCGCATCGAGCTCTGCGTGCTGGGCGTGGAGCCTGCTTAAGATTCTCTCTCCCTCTCCCTCTGCCCCACCTGTGTCCCCCCAGTAGAAATCATGCTCCCTGTTCCTTGACTAAGCCAGGCCACAGAGAAGCTGGTTTTGTAAGCAGGGGGCAGCTGGCCTGGCACACTCTGCCATGAGCCTCCCGCGGGGAGCGAGCCCAGAGAACAGGTGAAGGCGGGGCTCTCAGTCGGCCGTTCCAGATCACACCCGAGTGATCCTCCCTGGTAAAGCATACTGCCCACACCCTAGGTTCACATGAGGGGAGCTATCTCAGCAAGGGGAACACTACTGGCCCTCCTGGCAGGCCCAGAGAGCCTGAGGGATGGTCCAAGATGGTCCCAAAGGGCCGGCGGGGTGGAGGCCCGCAATGACAGCAATGTCCATAGTGAATTGGTGGAGGGAATGCAGACCGGCAGGGCGGGTGCAGGAGGAAGCCCTCGCCTGCCGGTCCCCACTGTGGCGGGCTCTGGGGAGCCACTTGGGGCATCAGCTGGATGCCCGTGGAGACCTGGTCTGCACTGGATACTGGGCCCTGAGCACACACAGGCCTGTGGCCTGGGGTGCGGGGAAAGCTGGGGATGCCCAGGGACATGAGGTGACCATCGTGACCAAACAAACGTGAAATCCAGTGACCGAAACATGCCCACGCTTGCAGGATTTGGGTGCTCCCAGTGCCACCAACATACCTGTCCCACTTCTGGACGTATCGCAGCCCAGCAAGCCTGAGCCCAGGAAATCAGAGGTTGCCGAGGCTCCACTCCCAGACGGGGCCGACCCTGTGGCTGAGCACAGGTCCTCATGCAGCAAGAGGTCAAGCAGGCCGCTGGATGTGGAGAGGGCATCGCTGTTCCGGGCGTCTGTGGGTTCCTCATGCTTTGGGAACAGGGAGAAGACAGCACAGTCAGGGCTCTGCGTACAGAGCAGGGCTCAGTGCACAGTCAGGGCTCAGTGCACAGAGTGGGGCTCAGCGCACAGAGAGAGGCTCTGCACACAGTCAGGGCTCGGTGCACAGAGTGGGGCTCGGAGCATAGTCAGG
>NW_023270377.1:2567231-2621505 GCF_011800145.1 Mirounga leonina | reverse complement strand
GTGCTGTCCGCACAGGGCCACTCAGGGACAGAGCCAAGTGTGGTCCTCCTTCGGTCACTGGCCCTCCCTCAGGTGCCAACGAAGAAGGCCAAATGAACACATCCCACGGTTACTGGGACCACAGTAACACCCTGCTAGTGGTGTCATCTAATAGCCGTAATTTGGGGCCAGTCACACCAAAGTCAGTGGTTATTGGATCCCTGAGAGAAAAGCCTTCGTCCTGGTCCCGCACCCCAGCGGCCGCTGCCCCTGGTGCGGCGGGGGTGGGGGGCTCTGGCTTCCCAGAGGGGTCGGCTTTGGTCTGGCGGCATCCTGACCCTCCGACCCTCAGAACCAGAACTGTAGGCCCAGGACCCCAGACACAGGAGTCGGGGGGGCCCCGGGCCCACGGAGGGCGTTCATCTGCGACCGCAAGGTTGCGTTTCCCGTCCCGGGAGCAAGGGCAGGCAACGCCAACACCCCTCGGTGCCGTCACAACACACAAGTGGTTCATCGGAAGCACAATCACAGTTTCCTGAACCGAACAAGAAATGCACACCAGCGTCCCGTAGGACTTGGCAGGAGGGGCGCAGATGGCCTGGTTTCAGAGCTCCGTCCTCCCCTCCACCCTGGGTGCCCCCACCGCCAGCTTCCCCCTGCTGCCCTCCAAGGGGCCTGCGTTCTGGCATTTAAGCTGACTCTGCTTTGGAGCTTCAGGTAAAATGTTGGGGCTCACAACGAGTCACGACGTCACGTGGGGGTATTTGGACCCCTGTATTCACCATCAGACAATCCAGCCGGCTTCCTTCCTTGGATCCCTAAATAATAAAAGGCTCCCACAGGCCTACTCTGACGGGGTCGCTGAACTGGAAGACATTCACGTCCAGCCCGTGTATTTACGTCGCGAGTGGAACCGTCTGGCAGGAGCCGCAAGCGTCTAAGCACCCGCACGAGAGCAGAGCGCGTTAGCCCCGCTGCCTGCTTTAGAGAAGAAACGGCAGGAAATGCTTACGATTGGCGAGGCCTTTGGCTGCCGGTCCCAGGAGGTGGCAGGTCTGCAGTCGGGCCCCGCACCCGCTGTCCCCGCTGTCCCCGAGGCCCCTGTTGCTCCTGCGGCCGCGCTGCTGCCCTCAGGGGCCTCCTCCAGCTGCAGCAGGTTGAGCTGCAGAGGTGAGCTGCCCCGGGACTGGAAGAGCGGAGGAGAGGCTCTGCCCGGGGGCCCAGAGGCGGCCAGCGGGGAGGCCGGGGTGGCTGCGCGGGACGCTGCTGGCCCACGCTCCGCCTGAGGACACGTGCATGGCGCTTTGGGGGATGAGGTCCGACCAGGGAGCTCGGGCTGTGAGGCAGGGATCACCTCGGACAGAAAGTTAGCCTGGCCTGGGAAGAAGGCCTGGGGCAGGCTGGGGGTCACCGAAGGGAAGGAGTAGTTGGGTAACACCAACGCCATGACTGGGGCCAAGGGGACAGTGAACGGCGGGTGTTGGACGGCAAACTCGTGCTGGGCATCCATGGGCACGGCGGGCACTGCGAAGCTGGCCTGGGAGGCCAGGGGTGCCGCCACCGCCGTCCCTGGTGTGGGCAGGATTCCTGGGGCTGGAAACACGGGCAGGGAGTAGGCAGGCACGGAGGCAGGGAAGGGCGTCCTGGGGCAGCTGGACTGGGACGTGTCCGACGGTGACCAGGCTGTGGCGTTCAGGCCCATCAGTGGGGGCCGGTGGGGCACAGGCCCCCCAGACCCAGTACTCTCGGAGGAATGTCGAGGCTTGGCCCGTTTGGACTTCAGTTTTCTGTTCTTCCCGGTTTTTTTCCAAGATGAATCTATTCCAGAGGTATTTCTTAGTCCCGGCACGGCTAAAATAACGGGAAAACACCAGAGTTAAGATATAAACATTTACGTGACTCCTGCTGTGTCCGTTTTCAGACTTGTGGGCTCCCAGAACACAAGGACACCTCCAAGGTCGGCAGTCCTGTGTTTCCAAATGTCAGCCTGCGGCCACTAGGACCACCATCAGGTGCTCCCTGGCCCTCAGTGAAGTGAGAACAGTCAGGGCAAAATGTTCATAAAACCAGAGTCAACCAATTTTAAGGATTGCCATTAATTGCAAGATCATGTGCTCTGTTTTCTTCTGGTGTTAAAATATCCTTTCTCTTACAAAATAATAGTGATGAAAAGTAGTATTTAAAAGGTCTCATTTGTCCAAAAAGTAAAAAGGCAGGTAAGTCTCTGCTGTTCCCCAACACTGGTTTGTTGAAATCTGAAGGGTTAGACCCCTGATCCCATTTAACCTTATTTTTGAATTTTACAGGCTTCGTCACTACTGTTCTTTAAAGCGAGATGTTTCCTGCTTTGCCTGTCAGACGAAGCCTGGACTCCGGCCTGAGTGGAGGTCAGAGGGTGGAAGGAGCACACACTCTGGGAGCCACCTTCCTTCTCTCTGGTGACCAGTCCTTCTTGAGAAGGCTGGAGGTCTCCCCAGGTAGCAGAAGGGACTCTGGGCTTGTGCCCACACCTCCCCTAGACCTGGGCCAGCATGAGCAGTACTTTGGGCTGGGGGGTCATGCCACGCCTGGGATAGGTCCCAGGAACCTCAGTTTCTCCTCTCATGTCACACAGGGTAACTCGGGGCTTCTGCAGCAGGTGTGTGGGGACACCTGTCAGCTGTGCTAAGGGGTGCTCTTTACCTTTGCTCCATGCTGAAGACAAATGGCCAGTCCAAGGCAAAGTGCTAAGTGGGTAGAGGCTTTGTGATTCGGACTCTGTCTGGTATTCTTTCTATAGGAAACCTGTCCCCTGGTGGGACTAGTGGCTGAAGCACTGGGCTCCTGGGATAGCACATCAGGGTCTAGACAGGGCTGCTGTGGACAGTTGCAGAGTCTGTGCACTGCAAAATCTGCTGGGCCAAAGGGGCAAGAGGGAGCTGGAACTCTGCACTAAGCCAGGCCCACAAGGTGGGTCTGCCCGGGGTAGGAGATGACACCTTTCCCTAATTTCCAAAGAGATTCTCTGTGGCCTGGCAGGTCACCCTAAGTCTGGGGAAGAAGGAGAAAAGGAAAAGACTAGAAAAGACATAATCCTTGACAGCATCAGTCTCTTTCATCACTTTGTGGTGTATCTGCCTACAGATGCAGGGGAAGCTGGGTCCTTGTGGTGCATGTGTCTCCTGGGCTCACTAACTCTGATCCCTGCGTCTGGCCTGGGGAGCCCTGGGAAGAGGTGGTGTCTCTGATCAGTCCTGCCCTGTCTATTCTTCTTCACCCCGTGCCCTTCGACCACCTGCTGGCTCTCAGCCTGTAACACTCCCAGGGTCTGTCCTCCAGCCCTGAGGCCGCCCAGCAGGAGGGCATGTCTCCTGGGGAGAAGGGGGCCACTCCCTCCGACGGTGTCCTCAGGAGTCTGACGCCACATGCCCCGTCAGGACCGTGGGCAGGCAGGGCCCCCGGCCCCTCACGGTCACCCAGTGAGAAACGTCTGACGTGGCAGCACTGCGTTCCACGGGGGCCAGCCTGGGACTGTCGCTGCTCTCGATAGCACTGTTCCCCCGGGGACACAGAGGACACCTGTTGCTACTGAAACAGACTGCACCACCGCTAAGTTCCAGCCCGTCTCTAACTGGGGACATTCCACACGTCCACAGGAGCACTGGACTCCGTTCCGCCAAGAAGAACGTTTCTAAAATCGGGTTTCGCCACTTACCTCTCTCACTCAGCTGCCCCTTGGACTTTTCCTGTAAGTAATAATGGCACCGAGACTGGAAGACATTGAGTTTCCGCATCTCCTTGAACTTGAGCAGGAAGCTCTGCTCCTCCTTCTGGGTGTGGGCGGCCAGCACTTCCTTGGTGAGGCCCAGCGTCCTGAGGGGCTCCTTCTCCGGGCCCAGGACGCACGGCCGGCCGGCCAGAGACTCGGGCCCACTCACGGCGTCTTCCACCAGCTCTGGAACAGAAGACGGGCCCCGGGATTTAAAACAACGGAAAACCCACACCATGCCTCTGAAGAAGGTAGCCCCTCGCACACGCGTGAGACGCTTCACGCTGCCGCAGCTCGGGGCTGAAATCCGTGCGCGTTCAGGTACCCTCTGAGAAAGTTAACGAGCAAGGGCAAAAGACAAGGACAGAAAGCCCCACGGCCTGGACGGCTCCAGGATCAGTCTTTGAAGCAAACTGAGATGTGGGGCATCTGGGGTTTCAGCCCAACGTTGAAGATGCTGCTCCTGGGCTGTCCTTAGCCTTGAGAGCACGACACACTGCGCTGGCTCAGGGCCCCTGTCCTGGTTCAGGACCCACTGACTCTTCCGTGTACTTTCCCCTCACCGTCCCTCTCTTCTCAGCAAAGAACCAATCTGGGTTTCAATCCACCTGTGGGCGTTGTGAAGAACAAGGTAACTCAGGGATGGCACTCTTGGCCTCCCTGCAGGTACGACCTGTCCTGGCTCTTGTCCTCAAACGGGAGGGGGCGGGGACCCTCAGCCCCAAGGAAGGCGGACGCCCAGGACCCCCGCTCCGTCGCCGGGAGGCCCGGCTCAGCACCACCAGGGGGCGCCGGAGCGCGGCGGGGAAGGAGACGGCGGCTGCGCCCTGCCCTGCTTCTGCGCCTGGTCTCTAACTTTCATCGCTCAAACCAGGCCGCTCCGACTCGGGGAACGACGGGCGTACCGAGCTCGGGCTGTGGCTTCTTGTCACCCACGTGGACGATGGTGCTGCTGTAGGTACACAGGCTGGTGAGGGACGCCACGCTCTCCGCCTTGCCGGGCAGCAGCAGCGGCCGCAGGGGTGCGCCAAGCTCCGCGTGGCCGTCCAGCCTGGAGGGCGGCGCTGTCTCTTTATGGGAGGAAACGGACACAAACACGGAAATGCAATAAAAGCAAACGGCCCGGATAAGAAACACCGCTGTCTGCACGGTGCGCCGAGACCCCGGTGACCCGCTCAGCCTGCTCCCCCAGGCGTGCGACGGCCCCAGGTGTTTAGTCACAGGGGAAGCCAGGGAAGCTGGAGGCCTGAGACGGACACAAGCGCAGTCTCCCAGCCTGCGTCCTCTAAGGGGAGGCGGGCGGCTGGGCAGCTGCAGGTACTCGGGGTCAGCGGCCTCTGACCGGGGCCCAGAGCCCTTCCGCCGGCCCGGGGTCAGAGGCCACGCAGGCAGCCGGGAGCCCACCCTCTGCTGGGTGCTGGCCAGTGGCTGGCGCCCTCCCCCCGAGGGCCGGGGCAGGGACCGTCCACCACAGTGTTACTGCCCAACGCTAGTGCTCCGTCGACAATGGGACACCCGGTTTCTGAGCCTGCCACTGACCACCGGCAGTACTCACAACGCTTGAGGGGCCCGGGATGTAAGCTGCCTCGTGGGGTGTGCTAACCTTCAGAGGCCCATGCTCCTCCGAGAGACCATGGAGACAAGACTGCCCAAGCATGACCATGTGAGATGCCCCCAGGCCCCCAGCAACCCCAACAGGATCCTAGTCTCAAAGTCCCAAATCCCCTTTACCTCTAGCTTGTAAGAAGACTGCTAACTTTTGAGCTACTTTGGTCATTTAAAAACAGCCGACACGCACACACTGTGTCCTTGAAGCTGCTCAGACTTCCTATGGGAGGGGCAGGGGGCTCCGGGCCTTTGATGACACCTGACCCCACAGCGGAGGACCCGAGTAATCGCACGCACGCCGCACAGCTCAAAGCAACAAGACACCTGCGGAATGCAGCCCGGGGCTGGCCACTGCCTGTCGCTTATCGCTGGCCTTCTGCGTCGCCACGCTCACTGGGAACTCACACTTCCTCTTGAGGGTGACCGCCTCACTGCAGCTCTCCAGGTACCTGCGCGGAGGGTCGGAGAGGGCTTCATGGAACACGGGGGCCCCGAGAGGGCATGAACGAGCCAGGCAGGGGCCAGAAGTGCCCGCACCTGATGACGCTGTCCAGGCAGCTGATCTGCTGGTAGGACCCAGCGGGTGGGTTCCTGCAGCCCAGCTCCTCGGGAGAGCCGCCCGTGGGCAGGCTGGTGCCCGAGCTGTCCTGTTCCACGGGGACAGCTTTCATCTGAGCAGAGGAACTACTTGGTGTTTCTGAAAGAAAGACAAAATAGTTCTTTCAGTTGATGCCTGTTTCCCCCAAAGAGGATTCTCTATTCAGAAAGCATTTTAGTTCTACCTAAACATCAGGCTGTGATTCTCAGACACAGAAACCCAGTGCCAGCCGGCTCTTCAGGCAGCCCTGCTGGGGGAGTGCCCCTGTGCCGTCCCCAGAGGGAAGCCGGAGGGCGCTGTCACCAGCTTCCCCCTGGGGCTGTCCCCAGGGTCAGTGACTCAGCACCGGAAAAGGCCAGTTCTTATTGAACTCCTGAAACGTTCGGGGCCAGTAAGATGGCAGATGCTTTACGGTTGATGGATATTCCGTGTCTCGGGGAGGAGAGGACCACCGGAAATGTGAGTCGGCGGTACTAACAATTATGTGTCTCTGGGGCAGCCTGCTGTGGGCACTTCTCTTCCTGCCCTCTGCACACGCACTGCGTGCTATTCCCCGAGGGGCCCTCAGGGTCAGAGCCGTGTCCGGCTCCCCAGTGTGTCCCCAAAACCCACACGGACTGCAGCGTGCAGCATGGCCACTGGGGGCAAAGTGCACCCCCACACGTCCCAAAGGCCAAAATTCCTGGTGAAGAAGAGGCTTGGGGCAGCCGCCGGAGGCTTCCCAGAGGAGGTAAGCCCTGAGCGCAAGGGATGAGCCAGAGCCCACCAGAGGGAGAGGTCGCGGTGAGCCCAGGCACGAGGGTGGCAAGTCACAACGTGGTGAGGCGGGCTCAGGCGGTGGGGGGTGGCGGACAGCCCCCTGTGCCTTTGGCTCCCCAGGAGAGGGGGGCCCATGAGCAAAGCTGGTGCTGTCCACCTGGACACTTCATTCACGCGTATGAACGTTGTGGGTTGGCTGGGCAGCCCCCCGAGGTAAGCGTGTGCACGTGCTCACAAGAGCGTACGCACCAACCCTCTGGCCACTACGCAGAGCAAGAACAGGGGCCGTGGGGGCAGACAGGCACGCCTTGGCCACACCTCGACAGGGGTAGAGGGCGCCGGGTGCGCGCCGGTCAGCGAGACTGACGGACTGGAGGCCCACGCTGCCCCACGTTGTCACAGAGCCGGGCTGCCGAGCAAGGGGGGGGATGCAGGGCGCTTCAAAGGTCAATTTCCTGCCATCCAGAGTGAAAGTCAAACCGGGTCCCTCTCGCCATCTTGCCACACTAATGTTTTCTTACAGAAATGGAGAGAACGTTTTTACCTGCCGCAGATTTTTCCTTTTGTTCTCCAGATTCCCCAGGATGACTTTTGTTTTTGACGTTGCCACCGTTTTTACAAATTTCCTTGAGGAGAAACAAAGGGACACGTTATTCCCTCTAGGAGGCCCTGCAGTGGTTCAGCCTGTCCCCGCAGTGAGGACAGCTGCAGAAATCCCCCCGATGCAGAAGCAAGTTCTGAAGGAGAAATCTGAGCGAGGCAGGGCTGGAGAAAACGCGTTTGGCCATCTCAAGAACGCAGAGTGACGTGGAAGGTTATGATTTTGTGACGTCTTCACTCTGGCTTGATTGCCTGCTTTAAGTCATTTTCACCCAAACTGTAGCCACAGCTCTTGGCTGCTCCCCCCTTGGAGAGTAGAGGGTAAGGCCCGAGTGAGCAGGGTTCCGAGAGTGGGCGGCCGGGGCTCTGTGGGCTCTGTGACTCCCGGGGGTTCCTGTCTCCCTGGGACAGGGACAGACAGGGGCAGAAGGTGACTTACGGTCCTCTTCCAGCGGGAGTGCTCGTGACCGTTGCTGTCACTGGAGGAGGTCTGGCTCATGAGGTGCTCGTGGGACCCGTTGCTGCCCAGGCTCCCGTAGCCACTGGAGCCGCTGTGGGGGACGGGCTGGGGGACAGCAGACAGGGAGGCCTTGGATGCGGTTGGGGGACGTGGCTGGTGCTGCGGGGTCAGTGCCCCCCAACACGCCCATCTCGCAGAGAGGCTGCCCCTGCCTGGCGAGGACAAGGTGGGGCTGGGCTGGCGCCAGGCTCAGGCTGTGGGGCACGCCCTGGTCCCAGTCACGGGAGACCCCCCGCGAGAGGATTCATTCAACGCTCTCCCTCAGCTCACACGGCGTGGCCAGTCCGGGGTCTATCCAGGGGTTTTAGGAACACAGAAGGCGCACTGTGGTTTTGCCGCAGTCTGAGGAGGAGGAGCAGAGCTGCCCAGCCAGGGGGACTGGTGCTCGCGCTAAGTCTGCTTGAGTGCTGCGTCCCCAGGAACAGAAACAAAGTATCCTCACACCCCCCACATCCCGGCACGGTGACCCCCTCCCACCCAGCGCGCCTGTGGGGGCCACGAGTGGGCTGGCAGCAGGGCCTCGGGGGCGGACTTGGGGGCGGGGTGTGGCTTTCAGTCGCTTGCTCAGGGCTACAATTCAGACACAGGCACCCCAAATATGCAAGGGGGGCACTGCTCCCAACTGTGCAAGCCGCAGGCGTGCCCGACGGTCCGGGCCCAGGCTGCGGGCACCAGGGGTGCAGGGTGGAGCTGGACGGAGTGTGATGGCCCCCCGGCTCTCTGGCAGGGGCGTGTAGGCCGTGTATACCCACCTGTAGCAGCAGCCGGTGGATCTGCTCCGTGAGCCCCTGAACGCCGGGGTGCAGGTCCTTCTCCTCCACAGGCGACTGAGCCGAGAACACGTCCTCATTCAAAGGGCCCCTGCGTGGTTTCCACTGGTCTGTTAGTTGGCCCCATGCTGCACAGCCCGGCCAGGCTCGCCTCCTCCCTGCAGACCCCTGGGCTGCTACCTGCCCACTCACTACCTCCTCCCTTCCGCCCACTGCTCTGCTGCATGAGGTCCCTCCCACCTGGGGGCACAGGTATGCGGCAGGAGCTGGCTTGGGTCCTGGTCACCCTGTCTTGCACCATGCCACCTGCTGGTGGGGAAGCAAGGGTCCCCGAGCTGCGCGGGACCCTGGGAGCACTCACACCCTGACTCTGTGTCTGCCGATGATGAAGGAGATCTTTCTGCTCCACGGGTTGATGAAGCTGGACCAGCTGGTGTCCAGAGTGACGTACTCGCCATTCCGTGCACGGAACCGAATAGGAGAATAGTTGAAAGGCTGCCCGCCGGACTGCACAACTGCGAGAGTGGGAGCCACGTGGGCGTGAGGACAAGTGGCTGGTGCTCTCGGCAAGAGGAGAGCCGAGGTGCACTCCATTCTGGAATCAGCTCAGAACTTTCAGAGATGCCAACCTCCTCAACACTATGGCTTTCAACCCCCTGCTTTGCTTTAAATTGCAACAGTGGGCTGTTTCCAGAAGTGCCACCACATATTTCAGGACGCACGTCTCTGTTAGCCTTGACTGGTCTTCTCCAGGGGATGCTCAGTGTCCCGTGTCTGCGAGGCCTGGGCTTGGTGGGGACCCGGGTCATCCACTCCCCTGGCCTGGTCAGCATCTCTGCCACCACAGCTGAACCTGCACCCTCCCCCCACCTGCCAGGGAAGCCAACAGTAAAAGCAGGGTGCCAAAGATTCAGGTCCCACAAAGGGGCCCACAGGAGAGGACTACTCTTGACTGACGGAGCTAGGGCTCAGGCACAGAGCCAGGGCACCCATCCCCACATGCTGGTAACTGACTTGACCCGTATACACTGGGTGCTGACCTCAGTATTTACCATGAAAAGGGGACCTACTCTTTTTGTGGATGGTGAGCATCAAAGGCCTGTCACTGGGGTGAAGCTGCACAAGCAAGGGGGTCTCGATCAGGTCCTGAGGTAGGTAGCCCAGGAGGGGGACCGCCCTGCAAGGCAAGCAGACATACAGGTGCTCAGCTGTAGCTCCTGCCCAGCCTCAGCCCCACAGCTGCCCTTCGGGACACACTCCAGATTATCGCCTCCTCCAGGCTGGGCAGCAGACCATCTCCAAGAACCTCTTGCTCATTGGGAAAAAGAGACAGACTCCAAATTCCCCAAAGATCAAGGTTTGGGAATTAGGCTAACAGAGAACAGTCTTTCAATTAATTAGCAAACAAAAGCCCCCCCACAGGTCTGTGATAGAAAACTAGGTCCGACCAGGCCTGGCCCAGCACAGGCTCAGGGCTTAGCTCCTGAAGGAGTAAGTCATGATCATGTTTTTGCTGCTCCTCTTTTCAGATCTTTTCTTTCTTCGTGTCATTTGTAAGTTCGGCCAAATGTGGCTGGCATGTTTTTTTTTTTTTAAGTGTTGCCTGGATTCTGGAAAACTCTGTGTGCCTCCTTTCTAGTTCCAGAGGGTTCCCTTCTCCTATTACTTTGGCCACTGGGTCTAGTCCCGCGGGGTCAACGCAGGCTGGGAGCCTTTGCTCTTCTCCTGCAGCTGCTGGGAGAAGGTTTTGGGGTGAGCTTCTGAGTGCCCCTTCTGCCTCTGTGTCGGGCGTCCTCTGCCCACTCAGCCACCATTCCCTCTTCTGAGCTGTATCTCAGCCTCCCCCTGGTGGCCAGTCTTCCTGCATCTGAACTGATGCTCCCTCAAACTCTTGTGCTCAAGTGCAAGGACATTCTCCAAGTCTTTAGAGCAAAGCTTGCTCGTTCCCAGTAGAACGGAACTTTCTTGTGGGCCCAGTGTTATTATTTGATTTTCTCCTCCTGGTCCAAAACACACTCCAGGCCTGTGTTTTCCTTTGATAGGATGTACAAAATGTTCCTGGCGCCCTTTCAGGTCAAGGCTTGGCAAGGGTGGGGGGAAGGAGGGGGAAAGAGAAGGAGAGGAGGAGGAAGGGGAGGAGGAGAAAGAGGCAGAAGAGGGGGACAGGAGGAAGAAAGAAAGGGGGAAGGAGGAGGAGGGGGAAGAGGGAGAGAGGAAGGGAAGGTGCAGAAGGGAGGGGAGGAGGAAGGAAGGGGGAGGGTAGGAAGGAGTCCTGGCCACCTGCCCAGCTGTCCTGCGCTCCATGGGCTGGGCCACCCACAAGGCTTCGCTAAGGAAGGCTCTGCAGACCGTGGGCCCCACACCACGTGCGCCAGCTCACTAAGCCCTGAGCACGACACCTGTGGCGGCTTGCAGGCAGGTGCTCTCAGACTTCCGGAGGAATAAAAAATTATCCTGGGTTTGCTTTAAGAATGCAGCTCCCCTGGGGCGCCTGGGTGGCTCAGTCGTTAAGCGTTATGTCTGCCTTCGGCTCAGTCATGATCCCAGGGTCCTGGGATCGAGCCCCGCATCGGGCTCCCTGCTCTACGTACAGGAAGCCTGCTTCTCCCTCTCCCACTCCTCCTGCTTGTGTTCCCTCTCTAGCGGTCTCTGTCAAATAAATAAATAAAATCTTAAAAAAACAAAAAAAGAATGCAGCTCCCCGGGCCCACCCTTCAAGACCCTGCTGAAGAGGGCTGGGTGGGGCCCAGGAACCTGCACCTCGAAACCCTGTCTCTCTGGCGGTTCTGCCACAGGTCGTGAGCAGAACACCCCTGAGCGGCCGGAGCAGGAGGCTGATGCTTCCCTGGCTGCCCGGGAGCAGCTCTTTCCCAGGAGGCTTGGTGGCCTGTGTCCAGGGTGGGTACCTGGTGGCCCCAGGCCAGGTGTAGGCAGTGGGGTGGACTGGATCCTTGATAGCATCTGTGAAGGCCACCCTGGCCCATCTGAGAAAGGCCAGAGTGCTAGTACGTCTAGGTCCACTTCCAGTGGGTCTTCTGAGGAAAGCTCTTCCCCACCCCTGCCCACAGCCAGCAGCATTTCCTGTTGCATGCAGGGGGAGCTGGGGGAAGGTGCACCACGGGACTTGGCCCAAAGCCGGCCAACCCAGAACGCTCTCAGGACGGCAGTGCTCCCAACTCCAACAAGCACCATCTGCACCAGCTAGAGCTCCTTGGGCAGGAGACCGAGCGACGCTCTGGGCAGGAACGAGGTGACCCCTACCCCCAGCCCTGGGAGCCGTCTGTGGTATACAGGCCGGAGGACACATCTCTGCTGGGATCCTGCCAATGGCGTCTCCAGCTTCAGTCCTAGCTCTGTCCCAACCACATCGTCCCTGGCTGTACCATCCTTTACTCATGTGCGATTTTGAAATGGGTTTCAATAGAATAATACAGACAGACTCAATGAGAACAATTACCAGCTCCCCAGAATGCCCCATTTACACAATATTCACATCTCAGGAGCTTTTTAGTGCAATTCTAGAATTATTTCATTGCCTACAGTTCAACATCGTTGTGGATTATCACCTAAGTAAAACTAACTAACAGCCTTCGCTTTAGCTTCAATGTCAAAATCATGAACATTCATTGAGCTTTACTTAATGGCCACCAAGTAACCACTAAGATCATGATGAAACGCTAACCAGCATGTGACTAGTCTGCTGAAACAAAGGGTACAGTACTGACTTCAAGACAAGCACCATGCAAGAGCGGGGGCCGGTGGACGGGCCAGCGCCACGGTGTGCTTACCGTTCGTCCACGTCCTGGAACAGACAATTTGGTGTATGTGTGGTCGTAAAAATTCTCTTTTCAGGAGGAATTCTAGGGGCTGAAAGAATAGAATTTTATACAAGTTTCTGATTCTAAGAAATGCACACTTAGCACAGTTCTATTACAGCTACTAGAAAATACCACGTAGATTCGGACAGATGGGCAGCGAAGGAAGAAAATTAACAAGTGGACCCTTTACAACAGAGCCCACTGCACAGGAAGCAGACCCTACGCTAGATGACCACCAGCCAGCCTTCTCAACTTCCTTCTGGGTGGGTTTAGTCTAGAAAGCTGAGAATTGCCACATTCACAGAACCGTGTGGTGATGCATGAGCTTCTCTCAGCAAAGTCATGCTGGAAGGCCAACTTCATGATTTTTAAGATCCAACGAGAGTGAGCTGAACAAATTGTTTTTAAAAAATGAGTTAAGTATTTAGATTCAAAATTCTCAGCAAATATCATTGTTCTGGGGACTTCACAGTTTCTAGGGTGGGCAAAGGTGGTAGAGTAATTTGCGTTAAGGGATTCATCTATCCAGAATTTCCATCAACCACCAAATTCATGGACAAAACACTCAAAATTCCAAAGCTTCGTCCTTGAAGGAGACTCAGATCATATTGGGGAGTAGTAACTTGTTGAAATCTAAGTAACCTGGGGCGCCTGGGTGGCTCAGTTGGTTAAGCCACTGCCTTTAGCTCAGGTCATGATCCTGGAGTCCCGGGATCGAGTCCTGCATCAGGCTCCCTGCTCAGCAGGGAGCCTGCTTCACCCTCTGACCCTCCCCCCTCTCATGCTCTCTCTCTCTATCTCATTCTCTCTCTCAAATAAATAAATAAAATCTTAAAAAAAAAAAAAAGAAAGAAATCTAAGTAACCCCTCTAAATCTTTATTGAATATTTGGAAGAGAATATCCTATATGAATGAACTCACCAAACATTTCCATCAGTTTTAAGAAATAACAAGTTAACCACTGAGACGAGGTTAGGAATACAATGAAACATGGACCGAACTGGGTCCCCAGGGTTCAGTAGTTACAGATGCTGCCTGCCCTCTGAGAATTCTGAAGTCAGTGTGGCTGAGTTGCCAGGGTGAGGAAGGTTCCCTGCCAGGTACAGTGGCTGGTACTGCACGAGGACCATGTCACAATGCCGTTCAGCGGGAGGGGTCGCCGGAAGGATAGAATCAGGGTGGCTGAGTGCCTTGGGGCCCTTTGGGCTTCAGGGAAAGCCCAGATTTGGCAGGTTTTTTGGGAGGGGTGGCCTGAGAAGCTAGCTGGTAGGACCGGGGACGGACAGGTGGTGGGATAAGCCTGCTGGGATGACTGGCTTTCTACACATAGAGGAGGGGAGGAGCAGGCAGGAGCAAAGACTGGGAGTCGGGCGGCCAGCCAGCCTGCAGAAGCCAGTGTGTGTGGAGAGGATGGGGAAAGCAGTGGAAGGTAGATGGGCCGAGGTGGGGAGGGAGGGGCATGGTTTGGGTTCTGGGCAGGTGGGGGTGCCCCTGCACTCTTCCAGGCATGGGGGTGCATGGGGGTGGGAGGGGCTTGGGCACCTGGTGGTGAGGGCCATGCTCACCAACAGATGGGAGGCAGTGGCTGGGGAAGGAGGCAGGGCACCCAGGCCATGGCAATGGGCTGGTCACAGGTGGGAGATGCCGGCACCTGGACCTGGTAACAGACGCGGGGAGGTGGTTTGGCAGCAGCTGTGGGGAGGGCCAGGTGACAGAGGTGGGTGTGCGTCTAGAGGGAGAAGGAGACTCTCCCAAGGCTGGGGTTGAGGCCAGGGCTGGCAGCCTTGCTGACATTAGGTGTGAGCCAGGGGCGTCACCGAGGGACCAGACGGAGCTGGTGCCCACCTGGGCGGGCAGTTACCTTCGTAGCCCGAGTGCACTCTCTCGGCCAGCAGCACGCAGCATAGCTGGCCCCTGGCGCCCTGCGGGTCCCGCACCTTGACCAGGTAAGGCGTCATGCGGAATGGGTGGTAGCGAATCTCGTTCTCGTGGTTCTTCCCAACGCTGCGGAGGAGGGCCCAGGTTTGCAATTATGACGGAAGGAACTGACCTTTTTTGCTAGTCACCTCTCCCTCAGTAGCGGCTGTTCCCAAAGCAGACACAGAGCCAGGCTCCTCGCTCGGGGACCCGGACCTGGGTGTGCTGGCCTGGGCCTGCGATCTGGGCTCCCGCCCCGCTCGCTCAAGGCAGACCGAAGAGTGAACAGCCCTGGGCAGTGGGAGGTCTTCTGGGAGCCCTTCCCTAGGGCACTTCAATCAGGAAAAGGACATTGTTTCACTGGTGAGGCCCCATCTTCTGAGAGCGCCAGGACCTGGCCAGGGGTCACTCTTGACCCTGCACCTGGACGCTCAAGCAGTCACCTTGTTTCGGGCAAAAAGCCTGCTGCTGGGGAAGCTGTGGGCTCTCCCTGGGAAAATGCACACTTGAACTAAAGGCTGCATGTGCCTTTTGGGTCCTCTCTGGGGGACATGCCTTCCCAGGGAGGGGCCCTTGGGCAGCTTCCCAGGTGACGGACACCAAGTCTAGGCTCCCCAGGCTCTTCTTGAGGAGCAGTGAAATCACCCCACTGCTGACCAGGCTGTCTTAACGCCTTGTGCACATTTTAAATCAGCTTATGGAAATGGTGTTTTCACACAGACTTTTTAGGAATATGTACGCTGCCTGGTAGGGGGTGCTCCTGCAGGGCCTCTACCCTGAAGAGCAGGGGTGCAGAGGGGCACAGGGGGCCACAGCCCAGCAGGAACTGGTTGGGGGGGCCATTCCTACATCTCCTCACAAGAGGTGCTCAGGAGAAAATGTTTGTGCCATTACCAGCTTGGGATCCCCTGTCCCAGGCTTACCTCACGCGGCAGAAGAAAGATTTCTCCTCCATGCATTCTTGAGTAAACGAATCTAAGAGAGAGAGCCCAAAGTCAGCCATCCGAGGGCACAACACAGTACAGAGCGCACCCTACTTCCCCCAAGCTACAGAGAAGCCGCAGAATCCAGAGTCAGGGCGTGAATGCATATTTACGCAAACACAAAGCGAAGCCCTTAGAGATCATTTATTACAGTTCTGACGAAAATCAAACCTATTTCACGAATGCAGCACGTACCAAATTACGGAATGCTAAAAGCTTATTGCCAGAAGTTTACCAGTTTTGGAATGGTTCACAGGCCACCACAAGCACACCAACTAATTAACAATTTAACTCTGGGAGACGTACTGACTGATGGGCCGAATTTCTGCATGTAAAGCCCTAAACATTTCAACCTATATGTTTTGGGGGATATTCAGTTCTAATAGAAGCAACTCAGGTAATTTCAAAGCTTACACCAATCCTTTTGCTAAAATATTAACCTATTTCAAAATCTGAAACACCTAGCAAAAGCATGATGTCACTTGGGCGGCATCATCAGAGATGAGGAAATGGTGTTTTCACAATATATGATTATTTTACAAAGAAATCTTAGACGTTGATCCTTCACATAAAGTTTCCTCTATCCAAAAGAAGGAGGAGAAATAGGAAATCACTAGTTAGGGAAAATGGTATAAAATTGCTGGCCTGGAAAGGCCTTAAAGAAGTCACCTGGTCCTTCTTTTTCATTCAGACAAAAATTCAGTGGCAGCCATCCCAGGCAGACGGTGCTGGCCTGTCCGAGCCGTAAACCCACGTGCGGAGTGATGTCCCTTCCACGCAGTGACCTACAGGTTCTCGTGACATGCACTGCAAGCTTTAGTGACCTGACTGTGGACAGTCCTCGGCTGGGAATTCTGGGAGAAGGCGGGCGGCTCTATATCCAAAACCAAAAGCGAGCATCTCTTTTCGTGAGTCAGCCCTAAAGCAAACGCCCAGGCTGTCTCAGGAAGGTACAGTCCGGGAACGGTGGTGGTGGCCGTGGGCGGTGGCCAAGTGGTGGCCCAGCCGGCGGCTGACTACAAGCAGGAGGTGGAGCTGACTACACGCAGCGGAGAGGGACCCACGATCAAGGAGGTGGTGGGAGTGGGGGTGAGGTGCATCTGATGTGAGCAGAGATGCAGACCCCTGAGCCAAGGGTAAAACGGGGACCAGTTCTGGGTGATGCGGCCTCACGACTGAGGTCACGCCTGTCTGGGGTGACTCCCAGGCCCACTGTTTCCCGTCACCTCTCCTGGCTGCTGAGCGTTTCTGCCCACTCGTTCACCTTCAGCTCCGAGTGACCAGAGCCCAGTGAGGGGCAGACAGACAGATGCTGCCGGACTCACACGTCAAGAGCGGGCTTCTGCTGGCCGCCCTGCTCTCTGAAAGCATTGGGGGGTGGGTGGCTGCAGGGAAGGCCTGAGCTGGTCTGGTACCTTCTGCCAGGATCCCGCGCAACATTTCTGCTGAGACTCATCTGATCAACCTTCCCTCCTGCACCTACTTATGGGCAAGGCCTGCACTGGCCATGGTAAGAGCTCCCAGCCTTCCGGACCCCAAGTCTCCCGGTCATGTGGGAGGAGGGGGACAAGGACACGCCGCGGAGAACTGCAAGAGGCCGGCTGCCGCAGCAGGGCGGCCAGGCCGGGCCCAGGAGCCAGACACAAGGCGGAGCGCGCAGTGGACGCACCGCATGGCCTGCGGCCCCAAAGCAGCTGGGCAGACGGGAGCCCGACGCGCCTGGAAAGCTGCTGGTTTGAGCACAGGCACAGGAGGACATCACCGTCCGCCTGCACGAAGCTGCACGTGGCCGGGGGAGGAGCGCTCTCCCGGTCACCCCGACGTCAGTGCAGCCGAAGCGGGGCCTGGCCTCCGCCCGCCCGCCTTCCCCGCGCTCCGTGGGCTCACTCCCGACCCCAGCGTCTCACGACAGCCTTGTTTCTAAAATGCCTAACGTTTCTTAAAGTCTTCTGAAACGGGTTTCCCTCTGAAATTTGTGAAAAGACTACTCTTCTCAGTTTATCCTGAACAAGCAGCTTTCCGTCTCTGGGCCGGGTCAGCCGTGGGGCAGGGGTGCCGGCCGGGCTCCGGCAGAGGGCAGCTGGGCTGCGCCCCGCACCGGGGGTGGGCCAGCCCGGCCCCCCGCCCTGGGAAGGCAGCAGCCCCCACGATCCCCCCGCCGCGGGCGCACACGCCCAGGCAGCCCTGCTCGGCCACCGCCCAGGCCCTCACCTGCTCCTCCGCACGCGCTCCAGGGCGGGAGTCTGTAAGGCGTGGTGGAGGCGTGGAACACGCGGACGTCGTGGGGCGCCAGGAACTCCACGAACCTGGCGCCATAGAAGACATCCCTTTTACAGTGAAACACGGAGGCAACTTGGTCAGAGATGTACAGGATTTTCCCGGTGACCAGGGACACGGCGGCCGCAAACATACCCTGGAAGGAAGCAGCAGCTGCGTGAGGACAGCCTGCCCCTCCCCGAGGGGCACAGATTTGGGGGGAGGCCTCTGGGCCCCCTCCTCCAGCCCCCTCCTCTCACCTGGGCCGGCAGCCACAAACCTCTGCCAGCCCATCGCTCTCCCAGGACACGCAGGGTGGGGGTGGGCGCTGGGGGGTGCCGCCCGGGTCCTGCCCTGCTAGCTAGCGGCCTGAGCCCTGGCCCAGAGCTCCCAGCAGGTTCAGCTGCAGCGGGGGTGCTGGAGGAAGGAGATGGGAGGGATCAGGGAGCCCCACTCTGCAGACCAGTTTTGCCACGATTCCAGTAGGTCTGGGTCCCCACCTGCCCTGTGTCTGCTCTCTGAGAAGTAGGGGCACAGGGGAAGGGACAACTCGCTTCCCTTCCCCTAGAACTCCAAGGGTGCCCCACCCTTATGGGGTGCTTAAAAATGAACAAGCTTTGAAGTCTCACGAGCTGAGTTCAAATCCCAGGCCCCCGCCCCCCCCCCAAAGTGAGCCTAAGGTCACCTGGTCACTGCTCGGTCAAGGTGGGGCTCGCTCCTACACACGCAAAGTTTGGGGGTAGATTGGCCATGAGGAGGGAAGTCTCATGGAAAACAGCAGGAGTCTGGAACACAACTGCTCCGTGTGAATCACGGACTTCACGCTGTTGTTTTAAGGTAGGAGTGTCCGGAAACTCCAAACGCTGTTGCTATAAAGCCACCGGCTGAAGGTGAGCTTTCTGGGGGAAGGTGTCACTCATGTCAGACACTCACTGCGTTCTTCACAATGAACTCAGACGTGACACTCTCAATCTCTTCTATGGTGTAAGAGGGCACGTTGGCTCTGCAGGGGTGGTTCTCACTGGACATGAGCAGCTGGTAATACTCCTCGTTGGCTGCAGGAGAGACCAAGGTGGCGCATGAAAACGGCCCCACCTCCCTATGCTGGGGGCTCTACTCTTGTCATGAGAAAGGGGGCTATGCACACTATCCTCCTGGGATGCCCAGAGAACGGAACAGAGAAATGTGAAGACAAAGCAAATGGAAGTCTGTTTTAGTTTTCCTGAAAAATCCGAAGACCTTTGATTACAGAACTTTTTAAATGGTAAGTACCCATTATTTTAAATAATATGGGCACGGAGTTCCACCTAACCCTCACTTTGCCCATAAGGTCTTTAATCATGCCACAACGCTGATGTTTCCTCTTGGGAAACCTGCTCCTCGGGGGTGTGGCGACACTCCCATCCAGACAGAACCCCCTGCCCAAAAACACGAGGCGCGAGAAACCACACTGCAGCAGACTGCTCCCGACAGAGCCTGCTGCCAGCGCCCCTCATCCCTGGACGTACAGCTTTTAAGGGCAGACTATCACGGGGCTGCCCACCCAGCACCTAAGGCTGGGGGCAGTCCCCAGGGAGGGGTGCTGGCAGACCCGCCCTTCAGAGAACCTCCTCCCCCTGCAGTTTGTGAGCATCCTTGGGTGGGCTGGCCGGGCACGGTGTCTGTTTCTACTGTATTAACCCTCACCAAACAGATATAGCCTTAGATAGGAGCCTGCAGAGAAACCTGGGCCTACAGAGGGCACCCAGAAGGCCAGCACACGCCAGCACACAGCAGAGCCCAACCCTCCACGCGTGGCGCAAGCTCTCCCCACCAGACTCCACCGGGCAGGCAAAGTCGCCCTTCTGACAAACGTTGTCCATGCTTCGTATCCATCATTATTAGTGAGAAGCCCTGCCCTGCCTGTAAGCTTGAGAGTAACTGATGATCACAGAATAAAGCCCACTGTTTGACCTTTATCTCAGCCTTCACAACTGTCCTGCTTTTACCCATGTTTCCAATGTGTGGAGTCCACTGGGACCCCAGCGTGCGTGTAACGCACATACCCAGGTAAAGTAGGTAGAGCAGGGGTGGGGTTCCCACACCTGCTGGGAAAGGACACCTCCCTCGTCTGCCCTAACGAGATGCTGGCCTGGCTTCTGTCTCTGCTTGCTGGTCAGAAGGGACCAAAACAGCTAAGAAATTCCTCAAAGTGCAGGAGGGGGTGGTTTCCCGTGTAATGAGAAAGGATTCACCTGAGTGTTCGCTGCTGTAAGATCAGGAATGCACATGTGGATACTCCCTCCAAGCTTCCTGCTGCTTCCTCTGACACACTGGAGGAAACTTAAAAACTCTCAAAGCTCACATCCCCATTCCCAGCAACAGACCGAAAGGCAAGGCTGCACGGAACATTCTGACTGCCTAGAGCTAACGCATCCTGAGATGACCCCAAATGCAGGGGTCACGACCCAAGCCCCCAGGGATGGGTGTCTGCAGAAGAGTTCACCCAGCAGTCACTAGAAATGCTGGTACCTCCTCCACGGCTGTGTGTTCCTACCTGTCCTAGAGTCAGAGGCACCTGCAGTTACCTGAGACCCAGGAGATCGGGAGGGGGGCGCAGAGCACCTGCTCAGCGGGAGTCCAGCTGCAGCAGCAAGTGAAGGAAGGAAGACTCGGTACTGTTGGAAATTATTTAAGGGGCTTGGAGTTTATTGGAATGTCAAGCGTCTGAGCTTGATGATGCAAATATGTTGGAAACTGCAGTGTTTGTTCATAGACTCCTGCACTGCATCTACGAAGACTTCTGCACACGTGTTCTCAGGTGAAAGCCTTCGTTTAGACTACGGACAGTCCTAAAAGCTCTTACATATTCTGTCACCTAATAATACGGCCCAAGCATGCCCACAAATGGGAACGGAATGTGGCCCGTGGAGGTCTTGCTAGTGATGGAAGTGCCCCAGTGATGGAAGGAGGCGCTCTGCATGGCTTCCTGGTTGGAAGACAACCTCGATGGAAATTCACGCCTTTCTAGACAAACAAGAAACGGACTGCCCAAGGTCTTAAATGCAGGAGCGCTAAAGTATTGTCCTGTAAGGATAAGATCTGGCAACAGCCTCCTTGGTATCTCCTCTTGTTATATTTCAAAGGAGCGACCAGTCCTCAGCTCAACACTGTGGGATGTTTTGCTTAAATTCCGTGCCGAGCTGCTCACACAGTTCAGTGAACTCCAGTTCAACTCCGGCCTGAGCCTGGAGGATGCTGGGCTCTCCTGACCATGACCTGACCCCAGCCCAGAGAACAAAACCTTTACGCCATAAATACATTCCTTTTTATCAGCTGGTTTTCTACCTGTTTTTTTTTTTTTTTTCCCAGAAGTACAGTAGAAAAGTTATAAAGAATTAAGCCTTCCAGAATTTCCTTCTGCAATATCTGGGGTGGGTTTTAGAAAGTTGACACAATCCAAGTTATTTCTACAAGTTCGGAACAAATACATAGGCCGACGTACCTTTCACCTGCTTCACACTCCTTAGCGCGTACTTCAAGGTGGCCAGCATGCTGGCTTTCCCCTTGGCCTTCTTGTCTACTGGCAGGTGGACCTTCAGCTCCTTCAGCGTTTTTATCAGCTCCTTGTGCGCGTCTGCTTTGGTGGACCGCTCGCTGTCACAGCATTAAAGAAAGAGGCGATCACACGTTAGCTTCCTGACTCCTCCTTCCTGCGCCTCTAGTCCTGCTTCTCAACCAGGCCCCTAGGACGTCTCGGTCTGTGTGGTTCTCTGTGGAGCACTGCGGGACATGTAGCACCCTTGGCCTTCTCCCCACCAGAGGCCAGGAGCACCCTCGCCAAGTGTGGAACCAAAGATGTCTCCTGATGCTGTTACACATCTGCTGTGGGGAGACGGAATGCTCCAGCTGAGAACCACTGCGCTCGCCCACCTGAGGGCTGCAGAAGTCCCTCCCCTGGGCTCTCTGCGCCCCAGGCTGGAGCTGGGCTTTGCCCCTCAGGGCTGGGCCTTCCTGCCCTGTGTCAGACAGAAAAGGATCGAGTGACGGAGATGACAGAGGACAGCAAACTGGTTTCCTGCGGCCGGAACGTGAATGAGGAACACGGCAAGACCTCAGACAGGAAAGACTTGTAAGGAGGAGCTCTCAACTTAAGGGTACAGAGATGGGAAGAAGATAAAACAGCTGGGCCCTTCCTGTTTAGAGCAGACGGTGCAGAAAGAATGCTGGAAATCAGGTGTCAGGATGGGGCAGCCAGGTGCCCACGCACCCAGGCCTGAGAGCTGGAGTTTGCTCCTGTGGTGATACGAAAATGTCTGTGGGGGCCCCTGGGGGGGATCAGTCGGTTAAGCATCTGCCTTTGGCTCAGGTCATGATCCCGGGGTCCTGGGATCGAGCCCCGAGTCAGGCTCCCTGGGAGCCTGCTTCTCCCTCTGCCTCTGGCGCTCCCCCTGCTCATGCTCTCTCTCTCCCTCTCAAATAAATAAAATCTTTTTAAAAAAGAGAAAGAAAAAATGTCTGTGGATGTGAAATTAAGGATACCTTTGTTACCAACACCTAAAAAGGGGGAGGAACGTTCCAGATGAACATGTCTAGGATGCAGACAAGGCCTGCGCAGATGGGGCTGGAGGGGCTCCAGATCCGGGGCATCATAAGGGGCCCTGAGCAGCTGGTGTCTGAGCGGGCAGGGCCGGCTCACAACCGAGACAGCCGCGCAGACTGACAGGTTCTAGCGGAGGCTTGCAAAATGTCACATCACCCCAAAACTAACCTCCAGTAACAAGTCTCCATTTCTCTGAGACCGTAAATCAAGGGACGTGTGACCGGCCTTACCTGCAGCTGCTTGCAGACATGCTGTGTTCAGACTTGGCCATCATGAGGCCAAAGGCATCGGGACTGTGAGCACGAGAAATAAAGGCCAGACTCAGAGGGCTGCATGCTCCAACCATCCCCTCATCCAACCAGGGACAACAATCCAGATTATCCCACACGTAGTAAGACAATTACGAAAAATATAAGGTTAAGATAAAGCCGGAGCATAAAACTTTCAAGTTTTAGGGACCGGGAGAAGGACTGACAGAGCAGGTTCATTTTGTATAGACCCCGGCTGCTAGCGGGGCCACGGGCTTGTCTGCTCCCGAGATCTTGCTATGCTCACTCGGTATCTATTTATCGGCAATCAGAGAGTCAACATCAACAGCGGCATCGTTATAGTAAATTTTAGTTCTCAGTTAATGAGATTTTTTTTAAGTGTTGAAAAACAGGGGAATCAAGATTTATGGTTTTTTTTGGGGGGGGGGGGAATCAAGATTTAAAGACCGCAAAAGCTATCAAACAACGGGATGAGATGCTGAGAAAACAGACAAGCGGCCAGCCTCTGCGGTCCGAGGGCCGCACCTACCCCGGGGGGACGACGGACGGCCCCACCAGCATCCCCAGCTCCTCGCCGCCCCGCGCATCCCGCCCCGGGGAGCGGTTCTCGTTGGTTTCGTTTCCGCTAGAGCCACCGCTCATGTGCACGTCCTCCTGGAGCGGGGCTCCACGGGGCTCCTCGGGCTCCTCGGGCTCCTGGGCGGGGTGACCGTGGCTGGGCGGGTACTCGGCGTATCTGTTCATGTTGGCTCCACAACGAAGCTGGGAAAGAGAGAAACGTCGTCAGGCCTTGGCGAGTGCAGGGGGTCCCACAGCCACCACATGGGATGTGTGCTGGGATCCGTTTCCACGTTAGGGTCTGTACCAGTCAGGGTCAGTCGCGGTATTCTTTGTTCTTCCTCACTGAGCTCCTAGCTGCCATGAATTAGGAAGGCAGGTGAATCCCGCGGCCATAGCCCCCAGGCATCAAACTGCTGATGGCCTAGTCGGAGGTGAAAAGAGCATCAGTGGGCACCTCCCAGCACGTGGGGAGCCTTGGGGAAAACACAGATTCCCACTGAATGGCTGGCAGGGCCTAGGAACATGCATTCTACAAATCTCCCCAGGTGATGGGGAGGTCTTCCCCCCATCACGAGCTGCAGGAGACCCCAAATGCAGGCTGTATGCAGGGGGAACCCCAAGACCAGGCTGCGAGCAGGGGAGACTTCAGGGAGAGAGGAGGCTGTGAAGCAGGCATTGCCTATGAAGAGGGCCGAGTGGGTGGGAGCCCTGACAGCAGCATGGGGTGGTGCTAGTGGGGAGCAGGGGGTGGGGGCAGCACCAGGCCAGTAACAGATGAATGAACTTTGTTGCATTTGGACAGGTCGTCACCACTGTGCTACGTAGAAACTTTAACTTTGGTGTTTAGGGGCAAGAGGGTGGAGAGGGGCTGAAGTCAGAGCCATACCAGCCCCAAGGCTTCTGCAATAATGCCGGGAGACAACCATGGGGATAAGCAGACAGGGAGTATGCAAGGTGGGAGGGGTTCACCCAGGAGCCTAAGGATGGGGAGAGAGATGTCCCCGGGAGAGGAGGACCCAGGATGGTGTCTCCTCAGGGTCCCAGCTCGAAGCAAAAGATGTCTGGGCCTGGAAGCTAGGCAGGTGTGGGAGGGGGGAAGCTGTTATCACCCTGGTCCTGGAGGGCAGGAAGAAGGGTTACTGAAGCCAAACGAACCCAGACAACCTGCAATTTGGGGGAACAGAGCTGGGGGGGCGTAAACCCTTGGCTTCTCTCTCCTTCTGACCTCAGTGGTCAGGAAGCCAGAAAGCAAGGGGACCCACTGGCTCAGTCCTGGAAGGCCAGCCTTGGGCACTGAGCAGGGGACAGAAGATCGGAGGGCCCAGCAGCAGTGCCCTGACTGAGCCGTCTCCAGGGGCAGAACGTGCTCCACAGCTTCCGTGTGCTCTGAGAAACAGACCAGACACCTGGTTGATGCCGACAACCACACACACTCACTGTTCCACGTAACCCTTGTGATCACTGACCACTGGATACCACATAGCATACCACTGTCCGCTCTAGCCTGCGAATGAGGAAACAGGTCAGTGGCCACACAAGGCAGGTGACAGCCCTGGATCCTGCGCCCGCCTGCTCCTGAAGATGGGGACCCCTGGAGAATCCAACCACACTACTCTCTGGAAAACAACAGGTCTCAGTAGACCTTGTCTTGTTCATGAGCCAACAAACGGGAAAAAGCCAACACGAGTCCCCTGAAAAGATGTGCAGCAAAGACCAGAGGGACACGCCTGCATGGCATGGGGGACCAGCAGACTTGGGACAGCACTTACTCCGTAGCACAAATAAAAATCGAGAAATGGGGGATTCAAGGAAACAAGTAATGAAGGATGAGCTGAAGCCACAGAGTGAGATGAAAATGCCACCTTTGAGTAGAGAATCAGGAAGACCAAGTCCAGAGTCAGAAACGAAGACGATGACCTCAGAAATGCAGAGGACGAGTGCAAGGAACCTTGAGAAGCACCAAGGGAAAGAGCAATGACATCAGAGCCGTGTTTTTACCCGCGGGTAATAGCTCTTTCTGGAAGAGACACCCCAACAGTGCAACAGAGACTCTCATGAAAGATACCCACCAAGAAAGCCATCCTGGCCAAAGAGATCTGCAACCGCCAGTCGAAGGACTCCTTGAACAGCACGCGAAGGTACGTGAAGATCCGAGCCTAGAGATGTCCCGATGTAAAATGATATTTTCAAGGGGAAAAAAAACCCCTACCCACATCCAAACAGGAAAAACAAACAGGTTACCTACAAAGGATGGGAAGTCACTGAGTCCTGAGCAGAAGATACAGTCCACAGAGGTGATACGCGGAAGACAGTCTCCACAGCTGTGGTCAAAGGGAGCAAATCTCAGTGGAGCATACCTGCTCATCACGGCTTTAGAGAGCAGCATGTTACCAGGGTCCTGACTCACAGAGAACCCAAAACCCCAGAACAGCAAAACACCTGACCAAAGTCAGGAACAAAACAAGCAAGTCTACTCCTCAGTCTTCATTTTGCTGGATTGCTTGTTTGTTTTTTTAACATTTCAGGGATGTTCTAGCTGACTCAGTGAGAGCACGGAAAGTGCTCACTTTTGGAAAGAAAGAGACCAAAGACAGAATGGGCTGTTCCCACAAAGGAAAACACTAAAGATCCATAAACCTGGAGAGATGTTCAACCTCATTACTCGTGAGGAAAACGCCAAGAATGAGGTCACTGAAAATTAACAGGACTGACGGCATCCAGTGTCCACAGGGTGGGGGACTTCGTGTGTTGTGGTCACTAACGGTCTTTCTGGATGGGACTCTGGGCATGTCCAGGACCATTTAGAATCTTCACCCTTCCCCCTGCTAGGAGGCCCCTCCACTCCCCAGGAATGCCTGTAAGTGCGTACAAAGACCCATGAACATGGTGTATGGAGTGACAGAACTACCAAAGGACCATCTGCAGGGAGGCTACTGGCATCCCATCTCAGGCACCCTATCCACCATGGGCACCCTGGCCAGCCTCGACTTCCAAATGGGGCCTGTGCCTCACCTGGCCCCACCCCAGTCCTCCGCTCCCCTTGGCTCAGAACACAGCCCCAGTCTGCACGAGAGTCTACAGCTCTACGAGGCCTCCCTGGCTGCCTCCTGAGAATCTCCTGCTGTGGCCTGCCTCCTCGGCCCTGACACTGAGCTCCAACCCCAGGGACTTTGCACTTGCTGCTCCGTGGTGCCCACAGGACTCATCCTGCAGACAGCTTGTCCATCCTGCACAAACAGCACTGACTTCTCCCCTACCTGCCCCCACACCCCCCTCCTGACTTCCTGTCCTCCATGGTGCTGACCGCTGGACTCCACCTGATCTGCTGGAGCTTTAGTTGTCCTCTGCGGTATCCCCAGAGCCCAGCACGTATGGTTAACGACATAAAGCCTGGGACATCTGTGCTAGGGAATACTAAGTACCTACTAAAGACAGGGAGACAAGACACACTGATAGAGGGAGCTTCTAGGACACAAAGGAACAAGTTATGGAACAATAAAGAACAACAACAGTGGGACAGACAGCATATAGGCAGGGCTGGACACCGTCTTCTGTTGATTAGCTCACTCCTTCAGCACATGGCGCTTTGGGCTGGTGGACGTCAGAGAATGGGACGGACGTCCTTCCTGCCCTTCTGAGCTTACGTTCCAGTGGGGAAAACAGATCATCCACAAGGGAATGGCATGGACAGTAGAAGAATGCTAAGTGCCACAGGGAAAGCAACAGAGCAGGGGATGAGGAGTGTTGTGCGGGCGAGGCTGAGAGCGCCGCCAGAGAAGGCGAGCATACGGGCACCATCTGACCTTGTGCCTGAGCCCCCGTGTGTGGTGCTGATTCACAGCCCCTTGACCTCACTCTCCTGCAGGTCTGCAGCCACGGCTGGGTATACACTGACCTGCTCCTCACGGCTTCACACCTGAGGCAGCCCGGAGGCTCTGGCCGTGCTGGCCACGCATGGCCTTAGATGAATCCTGGCACGATGGGGGTGGGCCCTTGCCTCCCCAGCTGCTGCCAAAGGGCCCAGTGAAGCAACTGGCCCGGAGGGAGAATACACTCTCCTGGGGTGAACTCTGGCCATGGGGGATGGGAGAGAGGACAGGTCAGCAGGTAAATCCACCCCTCCATCCCTCCCTGGGATGGATTTCGGAAGCTCTTCTTTCTATCCTTCCTTCTTTGTCCTTGTCTTTTCTGATGAGCTTTTTGATGAGGCCCCCATGGGCTGAGAGACCATCCTGCATCCCAGCCTTCTCTACTTGCCTATTCCCTCATTCTTGCTGCCTGAGACTGCACCTCCCAGTGAAATGCTAGCCATAAGTGTCAGCCCAGACTCTGCTTTTAAGAGAACCCAAGTGAAGACAAACAAGAGAATGAAAGAGTGGGCCAGGAAGGTGCTGGACGAAGAATATTCTAGGCTGGGTGGGGTGGGGGGGTGGGGGGCAAGAACAAAGGTCCTGAGGCAGGGGCATTTGAGGAAGATGGACCAGTCTGGAGCAGAATGGGCAAGGCAGAGGAGGGTGATATGGGGCACCTCACAGGGGCAGAGGCAGGACTCTGGCTTTATTCTAAGTGAGATGGGAAACTGAGTTCTGTGCAACAAGATCTGACTTAAAACTCTAACAGGGTTATGGGGTGGAGACAAGGTGGAAGCAAGGAGACCTCTTAGGGGTCTCCAGTTCAGTAGAGTTGCCAAGGGGCTGCCCCGAGGGGGGCGAGGGCATTCTCTCCCTCCCCGGTACCCTGCACATCAGCCATGTAGCCTCTGTGAGTGAGATGTGAAGGCTGAGGGGTTACGTAGCCGCCCTGGATGGTAAGGGCATCAGTGGGTTCCACTGCTTCCTGGCCCTGTGATCTCGGGCAAGTCCCTGCGCCTCCTGTGCCTTGTTTCCTCCTCTAGCGAGGTGGCAGCACCCCTGTCTCTCGGGGGTTGCTGGGAGAGCTCAGTGACAGTCTGTGCCAAGTGTCTGGAATGCAGTCATGGCCAACAAAGGCTGAGCTTTTATCATCACTGCCAACCACTACAGAAAAACAGATGGGGTAACAAAATAATTCTTTTAAAGAAGATATTTCACTGCCACCAGAGCTGTCTCTGGCTTGGGTTTAAAGGACAAGGAGCTCAGCTAGCCACCCCCAACTCAGGCAATAAAGACATTCCCTGGAAGGAGGCATCGCACACTTTGCTTCCATGAACGCCCCAAGGGCTTTGTCTGTCAGCGCCTCAGAGAACTCCCAGCTTTGCCACCCTCCTGGACCCTGGGAGCAAGTCTGAGTAGGATTCGTTGAATAGAAGTCACAAGATTACCTTAGGCAGAAGATAAATCTTTGCAAAGAGGGCCAGACAAGCATGGCAGAAATGTGAAACAACAAACCAGCCAAACCACCTGAAACTTCATCATTCCAGAAACTGCATCACTCAGCACCACTGGCTCTAATGGACCGACCTTATTTTGCCAAGTTGACAAAACCAACTTGCTCATCAAAGCAGGCTTTGCCTCCTGCCTTCCACAAAGGTTTATGGAGCAGCGGCTTGTGCCCGCACTGCCAGGACCCCGGGGATCCCTGGGCAAACCTGTTTCCACCCCCGGGAAGAGGTGCTCATAGTCTGGGGCGCCAGGGGCCCCAGAAAGGAAAGGACAGCCAGGCTGAAAAGGGGGCTGCTCGGGAAGCTGGGGTGCACCTGTCCCTAGAGTCCCCTTGCTGCCCCCTGGGCAGACGTCCGCCCTCTGGCTCTGCCCCAGAGAATGGGCAGACTGAAGGGAGGGAGCTAAGCTTGGACCCTGCTGCTGGTCATGTGACCACGCCTTATTAGTGAGGGTTGCCTTGACTGGACAGAGGAACATTTAGAAAGTACAGTCCACAATGAGATCACAGTCTGGGGTGGGCCCCCCAATGATACAGGAGGGGGAGGAAGTGGGAGGGGGCATGGAAGGAGAGGGGCTGAGAGCCAGCTCGTTAAAGCCGGCTGATGAGTTCATGAGGGTTCATTATGCCATGCTCTCTACTTTCACATGTATTCATAGTTTCCATGATCAATAGTGGAAAACACTGGGAATGAAAGCACAGCCTGGTCCTCAGTTCCACCCTCCACTACCACCGCCAGGACTCCGGGACAGGTGAGGGCTTCTCACGCTCAATGCCCGTGACCCGAAGAGGGATTTACCACATTTCTTCGTGGAAATCAGAAGTCGGTATATGTGTGGTTCAATCGCTTGAGGTGATCAATTTTTTGAAACAGAAGTATAAGATCCAGAGAAGTCTTCAATCGATCTATGCCCACAAACTGAGTACACTGGTGTACCTAGCACCCAGCTGGGGAGGCAGAACCCTACCAGTCCCTGAGGCCTCTGGCGGCCCTCCAGCCATCATGCACCCCCAGGGTCACCACCAGCCTGACTTCTGACAGGCTGGTGAATTCTGTCTGTTTTCACACTTTACAGAACAGGGCTCCATAGTCTGGACTCTGTGTCTCAGAGCCCATGGTATTTTATAGCCCCAAATATTGTAACGTGTTTGCTCCTTCCTGGTAGGAGCCAATTCCCTGAGGCCAGCCTGCTGTAATCTGGAGAAAATGTTTGTCCTGCTAAATAAACACCCGCGCTCTCCATGGCAACAGCTGGGTAACTGAGGAAAACGCCGTCCAAATATGGAAGGGAAGAAGGCAGGAGAGATGCATGTCTCGGCCTCACTAAGACTCCTTTGGATTCTCTCAACTCTGTTTCCAAAGCCTCAAATACACATAAGCGTGAGATTTCAAACAGCGATAAGGCAAAAACGTCAGCTTCCTGGCTTCAGCATCTAGGGAAGGAGCTACTCTGAGTGCCCGTGAACACCTAAGCTGTTCCCACTATTCCCTGTCGCCTGGCAGGAGCCCCCGGAGCCCCCAGGGCCACTCAGGACTGGCACCCCCTCCACGGCTGCCTGCCTTGATAATGCCCGTGACCGGTCCTCACTGCCTGCTCACCTACTGCTTCTGATTCCCTCTAGACTAGGAAGCACAGTAACAAGCTTGTTACAGACGTGGGGCTTAGAGAGTTCAAACCACAGGCTAAAAAAGTAGCTCAGGGGGCGGAGGCTCCTGTCCAGACACCCCTGACTCTCTGCTGGGTCTGCAGGTGGGCCAGCTTCCCAGGGGGCGGGGGCACAGAGCAGATGCACAGTGGAGGGGTTATGTGTCTCCTCTTGGTTTTGCCCATGAAGGCAGTTTTCAGCGTCCCTCTCTTCTTTTGACTAAATGCCGAGAGGTCCTGCCAGCCACTCAGTGACCCAACAGAGCCTGTGGTTGCTGAGGCCCGGTGAAGTTACATCACCACTTAAAAAAAGAGCCATGCCCACCAGTGTTTTTCTGAAAGTTGAGTGTGTGCATGAGAAACAGCACAAATGAGGGGAACCTTTGCTGCTTCCTTCGAAGCATGGCAGATGTACCTCACAGGGGAACATCATGTGACCTAAAGTCACATCAGACACCTCTGTCCCCTGCGCAGGGGCCTGAGGAAATCATCCATAGAGTAACCAGAATCCAAAAAGTCCCGGGAGGTTGCCCAATCTGAGCCCTGCCGTGCAGACGAGGAAACTGAGGCCCAGAGGGGTGGCTGAGTCACCCCTCTCTGCCCAGCACCCCAGCCTCCACAGAAAGCCAGGCTGCATTAGTTCTGTACCAGTGAATCACACCAAGATGCCAGTGACAGATAACTGTGGACACCCACAGTGCCATCCCGGCGCTGGCATATCACAGAGCTCCCACTTAAGAAAAGAGGAGCCCCTTTCCTCATTCTACTCATACACCTTACAAGAAGTGATTAACCTTGTATGCAAGAACTCAAATTTCCAGTTAAAGCCCTCAGATAGAGCCCTGTTCATTCTCAGCCAAACCCAGCCTGGGGCAAGAAACCCCAAATGGGGCTAGAGGGTGGGGTGTCTCCCCTTTGAAGCCAGGGAGAAGACAGTGGCCCCCAGTATCAGACACGGGAGGTGAGCAGGATTCATCGAGGGGCTTCTACCATGGTGCTGGGGTTCTTGACATTTGGGGGACCTGGGGCTCCTCCCCCAAATTCTAGCCCACTCAGATTCAGCACCCAATTGCAGGCTTTTGCAGAACCTCTGAAGCTCATCCTGACCCAGATCAAGACCCACAGGATGATGGAAGGACCTTGGAGACAATCAGGGCCTGGGCCTGGTCCTGCCATAGTGTATGCCCAGCAGGTATCAGGGCCTCAGTTTCCTAATCTGTCAAGCCAAGGTATTACCCTGGATGATTTCCAGGGTACCTTCTGGCTCTGTTGTACGAATCAGCTTTCCAAACTGCTTTCTTTTGTGTAGGTTACAGAAACTCTGGCAACCGGGTTCTCATCCCTTACCTGGCCTTCCTGGAGCACTTAAGCAGGCCACTACCCGCCCCTGGTCCATGTCTGGGCCTTGGCAGCCAAGGTACACCCTCAAAAGATGGTGTGATTACTGCATCACAAAGTGGGACCCCCTTCTACTCAGTCTGGGGTGAGGGAATAAATACGGGGAGGTCCAGGGGAGGCAAAGGGGGTGAACCTTGGGTGGGACCTCCCTGCCCACAGGGTTCTAGGCCTGGCTTGGAACAGGAACTTTCTTGTCTCTCTGCTCACCCAGTCCACAGGACCCGTGGGCTGTCCGGGTAACGCTCCTAGACCAGTGCCCATCAATGGCCCTTCCCCAGCCTGAGACTTGGCTCTCTGGCCTCAGAGCAGGAAACCAGCTCCCCAAGGGGTCCTGCATCTCCCCAGGGACAGTTGCACTGAACCTCAGTTGCCTTAGTCTTCCCGGACCCTCTCCCCATGGGGCGCAGGGAGGAGTGGGAGGGTCCAAAGAAAATCATCTAGAGAAGGACAGTCCCGTGTGGTAGTCACTCAGTAGCTCCATGACCTTACACAAGTCACCTAACCTCTCTGGACCTCAGTTTCTCCATCTGTAAAATGTGGGTAACAGTACTCACCCCCCCCACCCCCCAGGCCGGTTTTAAGCGGAGAAGGAGTCACATGGCAGACAACTCTGGGACCACGCCTCAGTGGGCTGCAGGAGCCGCCGCCGCCCGCCGGGAGCCGGTCCGCCGGACCCCAGACCGCCCGGCCCAAGGCCCACCCGGGCGGTTACGTAACCAGCCAGCCGGGCTGCCGGACCTCAGCCGGCGCCCCAGCCTGGCGCCCGCCGGCCCGTCTGCCCACCCCGCCGCCGCGCCGCGCTGCGCCCTCACCGAGCCGCGTCCCCTCCGGTCCGCGCGTCCGTCCGCGCGTCCGTCCGTCCACCCCGCCGCCGCCGCCGCCAGCCGCCCGTAGCCCGCAGCGCCGCCGCCGCTGTCACATAGTGGAAAACGTGACTGCGCGCGCCGTGCCCGCCCCCGGCTGCCGCTATTGGCCGAGGCGCAGCCTCATCTGCATACTGGGGGGGCCGGGCCTGCGAGCGCCGCGCGTCCATTGGCTGCAGCGCCCGTCGCTCTCTTTACATAAGACGCACATGGAATTCCATGTTCACCGCGTCGGTTCCTCAATGAAGACGCGAAGCGCTCGTACCCCCTCCTCGTCCTCCCGCGTGGTCCCTTCCACTTCCGGCCGCGGCACCTTCCATTCAAGACCGCCGGCGTCCGCGGGCTTCGGGAGCGCCGAGTGGCGCGTACCACCGCGGGCCCGGGGGAGCTGGGCGCGGGCGGGGACGGGCTCCGGGGCGCCTCGGTCCGGCCGGCGGGCACCGAACGCTCGCTGAGGCCCAGGCCCTGGAGGGCTGCCACCTTCGGCGACGGGCCGAGGCGCGGCCCCGCGAGAAACTCCCTGCGGACCTCTGTCATTCGCTCGTTACCATCCATTCATTTACTCACTCCCATTCATTCTCCACTGGGCGCTGGGGCTGCCCGGGACCGAGCCAGGCCGCGGGGCAGGAGCGCCCGGTGCACGTCCAGCGGGCCCCCGAGCTCCACGCTCGTTCCACCGCTGCCGGCACGGTCAGCTTCCAAGTGGCCTTTCCTCTTTTCGAGATCACGTGCGCAGTTTTTGATTCAGCAAATAGGGTCACTTTTACCAGGAGGAGGTACAAAAGAAATAAATGAGGTGCTCCCAACCACGTCATTAGGGGAAAAGGACCGGCTCGTTCCCGAAGAGGGAACGTAAATAGTCGTTTGGGCGGTTGGATCATAAATCAATGGAGGCCAGAGTTATCCGCAGAGGGCCCGCGGAGGGCGGCGCTCGAAGATGGGCACCGAAAGGCATTTGGAAAAGGAAGGTTTTCAGAAGGCATAAGCCCCAGAGACACACGGGCCAGGGGCGAAGGGCTCTGGGAGACGGTGCTGGATCTGGAGCATCCTGGCTGTGGCCATTTTTCTTTCAGTAAGCATTGTCTGGGGCCGGTCAAGCCTGAGGCTTCTGTTCAAGGTACCAGGAGACAGTGGAACTTCCTCCCAGACCGGCTGGAGGCTTGAGACCTGCTTGTAGGACATGAAACAGCATGCAGCCCCCAAGCAGCTCAGCTGCAGCAGGCTCTGAGAATGCAGGGCCCCAGCAGGGAGGGTGGGCTGGCTGGGCTCTGAAGGGCAGAAGGGGCCTCTGGCATCTCCCTCCATCGGTCCTGTTCTTCCTGCGGTCAAACGCACACTCGGGGCTTCCTGTGTCGGAGCCACTTCTTTCCTTCTCCTTGACAAGATGTGTATGCAACTTTGTCAGACCCAGATGCAACCTGGGGCAAATAAAGTTCATCAGGACAGCCCTCCCCACAGAAGCCCTGGGAGGCCTGCTGTGCGGCCCACACTCCAAGGTGGTAGCGGCCCTCCTCTCGTTTCTCTGACACTGACACCTAGACACCCTTCCCGCCCCCTCCCTAACACACACACACACCAAGCAAATCCAGGCCCAGCTGCACCCTGCACACACCCGAAGGCCTTTTGTTTCTTCATGTACATTGACGTCAATGGTGAGCTCCATTGTTCTGGAAACAAGAGTAAACAGACAGCTCATCCACATCACACAGAGATTGTTCTCCTGCTCAGCTTTTCCTTGCTCCTGCTCCATATTCAGTCTGTAGCCTAATGTCACATTTCCTCCCTAAATTTAGCCTTTTCTATTGCTACCCATAAATCTGGTAGAAAGATGTTGAAACCCATTATATAAAAAATTACAAAAAATGGGGCACCTGGGTGGCTCAGTCGGTTAAGTGTCCGCCTTCAGCTCAGGTCATGATCCCAGGATCCTGGGATCGAGCCCCACATCGGGCTCCCTGCTCTGCGGGGAGTCTGCTTCTCCCTCTCTCCCCTGCTCATGCTCTAGCTCTCGCTATCTCTCTCTCTCTCTCATAAATAAAATCTTTTAAAAAACATAAAATAAAAAATTACAAAACATCATGGACCTCTAGAACCCTTCAGAACCTAACCTACTTTCAGGGTCTTACAGATAGTTTTGTTTTTTTTTTTAAATTCTTGTTATTGGGAACTTTCATTCACTCCACAAATATTTGTGGAGACCTAAGTGTTGGCGGGTATGCAAAATGTATCTCATTGGCTCCTTTGTTTGCAATGTAGAAGAGGTGATCCCCTAGGACCAGGCTAAGCCACGGGGGCGTTCTCACTGAACTGAGAATCCTGAGTGTGTGTGTGTGTGTGTGTGTGTGTGCGCGCGTGCGCACATGTTGGAGCACTAAAGTGGTGGTGGGGAATGAATCCTTTCCTGGTCAGCCTACATTGACCTAGTAATGTGTTGGGTTAGCTGTCACCCCTGACACAGAACCCTTGGCCAGGCAAATTGCTGTTAGCACTAAAGGAGGCAGCCTGGGGGCAGGGTGGTAGGCCAGTTTCCCCAGCTTCCCTGGGGGATGCTGTTAGTGGAAGGAGTTGGCCTCTGGTGTCAGCCTTCATCCTGCCTCCCAGCCAAAGGCTGCTTTGCCCCTGCGCCCAGTCCAGTTCTACCAACCTGTTTCCTCCAGTGGGCCCGGCCCAAGTCAGCCCTGCCCCTCCATGCCCAGGCCCTGCCTGGAGGGCCCCTCTGCACCTGGGGTTCACGCCTCTGTAGAGCCGCTCGCCGGCCCTCTCCTCCCCTCGTGCACTCAGTCAGCCAACTGTGTCCTGACCAACTAGTATGGGACAGACACTGTGTTGGCCAGACGCACCTGCCGTGGTCAGAGTGGACATTCCTGCCCCGTTCCCCATCTGAGGGAGAAAGCGCTCCATGTTTCAGCAGGAAGTATGATGTTCGCCTTAGGTGTTTATCTGTTTTATACATGGCTTTGTCAGAGAGAGAAGGTTTCCTTCTCATATAGTTCACTGGGAGGTTTGTGGTGGTTGTTTTAAATCTTACACAGGTACATTGGGATTTTAATCCATGGCAATGATTATTATTTTACAATAACTCCTCCAAGTTAATCTATTTTTGTGGATCTGCAAATAATTTAAATCACTGTAGCTTTGTCTCTACTAGATAACAACCTATATAGACTTGCTTACTTCATTATTGTGATTAAAAACAAAAGATAGAAATGAATGAAGGTGCCCCTGGGTGGCTCAGTCGTTAAGTATCTACCTTCAGCTCAGGTCATGGTCCCAGGGTCCTGGGATCGAGCCCCACATCGGGCTCCCTGCTCCACAGGGAAGCCTGCTTCTCCCTCTCCCTCTCCTTCTGCTGTGTTCCCTCTCTCACTGTGTCTCTCTCTGTCAAATAAATAAAATCTTTAAAAAAAAAAAAAAGAAAAAAAAAGAAATGAATGAAAATATTAGTGCCCAAGATTCTGCTTTTTTTTTTTTTTAAAGATTTTATTTATTTATTCTTCAGAGACAGAGAGAGAGAGAGAGAGAGAAGCAGAGGGAGAAGCAGGCTCCCAAGGAGCAGGGAGCCCGATGCGGGACTCGATTCCAGGACCCTGGGATCATGACCTGAGCCGAAGGCAGACACTTAACCATCTGAGCCACCCAGGCGCCCGATTCTGCTTTTTTTACGTTGTCAGCTTCTCCTTTATTTCTGTAGGAATCCAGTGATTAGATGTGTACCCAACTGACTTCTCTTATTATTAGCTTTCTAAAGAAAAGACATGGTTTTAACTGAAACCCAAACAATGTTGGCTAGCCTGTCACTTGAGAAAGGACTAAAACTTCAAACTTCCTAGTCATGAGGCCATTAAAAGAAAACCCAAGGACTGAGGTGAGAAGAAAAGTGTCCCCTCTGGGCTGGGAGGTGGGGGCGGCAGTGGGCAGGTTGAGGTATAGCCGGATCTTTGCCTCTGGACCTTGAGGGCTGACTTAGGGGTCAGCTGGTCTCTGGCAGCCTGAGCGCCTCCCCCACCCCCTGAAGGTTCTGGGCCACCAATATCCCTCAGTCTCCTGGTGGGGCCCAAGGAAAGATGGCATTCCGACAAGGCCACTTGTGTACAAGGTGACCCCATGTCTGAGGTGCCTCTGTCTTCAGAGGGTGGAAGTCTCTCTCCTTGGTTGGCAGGCCACGCTACTGGACGGTGCAGGCCCGCCATGGGGCCCCAAGGCTGTCAGGTCAGTTTGGTTCGGCCAGCGGTGCTGGGGTTGGCTTCCAGGGGTCGCCCGGAAGGCGTCCCCCAACCACGGAGGTCCTGGGGCAGTGTCAGGATTTAGGGGACAAATGAGGCCCCTCCCCAGCAGGGCGTCGGGTCCTTCAGGAGGCTGAGGTCTGGGCTGCATGCTCATGGGTGGGCACGGGCCTCGGGACGCCCCTAGCCTGCGACAAGCTGTGAGTCAGCACATGCTTACCGTGTAAGGCACCATGCTGGGCGCTTCACGCGTGTGCTCTCATTTAATCCTCACAACTCCATAAGGACTGTGTCCAGGTCCCCACTGTCCCTTTGCAAAGACACCCTTGATGTCACCATGCACCGAGGAATCGTGTGGAGTCGTCTTACGTCACCAAGGAGAGACAACCTTTGTCTATGGAATGATCTCATGGCCACCCGCCCACCCCGCCCTTGCGGGTTCTGGGAACCAGGTGACCAGAGTCCAAACTCCAATGTCCCTCTGGTCCCCTGAACATCCTCCCCACCCAAAATCTCTATGACGTGGCTGGCCAGGTGCTGCCTGAACCCTCCTAACTCCTTTTCAAATAGCTAAAGGACTCACAGGTGTAGACAGCTGGGATGCAGGTCTTTCATGGGTTCTTAACACCCACCACGTGTCTATGCAGCCATGCTGGTTCACAGCGCCCGTCCTGGGATGACAGGGCCCTGTGAATTCTGCCTCAGTCTCTGCCTGTAGGTTTTTCCTCCAGTGAAGTCTATCCTGTGCCTCACAGTATGTTACCTGCCATGTTTGCCCTGACTCACTGGCTTCTCCTGGCTACCCAATGTGGAAAAGATACCACTTGTCCCCAGACCAGAGCTTTTGGGAAGGAACAAAGGGGTTTGACTGGATCACTCTTAGGGTGGGAGCCACCCCCTCTAGGGGTGGTTGGTGGGTCACTGGGCTGAGGTGCAAAGGCAGGAGCCCAGGTGCAAAGGACTGAGCCCAGGTGCAAAGGCAGGAGCCCGGCAGCCTCGGGGCACACAGTGGTCCCGCAGCGAAGGAGAGCTTGGGGAGAGGGCTGCCGCAGGCCCATCTCCTTGCTCCTCAATAAGTCAGGCCCTATGAGGGAGGAGGAGGGGAAAACAGGAGACCCCTACCCCCGTGGCACTATCAAAGCTGCTGTGGCCCCAAGAGACCTTACGGGTGGGAGTATGCAGCTGCTCGGGGGAGAGATGGACTCCCCCTGGCATTGCCACCACCAGCACCTGGGAGCTCTCCGAAAGCCGGTTTGTCCGCAAGATGAGAGGCCATATCAGTTCTGCCGAGCAGAGCGAATGGCAGGTGGGGACCAACCCAGGGCCTCTGCCAGAGTCAGTGGTCTGGACCAGCTCGCATTCCTGCCTGCATCTTGGAAAGAGTGCTCGAGGGACTTTGGCATACCTGTCCTGGGGCAGTTCCCTCAGGCTGCGGACAGAAACTAGGACACCCCACGGAGGCCATGAGACCCTGACAGAACTGGTGGGGGTCCAGAGAGACCCCCTGACACCATGCTCTGGACTCAGAAAGCAATGGATGATTTCACTTTGGGCTCTGTTCCTCAGGAGGCGGGCTAGGGATGGGACGGTCCTCCCGGATCTCTGCCCCAGATAGGAAAGGGGAGCAGAGCAGGGAGGACCTGCCCCTCTCCCAAGCTGTGTGCTGTGGCTTGGGAACAAAGTGCTCGGAGAAGGGAAAGGATGGCCTGCCAAGCCCTGGACCCTGGGGGGCTGGCTGACCCAGGGGGGTGGGCTAATGGCAGCAGTAGGTTAGGGGCTGTGGAGGGAGGGGGGATGGTGAAGACGAGGGGGAGGGACACGTGGAAGACTGAGGGTCCCTAGGAGATCAGAACCTGTCCTTCTCACCTGTGAGGCCCACCCTGCAAAGCTTCTAGCCCCTCTGAAGGACTCAGCAGCTGAAGCAGAAGAGCCAGCCCCCCACAGTCTGACAGGATCAAACTGGGATTCCGGCAGGGAGTGCTGGCGCTTTGGGCCCACCCCGTCCTTGCCCGGCCTCTCTGCTCCCTGGATCAGTCCTGGGAACTGAGCCGAGAATGAGGAATGAGGCCCTGACTCCTCTGCTCCCTTCTGGGGGATCTCGGACAGTGTGCTCCCGTCCACAGTGCCAGAGAGGGGAAGGGTCCCAGACCGTCTGGCGCTCGCCGGACCTCAGAGTCCAGCGAGCTGTCACTGTCACCCAGAAAAGTCACTGTCATAAATGCTATTGGGTTCTTCCCACCTCTCCTCCATGAGCACTGTGGGGCAGGCTTTACCCTTAGCCAGTGAGAGGCAGGAGGGCAAGCATCCATTCCTGCCCTTTGCCTTCTGGCGGGCAAAGATCCCGGGCATGGTTTCTCACTCAGCCAGACCAGAGAAGTCCCATAGGCCGAGCACGTTAACCTGATGAATGTCTGCTTTGTCCCACGTGGCCATCAGTAAGCAGAGGCCACATGAAAAGTGCCTCCTCTTGCATTTTCCTCCCTTGTCCCTCACTCTCGCTGCCTTGGGATTGCACCTCCAGATTAGAGCATTCATCCTTAAGCCTATCTTGAGGCTCTGCTTTCTAGGGAATCCACACTAATACACAGGATACTGAAAATGGTTCTAGAAAGCAGACTCTCAGGGGTTCATTCTGAGCTTGAACGGTCTACCCGTCTACAAGCCACAGGGGCCCCATTCCTTGTGCTAAGTGGGACGGCAGCAACCAGGCTTCAGCCTTGGCCGGTGTTTTGCATGGCCCTTGAGCTAAGAATTTTTTTTTTTAAAGACTTTATTTATTTATTTGAGAGAGAGAATGAGAGAGAGAGAGAGCATGAGAGAGGGGAGGGTCAGAGAGAGAAGCAGACTCCCTGCCGAGCAGGGAGCCCGATGCGGGACTCGATCCCGGGACTCCAGGATCATGACCTGAGCCGAAGGCAGTCGCTTAACCAACTGAGCCACCCAGGCACCCGAGCTAAGAATGGTTTTTACATTATTTAAAGGTAAAGGGGAAAAAAGAAGGCCAAAGAATATGCTGCAGAGATCATACAAGGCCCACAAAACCTAAACTATTTACTACCTAGCCCTTTACAGAAAAAAATTTGCTGACCGCGGTTAGGAACCCACCATGCAGTGGAATAGTTGCGTTGCAATGATGTAAGTTTTCACCGGTGGTCAGTTATGATGGGGACACGGCAGAGAGCCAGGCACCGAGGGACCAAGAAGATGCGCGACTGTGGTGGGCCACGACGGTAATGATGCCAATCACAGAGAAGGGCGGCTCCCTGTGTGCGTTCTGGAGACCTCGAAAAACAAATGATAGGCTTGCGACAGTTCAGTGCCCAACTCAGACAGGGTCTGCAAGCCTGAGGCCTCTATGGCAGCTCAGCAAATTCCCATCTTCTGCAGCTGCTAGGGAGACTATCGGAACCCAGGCGAGACTCTGCTTACAAGGCTCACAGAGCTACAAAGCAGACCCCAAGCCACAGCCTTGACAGGTCCCCTGTACAAGGTCAGCAGTCAGACGGGGAATGGTCCTGGACCATGGATGTGGGCAACTGGAGAGATGAGCTGAGGATTTCAAAAGCCCCAGGTTCCCAGGAGCCTCCTAGTTGGCAGAAGCAGTGCCTCCTACCTTGCCGGAGAACAGATTGTCCTTGCTAGACGCCTCACCTGGAGCAGGTGCCTTGCAAAATGATGCTTGTTCTCAAGACTTGCCCTCCGCCCCGCACCCCCCCCCCCCCCGGCCTTTGATTCTAGGCCTATAAAGAAGGTCGTGTGTTAGCAGAGCTAGAGGAGAATTCACGACCTAGGGGCACTCATCTGTCATTTAGAACTCCGTGTTTTGCCAGGACACCAGGAACTGGTTCTAATCATTTCTTGGGATGACTCCAGCGAGTGTACTAGTAAAAGTTTAACAGCTGACTCTCTGAAGGGGAAAAATTTTGTAGCATTTGCCAGTTTTTATGGTGTAAATACCCACACTGTGGCCAATTTCACACTACCAACGTGACTCTGTTAGGAAAGAGGCAATGCCTACAAGGACCAAGTGCGTGAAGAGAGGGGCCCACCTCGCCTCCGCCTGGGCCCAGTCTGACATGGCCAACAGCCTTGCTTTAGAAAACAGTTCGGGTTTGCTCAGTTACAAGGAGAGGTGGGTCTCCCAAAGTTCAACCCCTACAAGACCGTTGTTCCAGACTACTTAGGTGATTTGAAAAGGGGCTGTTGTTAGAAAATAATCTCATTAAAGTTTTCACTGCCAACAGTATTTCTGAGTCATGGAGACCTCCAGCTTCCTGCGTGAGGAACCCGCTGTCAGTCAGTCCGGGGAGGGTTTCGGACAGCAGCTCTCGAGACATTATTTGTGGCAGAAACAGACCGGTCCTCAGACAAGGTGCTCCTGCTCCCGTGGCCTTAAAATCTGCCGTCAGCAGAATGGAGGCTACTCAAGTCTCTGACCCCTGGGTGAGGGTCCCGCTCACCCAAGTGTTGGGATAAGTCATCAGGGTTTCAGTGAGGGGCTGACAGGCATCCCTGTTTCATCCTTCCGGAATGATCTGGCCCTACAGACATTTCCAGTCAGCCCGCCTCTCACTGTCCGAGCCTGGAGAGCCAGAAGTCTGGGCAGACCTTGGCTTTCCAGCCCCAAACCGGGATCAGAAGCCAGGAAGAGGTCATGGAAAGTCTCAGTTCCTAACAGCTTGTTCTGCGGTGGCCGGGAGGGTAAGCTCGGCCAGCAGCTGCGCCCGAGTTCCCCCGCCCTTGATGTGGAATGTCAGCCCCAGCAATCCAGTTAATGAGAAGAAAATTCATGAGAAGAAAATGGACCTCCCTTGTAGATGAGGTGCATAACCTGACAGTCTCTGTTTTTAGGGGAGTGTGTTTGTGGGAATATGTGTGTAACAGAAAAACAAAAAGGAACGTCAGAACCCTCACAGTGACTTTTCTCTGGGCTGTGGAACATGAATGACATGAGTTTTGTTGTTTCTATTTTTCAGTGCCCTTCATATAGTCCATAATGAGGACTTAGTATGTTACATATATTTGAATATGTGAGCTATAAGTTCTGTCTAACCTAGGGGCGCCTGGGTGGCTCAGTCATTAAGTGTCTGCCTTCAGCTCAGGTCATGATCTCAGGGCCCTGGGATCGAGCCCAGCATCGGGCTCCCTGCTCCATGGGGAGCCTGCTTCTCCCTCTCCCACTCCCCCTGCTTGTGTTCCCTCTTTCGCTGTGTCTCTATTTGTCAAATAAATAAATAAAATCTTAAAAAAAAAAGCTCTGTCTAACCTGCACTTATATATTATAATAAGCATTTCGCAATTAGAAAACAATAGCTTTAAATTCTGTAAACTACTAAGTATAAAATAAAAAATTAACTTTGAGTAGGATGTTTAGTATCTGATGAGACTGGCTTGCTCTGTGATCGGGGCTATATTAACAGAGACGGAGAACAAGGACCTGAGCAGTGAAAAAGCAAAAGCGCTGGATTTTTCTCACTGCAAAGTTATTATTTCTCTCTGACTTCTCTTCATTTCCCAGGTTTTGTCTTCAACAATCAGGTAAATAGGAGTTGCATGCTATTTGAACAACCACCGCTGGGGATTTACCATGTTTATATTTATTGTCCAGATCTTTGCAAAAATACGAACAACTGAAATAGTCTACAGAGCAAAAGTCAGACGGCGAAACAAGGAACAAACTGCAGAAAACAGCCTGATGATGCATGGTGGACACAGCTGTGAGCTCTCGGGGGTGGAGATGCACCGCGGGATTGAACATACTGGATATTTGGAGGCTTTTAGGAGTCACGGCAAGACACAGATGCTATAAAGGTAAAAAGATAAAATGATGGGCATGGATATACCTGTGAAGCCAAAATAAAGTCGACACAGCGATATTGGGAAAGACGGAGCAGAATTTGTGTATTTTGGGGTATGTATCTTACGTGTACGACCATATAAAATGTACACGCCAAGGGAGGACACTGGGAGGGAAGACTAAAAGTGATTTATTTCTGTTGGGGCGGATGCAATGAAAGTGTTGTCCAAGCTCTGTTTCGCTGGTACAAATGATCCAGGGTACAGGTTGTTAACTCCTGTGCTCTCTTTCTCACGTGGATTTAGACGCAAACCAACAGCCTCCTAAGGGTGTCTGTTTAAAGGCCCTGCGTGCGTCGTGAGTGGGATTTCAGGCCGCCACTGAGTAGGGGTTTGGTGTGGGCAGTGTGGCGGAGACCCTGGCTGGGCGGGTGGGCTCCCTCTGCCCCACCCGGACCTGGACCCTTTGCAGCTGCTTCCTCCTCTGATGCCCCACAGGCCCTGGGCTTGAATGGGGCCGAAACAGCGCCGCCAGGCAGCCCTGGGTGGGGGATGCTTACTGTCGAGGCGGTCACCTGATGAGAAAAGTCTGCCCCTCTCCCAGTGCCTGAGACGGGGACACTGTGTACCCTTGCCTCCCAGCTTCTGTCCTTGTCCTCCTCTCTGTCCTCGCTCAGGACTCTGGACTTCCAAAACTCAGAACTCATCATCCAGTGGCCCCTTTGAGGCAACTTTTGATGGCATCCATGCCAAGATAATGGAGGCTCTTTAATTCTTAGGGACTAAACTTGGGCTCTAGGTTTAGAAGTGTTCTCCAGGGGCGCCTGGGTGGCTCAGTTGGTTAAGCGACTGCCTTCGGCTCAGGTCATGATCCTGGAGTCCCGGGATCGAGTCCCGCATCGGGCTCCCTGCTCGGCGGGGAGTCTGCTTCTCCCTCTGACCCTCCCCCCTCTCATGTGCTCTCTCTCTCTCATTCTCTCTCTCTCAAATAAATAAATAAAATCTTAAAAAAAAAAAAAAAAAGAAGTGTTCTCCAAATCTGTTTGAAATTCACTGAAAATAAGATTATTTCCCCCTTTTCCAAGGATGAGCTTCACCTCATCCTATCCAGGGGTGTTTTTTTTTTCTTAACCCTTTGATTCCCACGGCTCCCTCTCCTCAATATTCAGGTCATCAAGATTTCAGGCCACATTGATGTAACTCCAGAGATGAGCTGCCCTTGAAGGTGCCTTTTGCAGACCTGTCCCTGGTGGCTCTGGGCCTCCAGCTGCATGGCCCTGTGTGAGTGTGCGGTGTGTGTGTATGTGTGCTGTGGGTGTGTGTATGTGTGAGGATGCCTATCACCGGGGACCAACATCTTTCATCAGCATCAAAAGATTGACCCATTTTCAGTAACCACCTTCTTGCGGCCCGTGAAGCCTTTATTCGGTTTGTACGGGAGACCTGAAATGTGTCTCCGGTGGAGCCCGGTTGTGTTTAAGAGACGTGGTGTGAGCTTAGCAGGTGGGAGAGGAACCTCAGCCCTGGCTCTTCTGTCGAATCCCACCTCCTTTCTTTCTGGAAAATTTCGAAGACTCTTGTTTCCTTTTTCTCAGTTACAGCTGAAGCCTGTCTTCAGACGCAAAGTCCACAGTGGACAGTGGGAATACCCTGAAAGCATAGTCCCTGGCTCCTAACTGGGATTCAGAGCTGGCTGTCGGGCCCCATGCAGGCTCCGAGTCAGCTCTTGCGCGCAGCCAAGCCCATGTTCCCAAAGAGAGCTTCAGGCAAAGACAAGCCTCGCGCACTCAGCATTTGTCGAGAGCCTACTAAGTCCCAGCAAGTTGAATTGTTTTGGGTTTGTTTGTAAAATGTCATTGCACTTGCAATAAAAACAATTGCTTTGATCTCAAAATGTTCCATGCTCCTCTTGCAGGTGGACGCCTGAGTCTCCGGGGTGGGCCTGCCTCATTTAGTGGCCACACTCCATGATGTAGCCCCCCTTTCTTCCAGACTCTGGCATTATGCCTCGTATTACCTGTCTTATATTTATCGTAATTGTTGGGCACTTAAAACATTTATCTATTCGGATTGAACAAAGTGAATGTTAAGAGACCTAAGGTCGAAATTATTAGCTAAATATTGCCTTTCTGAAGAAGCACATCATGCCGGTGACTCTGTCTCAGTAAGGACCCAGAAATGGGGAAGTTCTCCGTCTTGCAGGGTCATTGAAAGGGAAATGTTCTAATCAGTTAAGAGCCTGTACCTTCGAGGTAGTCACATATGGTTGCTGAGAGCTGACCCTGGAGCGAACCCCAGCCCAGTCCTGCCGTTGACTAGTGGCCCCATGCTGGATAAATTCTTGAGCCTCAGTGTTCTCTTCTGTAAAATAGGGTGAAGAATGGGAACTATCCTGAGGAATGCTATTAATTAATTAATTAATTAATTAATTGATTATTATTTAAATACTTTATTTATTTATTTGAGAGCGAGAGGGAGAGAGAGAGCATGCATGAGCAGGGGAAGGGCAGAAGGAGAAGCAGGCTCCCCGCTGAGCAGGGAGCCCAACGTGGAGCTGGATCCCAGGAGCCTGAGATTATGATCTGAGCCCAAGGCAGATACTTGACCAACTGAGCCACCAAGGTGCCCCTTATTATTATTATTATTTTTTAAAGATTTAATTTATTTATTCCAAGGAGAGAGAGCGAGAGCATGGGTGGAGGTGGTGGGTGGGCGGGGGGAGGAGCAGAGGGAGAGGGTCAAAGAGCTGGACACTGGGCTGGGTCTCACAACCCGGAGATCATGACCTGAGCTGAGGCCAAGAGTCGGATGCTTAACCAACGGAGCCACCCAGGAACCCCCCCTGAGGGTTCTTCTTTAAATTTAATTTAATTTTATTTCAATTCAATTAATTACCATATAGTGTATTATTAGTTTCAGAGGCAGAGGTCAGTGATTCATCAGTTGCATATAACACCCAGTGCTCATTCCATCCCGTTCCCTCCTGAATGCTCGTCACCCAGTTACCCCGTCTCCCCCGACCTCCTCCCCTCCAGCAACCTGAGGGTCGTTTTTTAAAAATTAAAATGTATAATTGTGGCAAAATACACGTAACGGAGAAGCTACCGTCACAGTTGTTTTTGAGTGTACAGCTCCGTAGTGCTAAGTACATTCACCTTGTTGTGCAAGCGGTCTCCAGGACCATTTCCATCGTGTAAGACCCAAACCCTGCCCGCTGAACACTAACTCCCCGTCGCCTCAGCCCCTGCAGACTCTTCTGCCTCTGTCACTTCCACCGCTCTGGGGACGTCGCACCCGTGGAATCGTACAGTATTTGCCTGTGTGGGACCAGCGTGTCTCCCTCGGCACGATGTCCTCAAGGCTCATCCGTGTTGTAACCCGAGGTGTAGCCCTCGCCCCTTCTGCACCGCGCCCTCAAGGCTGCACCCCTGGCCCACACTCCCTCCGGTCCCTTTCCCTTTGCCCATCAGGTTGGCCTCTGGTCCGCCAAGCTTCCCTGAGTCGAGAACTGGAGCCCCATGGCCCCCACAACCGATTTTGGGTCTGGCCCTCAGCTATGTCTGACCTTCGGCTGCAGGAGACGAGCTTCCCTGGGGCTGCCCGGCTCTCACCCCCAGCCTCCCCGGGGCCTCGGTGGCTTTGTGCGCTGCCCCGGCAACCCTACCACGGCCCGCCGTCTGAGCCCCGGGTCCTCCGGCGGGCCTGCGTGGCGCCCCCTGCTGGGCGGCCGTGTGACTGCGGCTCCAGGACCCTGGGGACTTCGGGTCCGCCGTGGGGGTGTTGCGGGGGACCCAGTTCGCAGCCCCCTGCTCAGGCGCTTCCGAAAGCACCTCTCCGAGCTGGAGGTCCCCGGGAGTGTGCGTTTGCACCCCCACCTCGTCGGCCCTCCAACGTGGAGCCGCCGGCGAGCCAGGCCGCTGGCTGGTGTCCCCGCAGGCGCGTAGCCGTGAGCCGACAGGGACGCATGCCGCCGCGGAGTGGGCCCCGCCCCGAGGGGCCCCCGGCGGCCGGCCCTCCGCCACACCGGCCTAAGACTTCCTCGCTGGGGCTCGCGTGGGCGCCGAGACCGCGGGACGGGCTCCCTCCGCCTCGTGGGGAGGAGACGCTGCGCAGCCGGGCGCCATGCTCAGTCCATCGTGGCCCGGGGGGCAGGCCCACGGCCCCTGGGGGGGCCCTCGCGAGGTGGGGGGTCAGCCACGGGGCAGCGGGTTGGGGTAGTCGAGGGGGCTGTCCGTTTTCTCGTACGCCCAAAGGAAGCTGGCTCTCGGACTCCCCCCTGAGGCCCGGCGGCTGTGGGAGGGGGCGCTCGCAGGCGGGGCTGGGCGCCCGAGGTGGCGGGAGCGCTCCCGGCCTCGCGGAGCTTCCTCCGGACTTGGGATCCCTCGGGCCCCTGCTCTTGCTGACACCTCCGCTGGCCGAAGGCGCCCAGTCCACACGTGGGCCTCGCCCTCACGTGCTTTTGGAAGGAGCACATCGTGACCGACTTGGGACGCTAGTTAAGCGGACTTTGGTGGCAGGGGCCCGCTGGGGACTCTGAACAGCAGAGGATCCTTGCGCTTTGTCTGAGAACCAGCCTCCCGTGCAAATAGGATGGAGGCCATGGTGCGCGCTCCAGGAACCTCCATCAAGCAGTTGTTCTGCTGTGTTTTCAGGGATTCAGGGGCCTTGGGGCAGACCCTCAGGCCCCGGGAGACCCGTTTAAGGGAACCCTTGGAACGGGGCTCTGCCCTCGTGCTCTGAGGGCTCGCTATTATGGACAGTTCCAGGGAGACATGTTCAAGCTTATGTAGTTCACATCCTTCACTATCTGGGTGAAGTAAGTGAGGACCGAAGAGGGCGGAACCCACCCAGTTTGCATGGCTGGCTACAGGTAAAGGCCGCTCCAGGTGCCGGCCAATTCCGGAAGGGCCTTCGCCATAGCACCTCCACAGGTGAACTTCAGTCTTGTAAATGACCCTGTTAGAAGCCGCATACACAAATGGGTAAAAATGGGCACCTGGGACACAGTTTACCAACCTGGTTTATCAATACCATGGTTTTCCCTAGGTTCGGGGGGTCTCCTCTGACAACTTTTAACTTTTGTTTTTGATTTAAAAGTTCTTATTGGGGGGCGCCTGGGTGGCTCACTCGTTAAGCGTCTGCCTTCGGCTCGGGTCATGATCCCAGGGTCCTGGGATCGAGCCCCGCATTGGGCTCCCTCCTCAGCGGGAAGCTTGCTTCTCCCTCTCCCACTCCCCCTGCTTGTGTTCCTGCTCTCGCTATCTCTCTCTCTCTGTCAAATAAATAAATAAAATCTTTAAAAAAATAAAAATAAATAAAAGTTCTTATTGGGGCACCTGGGTGGCTTAGGTGGTTAAGCATCTGCCTTCGGCTGAGGTCGTGATCTCCAGGTCCTGGGATGGAGCCCCAAGTCAGGCTCCCTGCTCAGTGGTGAGTCTGCTTCTGTCTCTCCCCCCACCCCCTACTCATGGTCTCTCTCTCAAATGAATAAATAAAATCCTTTAAAAAAATACATAAAAGTTCTTATTTATTGAGAAATAAATCTAAATTACAAGGAGGTATAAAGAAGCAGAAGAAATGTCCCATTATCCCAATTCCCCGATAGTCTCTGAAATCTTGAAATTGCTGGATATATTTACACACACACACACACACACACACATACAGATTCACACTCACACACGTAGACATTTAACATTGCTGAGATCCCATTTTTTACATAACATTAGAGTTTGATTTTTTCATTTGAAATTATGGTATAAACAAACCATATAAGCCCTTTGGAAAGAGCAGTTTTAGTAAGAGCATAGTCTGTTCAACATCCAGTAAATGGTTATTGAATGCCTGCATGTGTCTAACAATGTTGAAGGCATAAGGGACTCGCGGGTGAGCAAATCAACCAGGCCCCTCTACTCGTAGAACTCCCTTTCTGGGGGTAATCGGGGTGGGGAAAGAGAAAACAAAAGGGCAGATAGGGATAAAAAAATGACTTTCACAGAGTGGTAAGTACTTTAAAGGAAATAAGGTAAGATGACAGGCTGGGGAATTCAGATGTAGTCTATTTTTGATATTTCTGAGAGGTCACATGTGAGCTGAGACCCAAATAATAGCAAGTTTCCAGCCATATGAAGATCTGGGCGATAAGTGTTACTCTTATTCAGTTAAAGGGACCAGCAAGTGCAAAGGTCCTGAGGCAGAAATGATCTTAGCAAGCTTAGGAAGAAGGTTGTGTCTTCTTTTAGTCCAGGCTCAGTTAGAGAGGAGGGAACAAGGTCTTGCACGCCCGGCCCCTCAGGCTTCACACCATGGTGCCAGTCACCTTCCAGCTTAGCCAGGGCAGCACACAGCAAGGCACTTGACTGGCCCCCCAAACTGGTGCCTTCCTTTCTGAGCCTGTCAGGGAGTTCAGTCTTGGATCCAGGGCTGGTGAGGCTGTGTCCAGGCTCTGGGCCACTTCTCCTTTGGCCCAGTCCTTCCCACAGGCTGACCCACATCCTGGGCTCTTCCCCCCCACCCCCTCGCCCGGGGCCTTTGTCTCTGGGAATGTTTGCCTCTCAGGGGAGGAGAGGCAGGGTCTGGAAGCCCCTTGCTTTGTGGAGCTCTCTCTCATGGGGTGAGTCATGGCCTCTGTCATCTCCTTCATTCATGTGGAAATTGCTTATTTCAAGTGCATCTCCTGCCAGCTTTTTATGTCTCAAACATTCTCTCTACTGTGATTTTCTGTAGTTACGTAATCACTTGTCTGTTTTCACGAATGACTCTTTTTATGTTCTCTTTTCCTCTAATCCTTACATGACCCTGAGGTGCTCTGGGTAATTCAGCTACCCGCCCCCACACCGCCAGCCACCTGAACTGGAGACTCCCTACTGGCCTCTGGGCCCCTCCTGCTCCCCATTCTCCTGAGGTGGTTCCACGTCTCTTTCTTGGAGTCTGGAATCCTTAGCTGGGTCTTGTCCGCCCTGCTTTCCCAGGGCCTTGCACCCCTGCCCCAGTTGGTCTCTGTGTGGAGGGCGTGCCTAGGGGCAGTAGGAGGCCTCAGGAGGATGCACTATGTGATGGGGAGCATGTTCCTTTCCAGAGGCTGCCACACACACTCCGTGGCCTGCTTCCCTCAGACAGGCCCTCAGTGGGGTCTGGTGACTCTGCTTCCTTGTCCCAGATCCTCTCAGAGACCCTCTCTCATGGCCCTTGGTCCCAAAGACAGGAGCAAGGCCTGTGCCTGAAGGCCTGCATAGGGCCTCCTTGGCCTACAGGGGTCCCCTACTTTCCACAAACTGTGGGAGAAACCAGAATCAGGCTTCCCCCTCGTGGGGCACTGGCTGGGATCCTCAGTGGACCTTCGGGGGCCAGAGAGCTCTCTGAGGCCACACCCCCTGTCCTCACTGCTCTGGGTGACTGACCAGTCATAGACAAGCAATGCATTGCTGGTCACGGCTGTCCCATGGCCCCAGGCCCAAAGGAGGATTCTGTCTAGCGTGAACTTTGGAAGAACGGGGCTAGGTAGTGTCTGCTGGGAAGGCAGGGCACCTGAGGTCAGAGACCAGGATCAGTGACCTCCCTGAGTTCAACCCCCTCCACCCTTACTCAGGTCCACCCAGCCAGTGTTCAGAGTTCAGAGGTGGGTGTTCCTCACAGGGGCCTCTGGGCTCCCAGCTCAGCCACGGTGGGCAGATCAGGGAAGACGTCTGGGTCAGAACACTTTAGCTCTCAGACACCACAGCATCCTCTGTACGTGGTGCGGCCCCTGAAGGGCTCTACCTGCCCATCCTGTGAGAATGACATCCCACCCCCTCTCTCCCTAGCACCCGGAGGGCAGCAAGCTGGTGCAGCTTTGCCTAAAGGCTTAGTCACTTTGGAGCTGTGGGCCAGCCTTCATGAACTAAGGGCCCAGCCCTGAAGAAGGACACAGTCTCACTATGGCCCACCCCCCTATTTAGAAGACTCCCAGGGAAGCCGGAGGGGGGCCAGGCAGTGGCAGGGAAGGGAGGCTACCATTGTTCTCCATGTGAATATGAAGTATTAGTTTCAGTGTGGACAAGCATGTTCAGAAATGACGAAACAGTTGGGAAACTATTTCATTCTTCTTCATGGAATTTGATGAACTGTTTGAAAACATTCGTTCTCGGGAAGCAGGACGTGTCTGTGTGTGTGATAAAGATAAATATGTGGACAATCAGGAGAACAATGGAGATCTGGGAGCCCCAGAAGGAGCCTGAGTCACAGTGTCCCCCATCACCCTGGACTGTTCCAAGGGATTGAACTGTCCTGCCCCTGCCTTGGGATGAGTCTGGAATGGAGCACCCAGTGCCGAAAGAGAGGGGGTTAGTTGGGGAGATACATATGTAGGTGGTGGAGTTTCTAGAAAGTCAGGAAGATTTGACAAGCAGGGGTCAGAGGATGGAGGTGCTGTGGCCAAGGTGGTAGACCTGGAAGCTGGGGAGTAGGGCTAGTACCTCAGGTCCACCCAGGAGGGAACACGTCTGAGGGTGAAATCTGCTGGGTGCTTTTTCCCCATGGACCACGGAATAGCTCTATCCAGTGAATGTTGCCAAATTCCTTCCCTTCTGGGTCATCATTCTCTTAGGTGGCTCCTAACGTCTCAGTAAAGTCTCGGACAGGCAGCCTGCTTGCGTGGTGAAGTGTGGGCAGAAGCCAGGTCGGCGCTGCTGGAGGGAGATGAGCTCTGGTGGCTCGCCTGGCCTCTGTCCGGGTGACCACAGCTCATGTGGTCCTGGATGCAGCTAGCTGCAGGGACAGTGATGTTCCCTGGAGCAGTGGACAGCAGAGGACAGTATGGATGGTGCTTACTAGAAGGTACATAGTTTTCCATGAAGTCCCCAGCACCTAGACAGTGCTGAGCACTGTTAACCTTAAAAATAAAACTGTCAGTTATTTTATCAGCAAAAATGGGTTTATTCTGGAATAGCAGAGAGTTCAGGGACAAGCACGCTACAGCAAAACCATAGGCAAGTCCCCAGAACAAAGGAGAGAAATTCTCTTTTATAGAGGAAAGAGAGAGTTGGGAGGGCGGTTACAAACAAAAAGTCCATGGAAGGAAACTGGGAGCTGGAAGTGGCTTCTCATGGGCTGAGCTGTGACTGTCTCTCATTGGCCGGTCTGTTGCCAACTTTTCTTCCTGTGCCTGGGATGGTAAGATAGTATCCATGTGCAAGGTCCTTCTGTTCCTGTTGGATCGCAATTGATAACCAGTGCTGGGAATGAGAGCTCCTCCTGCTGGCCTCCTGATTTTATATGGTAAACCATGTTTCCTTTTATTAATTTTCACAGCACACAGCAGTGATTCATTGAACGTCCGGATACGTCTTTATGACTGTCTTCACCGAATACATATGAATATCCAATGAGTACATGAAAAGAGTTCAAAATCACAAATCACTAGAGAAATGCAAATTAAAACCATAATAAGATATTATACCACGACTAGAATGACTGAAGTTAAAAAGACTGAAAAAAAAAAAAAAAAGACTGACCCATCACATCTTGGCAGGAATATGAAGCAACTAGAAATCACATACATTGCTGGTGGGAATGAAAGATGATGCCACCAGTTTGAAAACGTGGTAGCATCTTGTAAAGTTAAACATATTCTTAACATACAACCCAGAAAAGCCACTCCTGGATTTTTACCCAAGAGAAAGTGAGTAAGGGACAGGTGGGGCTAGGTAGGGAGAGATAGGGAGGGGGGTACAAGACCAGGCTCACAGAAATCCCAGATGTGGAAAAGTGCTGAGGCGTAAGAAACCAGAGATGAGAGAACATAACCAGACCACTTCCTTTGTCTCAAATGTCAGAGACGAGATATTGTTATGACAGTTACAGACTGACCATTAAAAGCTACGAAACTTCAAAGGAGAGGTAAACATGGTGCTATCAGTGGTAGAAACGTCAAGAAGATTTCAGTTCCCTGGTCAGTTTTCAATAAAAGACCGACCATAAAATCCCTCAGTGGCAACCCACTCGGGACCCCTCTCACTCTAGAGAGTTTTCTTTTCTGTTCTTACCTTCACTTAATAAGTTTTCACTTCACTTCACCTTTTTGTGTCCGAGAGATTCATTCTTCGGCTCTGTGAGACAAGAACCTTGCAACTGCAACAAAAGGAAAACTATGTTGGCATAGATCTGTATGTGAATGCTCTCAGCAGCATTATTCATGGGTAATCAAAACTCAAAAGAAATCCAAGTATCGATAAACTGGTGAATGGATAAACAAATTGTATTATGAAACACTACTCAGCTACAGAAAGGAATGACATATTAATGTATGTAGCACCATGGATGAATTTCAAAATCTTTATAAGAGAAAGAATTAAACACAAAAGACTATGTAGTGTATGATTCCATTTATATGAAACTCTGGAAAAGGTAAAATAATAATGACGGAAAGCGGATCAGTGGTTGCCTGGGGCTAGGGTGAAGGAGGAGATAGATTGCAAATGAGTAGGAGGAAATATTTTAGGGAGCATGAGCTGCTCTATATCTTGGTTGTGGTGGCAGTAACATAAATGCATCAACCAGTATCCTTAAAATAGGTGAGGCTTATCGCATATGAATAATAATCAAACATAAATTTTAAGTTTAAAAACCCCCACAGCTAGATAGATACATCATGGGCAAATTTATAAAAACCAATGATAAGAACATCTTGATACATGCAGATACAGATACAACCAGATACATAGAACAAAGGACTAGAGCAGACGTCCCTTCGGAAACTATGTAATCCGGACGCCGGTGGAGAAAAATCTGTAAAGTACCGAAAGAAAAAAAAAAGTTAACCCAGGCTTGCATACTCTGTGAAACAATCTTTCAAGTGTGAAGTTGAAGTAAACACTTTCAGACAAGGGGAAGGTGACAGCACTCATCACCAGCTGACCTTTGCTAAAAGAAAGGAAGTTCTTCAGACCGAGGAACATTTGGAGTCTATGCAAAGACTCCAAATTCGAGTCTATGGAAATTCGAGTCTATGCAAAGAATGAAGAGCACTGAAAACGGTGAAAATAAATGCAAATAAAAGTTACAAAGATGCAATTACCAGAGCGAAATGGATGAAGGGGGTCAAAAGGTGCGAATTTCCAGTTACAAAGTAAGCAAGTCACGGGGCGATGAGGTACAGCGTGGTGACTGTAGTTAACACTATTGTGTTACATATTTGAGAGCTGCTACGAGTGCACCTTGGAAGTTCTCATTGCAGTAAAAACTCCTTGCAGCCGTGGCGGTGCATGTTAACTCGACTTACTGCGGTCGTCACTTTGCAATATATACAAATATCAAATAATTGTGTCGTGCCCTTGAAGCTGATGTTCCGCATATCAATTGTCTGTCAGTAAAAAAAGACTTGAAAATGCAGGGGCGATCAGCACCTTTCTATAAAGAAAGAACCAGCAGCAGGTCACAGAGCTTCCGAACTGCTGCGAGGATTTCCGCGGTGGAGTCGCGGCCGCCGCGGAGCCGGTAAGGGCGTGGCTTGGTCCCGGTTGCCAGGCGCGGGCAGGACGCGCGGTCCGGACCTCCCGCAGCCGGCGCCGCGCCGCGTCCGTTGCTAAGGCCGCGCCGCCCTGGCGACGGGCGCCGGCCGCCCCGCGCACGCGCCGTGGCCGACTCCGGTGCACTGTGGGATGGGAGCCCGAGCGGCGCGTCGAGGCGGGGCGGGCGGCGGCGGCTGCGGGCCGGCGGCGGCCGGGGACGGCGGCTCAGGCTCTGCGGGCCGGCGCCGCCATGAACGCCGCGGTGGTGAAGCGGACGCAGGAGGCCCTGGGGAGGGTGATCCGGAGGCCGCCGCTGACGGAGAAGCTGCTGAGCAAGCCGCCGTTCCGCTACCTGCACGACATCATCACGGAGGTGGGCGCCGGGCCGGAGGCCGGGTGCGGGCCGAGGGCAGCGACCCGGGGGGGGTCGGGGCCCGGGTGCGGGCCGGGGCCCTGGTGCGGGGGTCGGGGCCCCGGGTGGGGGTCGGGGCCCGGGTGCGGGCCGGGGGCGGCGCTGCGGCCAAGGGTCGGGGCCC
>NW_023270377.1:2530457-2567131 GCF_011800145.1 Mirounga leonina | reverse complement strand
GCCCGGGTGCGGGCCGGGGGCGGCGCTGCGGCCAAGGGTCGGGGCCCCGGGTGGGGGTCGGGGCCCTGGTGCGGGGGTCGGGGCTCCGGGGGGGGGTCGGGGCCCTGGTGCGGGGGTCGGGGCTCCGGGGGGGGGTCGGGGCCCTGGTGCGGGGGTCGGGGCTCCGGGGGGGGGTCGGGGCCCAGGTGCGGGCCGGGGGCCGCGCTGCGGCCAAGGGTCGGGGCCCCGGGTGGGGGTCAGGGCCCAGGTGGAGGCAGGGCCCAGGTGCGGGGTGCAGGCCGGGCCGGGATCGCGGCTGGCGTTCGAATCGGACCTCCATAGCCTAGCGCAGGCCCTGACAGAGGAGCCCCCGCTGGGCCCAGTTTCGCGGTGCCTCTGCGTGGAGTTCCTCGCCCTCAGCCCTGCTCCTTCCTTCTCACCCTCCTGCTGGGCCGCCTCTTCCGGCCCCTCAGGGAACATTCTTCTTTCCACACCGCTCTTGGATCTGTTAGCACACCTTCCACGCTGCCCGGCCGAGTCGTTTCTGTGAGTCCCCCCCCCCCCCCCCCCCCCCCCCCTTTTCTCCACACTACTCTGCATGGTGATCACGTTTGGATGCTTAATGAGTACCTGTGGATAAATGTACCGAAGGCGGTTGTGGTGGGACCCCCAGGGGAAAGCTATGAAAGAGCAGGTTGGTATTGGCTGATGAAGGGCACAACCTCACCTCCGTTGAGACTGGTTGTAACTTTTCCCCATGGGTGGCGAATTACAGAATGATGGAGGCAGTTACTTGTTTGTTGCCATATCCTGGGTGAGTGCACAGAAGGTGCACAGCACACATTCGTTGTTGAAGGAGGCTGTCTAGGCTCCTGGTAACTCATCTCCATGGTGCTCCTAAGAAGGGTATTGAACTCAGGAACATGGGTGTGGTCTTTGGGACTTAGGAATCCGGTTGAACTTGCAGACTTCCGAGGGCTTTGCATATCGGTCCTCAAACTTCATTTCTTAACTCTTTCCAACAGGTTGGGTGTATTATTCTCCACAAGCTTTGTGTAATCATTTGCTGTCTCAACTTAGTTTATAATGTGTGCCTCTGTGTTGAAAACCCTAATTGTGCTTAGAACTCTCTGCAATCCCACGCACATCCCAGCGCTGTCTTGTCCAGCCTCCACCTCCTCCTGTAGCTGGGGCAACACTTCCACCTGTCTTGGACAGTGTTTGGGGAAGGGACACGGCTGTGAGAAGAGCCCGGTGGGAGCTGGGCTGTGCACTGCCTTACCCATGAAGTAGACAGGTAGCGCCCCCGAACCCAGAATGGAAGAAGTGAGTTAGCCAGCAGGTGAGCCTGCCTGACTACAGCAGTTGTTACCATACCCTCACACTTGTATCTTCTGTGTTAGTCCTGTCTCCCCACTGAAGTGGAGAGCCCGGGAAGAGGTAGTGGGGATAGGCCTCCTCCTTTGGGTCTTGGTGTGGCACTGGGCTCCTGGAAGGTCAGAGTGCCTCAGGATGGGGAAGGAGAGGGACATTCAAGCAGAAATTGACTTGGTGGACCAGTAGCCAGGCTGTGTGGAAGCAGTTGCAGGTTCCCAATCAGGAACCAGTGTTTTCTTCCTAATCTAATTCTGAAATTAATTTCTCTGCCTCTGTAAAGGTAAATATATTAATTGTCACCTACTTGTTAGAATGATTGGCATATTGGAAAGCATTTTCAGGTAAGAGGTGAAGAGCCTCCTGAAAATTCTTAACTCTCTGAGTATTGTTGTCACAAGTCACCATATTAGTAATTTAGCTACGGCTAAACTAACTCTCTTTTTCATAAATCAAAGCATTGATCTTATAAGGTTAATGTTTCTTGTCCCTTAAAAGTATTGTTCACAATTTTAACTGCCAGCAAAGTAGGAAAACCCCAGAAGAGACAAAATGAAAAGGCTCTAGGAATATTCAGTGCGGGATACTCTTAATAGTCCATCTGTCTTCTCAGAAGAAATAATAGCACAACTCTTAGGTAGTTGATGAGGAATGAGAGCCAGTTTAATTAGTAGTGAGGTGTGCTTGGTCTCAGAGAAATAGCCTGATGTTAGCATGGGACTGTCTTTTTTCCAACAAACATGTCTTGCACTAATACATATGCTTTATATCCATCCAGGACATACACGTGTAGGTGTATTCATGCTTCCTATATACAATGCAGCTGACGTTTTCTTTTTTGAAAAAAAAAAAAAAAAACAAAAAAACCAAAAAAACCATTATGTTGATTTTACAGCAACTTCTTGCATTTTGAAAAACTCTGGTCTGAGAGAACGAGGAGCCTGGCTGTGTGTGGGTGCGGGGAGGAACAGGGAAAATCACTACCCCTAAAGCTGATTCAGGGTAATGGGGAGCTACAGGTTGACTGAGGGGAAGGACAGGCAGGGAGAGAACAAAAGTGACAGTTGCACAGAGCACCCCCCTGTTGTAGCAAGTGAGTGAGGAGAAAGTCCTTTCCATCCAGGTTCAGAAACCCAGGCTGAGAAATTTCTGTTCTTTCCAGAATCCATTCTCTCCACTGGGCTTGAGTGACCCTTGTAAGATGCTGTCCCCCTGCCTCTGAACCTTTCAGGGCCTCCTCGTAGTCCTTAGGCCAAAGTCCGTATTCCTGAGCATCTTTGAAGGCCATCTGGGTCAGGCCCTGCCTGCTCTGGCCCCGCTGGACTCTGGCCTCAGGCTCCTCCTGCCCTGAACTTTTTTTGCTCCCTTGAATGGGACCCTCTGGGCCCAGGACCTTTTGCAGGGATGGTTTAGCCTGGGACATGGGTCCTAAACACCCCCCCCCCCCCCACTCAGCCTGTGGTCTCGGTGTAGATACCATGTCTTCTGGGAAACTTCCTCGGACACCCTCGCCCCTCCTGTGTTTGGATTAGGAACTTAGCACCCCGCAAGTCTTTGAGATGTTTACCCGTCTGCACCTCCAGGCTGGCTTCTGCCTGGTAAAAGGCCTCCCGTATAGTAGACACTCAGAAGCTTGTTGAGTAAGTGAAGGAATTAAATCCTGGGTATGGACGGACTCCGACAGCTCCTGACAGTGTGGGGTTCAGGGAGTGAGGGTGATGAAGAGGCTGCCCTGTGAGGTGCTGACCACGGCCTTGATCTTTTCAGGTGATTAGGATGACCGGTTTCATGAAGGGTCTCTACACAGACGCCGAGCTGAAGTCCGATAACGTTAAGGTAGGCTCGGGGGTGGCTGCCCCTCACCCTAACAAGTGGGTTTTCTGTAAGCTGTGAACTGGATGTGTGTCATTTATATGCTGATGTGTGTTGAAATACAAGGTTGATTAATTTGTGAATTGTGGTATACCCTTTCTCATTTCATTTTCTTATTTTTGCCAACTGCATATCATGCTAATTTTATCCACTGAGAAATGGAACTAGTGTTTTAGAGGTTTCTGCTAGCCTACTACCAACTAAAATTAAAAGCTTAATTTTTTTTTTTGTTACAAAGAGTTAGTATTTCCAAATCTGACATGATATAAATAGTAACTGTGCCTGTTGAGCATACTGAAGATGGTGGAAACTTTTTTGGAAGTACTTTTTATTTGTATTTTAAATGGAAATCTTTCAGGATAAAGATGCAAAAATTAGCTTCCTTCAGAAGGCCATAGACGTGGTGGTGATGGTTTCAGGAGAGCCACTGTCCGCAAAACCAGCGCGGATCGTGGCCGGGCACGAGCCTGAAAGAACAAACGAGCTGCTCCAGAGAATTGGAAAATGCTGTCTCAGCAAGGTAATGCGGAGGTGCCAGAGTTTAGACCCAGCAGCCCTGAAAGACAAGACGGGGTGGTAGGCGACCGCAGGGTAGTGGGCAGTGTCTCAGGCAGGAGTGTTTGGTGGTGTCTGCCAAGCGCTGTGCTTTGGAACCTCAGAGTCCCAGAAGGGGTGGTTGAAACTATACAGTAAAACGAGGGTACGCCAAGTATGAACGAGGGAACTTCACAGACACTGGCTCTTGGGGCGGGGGCGGGGGCAGGGGCGGCATGCCCGGCAGCCAGGCCCTGCCTGCCTTCTCCTTGTGGGCCTCCTTGCAGGGTAGGGCCTGGGGCTGGAGGACCTGCTGTGCTGTTGCTTTGGGGCTTATGGGACGCTCCTGTTCTCCGCCTGCCTTTCCAGCCTCCAGGGTCTGCTTCTCTCCTTCCATTCCTTCCTCCCACTCTCCTCCCTCCCCCTTGCACTCTGTGCTTCTGGTCCTCTTTCCCTCCTGGCTACTGACCGCAGAGCTGTGCCACCTTCAAAGTAATCCTGAGTCTCTTGTGTAGGGACTGATTCGCTACTTCCTGAGATCCTCACTGTGGGTTGGAAGCTTGGCGTCTCTGCTTAGATCCAGCCCAGGCTGTCCTCGCTAGGGACGCCAGAGGGCATCTAGGTTTGGCGGTGCCGACAGGGCGTCCCCAGGGCCTTTCTCCTTTGTGGGAGCCGCATCGCCCCCGAGGGCAGAGGGCATAGCTAATAGAGCCCTTCGTGTACTGTTGGGTGGTGGGCTGGGGCTAACTTTCCATGGTACCAAAATGGGAAAGGGGGTGGGTTTCCGCTCACATGGCAGGGGTGGGGGTGGGAGGTGGTGGCCCCAAGGAGGCCTCGAGAGAGCCTTGCCCTGGTCTGCATCCAGATCTCAGGCTCGGAGGCACGCAGCTGATTTTGCCAGTGCCCTGGCCTCTGTACCCAGTCCCCACCCCTGCATCCTTCCTGTTACTTCTCTGTCAAAGCACATTTGACTCCTGTCTTCCCTGCTGAATCCTTTGCCAGCTTCCTGTTGCCTCTGGGCCCAGCCAGCTCCGTGGCATGGCTCACAAGCGTCCTCAAGAGCTGTGGCTACGCCCTCCCCTCCAGTTCTTTCTCAGCTCTCGCACCCGTGCCTGCACCCTGAGGCCCCTTGCACTGGTCAGGAGCCCTCATTTCTTTGTCTGGCAGCAGTGGGGGATCGGTTGCTGGTCTGGGAGCCCTGGCCTTTCCTCTCTCCCAGGCTGGCTTAGGCACACCGATGTTTAACTGCTGCATCTGGCCTCTCCCCCGATACACAGCGTGTTCTCAACCTGGCGTCTAGGGCCTGGCGAGTGATGGTCACTCAGTGCGTCCTCGTGGAATGAGTGTGTGAGCGAGTGGGATTCCTGCCTGGAGGTGTTCAAAGCTTCTGTGCAGAGTCAGAGATGCTGCAGAAGGGTTTTGGCGTGTGATGGAGCTTGAGTTAGATCATTCTGTGAGGCCCTGTCAGTGCCGGCCTCTGACCTTGTGAGAGGTGTAAGGCGTTTGTGGGGTCGCGCACAGCGCTGGGCTGTCCTTGAACGACACACACGTCCACACTCGACAGCTCAGGGGATTGAAGTGCGATTTGCTTAGCTAGGGTCTGCTCTGCTGTTCACGTGTAAAGTGTTGGAGGTGATGCTGTACTTGGTGATGACAGCATTTCCTTCTAATATTTTATCCTTTGACTTTCATGTCCACGTGTTTAACGTGTTTCGTGAACCTTCTATGAATGCAGATGCTCGCATTTGTCACTTGTGTTGATCTCATTTTCACTGTGTGTTTAATTTCCTCCCACTCGGACTGCAAGCTCTCCAGCGACGAAGCGGTGAAGAGAGTGTTGGCTGGAGAGAAGGGGGACCTGAAGGGAAGGACCTCATTGACGTCAAAAGCTCAGGAATTGGACAATAAGAATGCACGAGAAGAAGAGCCCAGAGTTCATAAAGATAAAGAGGTGACTTGCAAATTGCACATATTCAAAAATGAAATAATGAGTCTTTTTATAGTTCAGATGAAGACATTCGTAAGTGATATTGTTGTTTGACCTTCTTTCCAGGATAAAAGGAACTCTGAAATAAACGAGAGAAGTACAAGCAGAGATCGAAAAGAGAAAGAAGAAGTGAAGGAAGAAAGCAAAGGAAGAGAGAAGGACAAGGAGAAGGAGAAGACGAAGGAGACCGACCGTGATAGACATAAAGATCCTGAGCGAGACAAGCACCGAGAGGGGGAGAGAGAACGAGTCAGAAACCGGGCCAAGCAGGACAGAGACCGAGGCAACAGGGACCGTGACAAAGACCTGGACCGCGCAAGAGAGAAAAGGAACGAGGGAGGAAAGGAGAAAGAGAGGTGGAAAGACCGGGAGAGGGAGCGCGAGCAGGACAAGGCCCGGGACAGGGACAGGCGGAGGGTGAAGGACGGGGAGCACTCCAGAGACCCCGACAGGGAGAAGACCAGAGAGCACGACAAACCCGACAAAAAGGTAAAGTCCTGCTTGAAAACCTCTGTCTTTAAGAAGAGTTTGTGGTGTTCTCGAACGTGTTTCCCGTCTTTGTCGCAGTGTGATTGGGACTCTGCTTCTCTCCAGCACTGCGGTAAGGTGAAGCCACTCGGGCATTCCCGGTAGAAACCCAAACCGACACCAGTTTTTGCTGGGGTTCCGAGGTGCACTGTTCTCGCCTCGGGCTGAGTGTGTGCATTTGGGTGTTTTTTGAAGACAGGGGGCCCACCCCGTAGCTGCGTGAGCGGTCCTTCCGAGCCGCCTCGGTCGTGTGCGTGCTCCTGGGCACGGCTGAATTTACCAAGGCTCAGGGCTCCTCTCTGAGTCTTGTGGGCGTTAGCAGATACGTACCAGGCCTCTGTTACTGTAATTTTTGTTTAATTAAATTTTCAGGTAAATTTATGGTTGGCCGGAAAATGTGTTTGGTTTCAGTGTTTTCTAAGTGTGCAAGTGACTTTTGGGGTCACTACAGCTAGTTCAGGTCCCCGTCAGGGCTGGCGCTGCTCATGCCTGTTCTCGTGGGGACAGCACATTAGGAAGTGTCTCCGGAAGGCTGTGGGAATCTCTTGGTCCCCAGCTGCTAGGAGGGAGGGAGCGGAGGTCTGGGGAGGTTCAAGATGTGCCCACGGGGCGCGGCGGCGTGGGGAGGGGCGAGGCCTGCGCCGGCGCTCGGGGCTCGTGCACTGGCTCTGTGGCATGTTGTGTCTCAGGCTGCGGCAGTACCGGGGTGAGGGCCGCGGGTCGGACCCTTCGAGAGCCTCGTGGTCTGCCGTGAACGCCCTAGAGTACTGGGCCCCGTGAGACAGGTCACAGAAACCCGGCTTCCCTCAGGAGTTTTAGGAGTAACAAGGGCGTTCCCCACCCCTTGCCTCGTTGTCGAGGTCTGAGGAAAGGTGTTTCTCACCAGCCTGAGTCCTCTGAGGCACTAGCGTGCTCCCGCGTGTCTGCCTGGCGTGAGGCGGCCGCCGAGGGGCATGGCCCCAGCCCTCCAGGTTTTCCGGCGAAGTTTCCCATGCTTCACGTTCACGAAAATTGCTGGTGCCGTGAGGAGCGTTCTTAATAGAAAGCTAATTCCAAAGAGAAGTTCTTATGGGGGGTCTGTGGGATTCTGGAGCCCAGCGGCAGTGACGGCTTGGCTGCGAGCGCGTGGGGCCAGGGCGCAGGGTCCGGGCCTCTGCCCCGGGCTGGTCCGCGTCCCCCCGAAGTCGGCCTTGCGTAGAACTTCCGTGGTGGTTTTGCTGGGTCAGCTCTTCTGGGGGGCAGCGCTTGCCCGTGGCAAGGACACCCCGTGTGGGCCACCCCCCAAGGAGGCTCTGGGGAGGCAGAGACTCCCTTCTGACCCGCCTCTGCTGGTCTTCACCCTGCGTCAGATCCCTTGATTCTCCTCCATTCGATTCCCGTCTGGAAGAGACACTGCTGGGACCTTCTCAAGCCCCTCAGGCGGTGTATGAAGAGAAGGCGAAGTAGTAGGTGTGTGCAGAGTGTCAGGTGTGGCGGTAAAGGACCAGGTATCCAGGCGGTGTGCGCGGCGCCCCTCACCCTCGAGGGGACAGCCTGGCGCCTCCAGCAGGAAGTTAGGGAAACGCATCAGGGTTGAACTCGACAGTCAGCCCTTGCTTTTCAGTCTTCATGGGGCACAGGGTCTGAGGTCTAGTCTCTTCTAGTCCTTACATTAGGACGTGTCGGTCAGAGACTTGACTGTAGCTATGAGCTGGGGTTCCCAGGTTTCCTGTACTTCCTTTCGGGAGGATTTCCCTTTTTTTTTTTTTTTAACACCTCAAAATTTATTTATTTATTTATTTATTTTAATTTTTCTATTAACAAATAATGTATTATTTGTTTCAGGGGTACAGGTCTGTGATTCATCAGTCTTACACAATACACAATGCTCTCCACAATACATACCCTCCCCAGTGTCCACCACCCAGCCACCCATCCCTCCCACCCCCTTCCACTCCAGCAACCCTCAGTTTGTTTCCTGAGATTGAGAGTCCTTATGGTTTGTCTCCCTCTCTGATTTTGTCTTGTTTCATTTTTCCCGCCCTTCCCCTATGATCCTCTGTCTTGTTTCTCAAATTCCTCATATCAATGAGATCATATGATAATTGCCTTTCTCTGATTGACTTATTTCGCTCAGCATAACACCCTCCAGTTCCATCCACGTCGTTGCAAATGGCAAATCTCATTCCTTTTGATGGCTGCATAACATTCCATTGTGTATATATACCACATCTTCTTTATCCATTCATCTGTCGATGGACATCTTGGCTCTTTCCACAGTTTGGCTATTGTGGACATTGCTGCTATAAACATCGGGGTGCACGTACCCCTTCGGATCCCTACATTTGTATCTTTGGGGTAAATACCCAGTAGTGCAATTGCTGGGTCCTATGGTAGCTCTATTTTCAACTTTCTGAGGAACCTCCATACTGTTTTCCAGAGTGGCTGCACCAGCTTGCATTCCCACCAACAGTGTAGGAGGGTTCCCCTTTCCTGCACCCTTGGGAGTATTTCCTGAGGGAGAGTCTGAAGCTTTTGCTTGACGAGAACCCTCCATTGGAAAGTGCCCCGCCCCCACCGGCCCCAGAATGAGCAGGGGCCGTGTTTCCATGGTGGCTGGTAGTTTCTCCTGTTCACTCCTTCCCACATTTTCAGATTCCCCATGTTTTACTGGGCGTTTCCAAGAGGTTTGGCCTTGGGTGGGCATCCCACGTGTCCCACTATTCCATAGCTTCCTGGGAGGCGCCGCCCCAACCCCCTGCGCCCCCGGTCTGCCCCACCCGGAATGATCCGGACAGCCCTTTGGGATGAGGGCTGCATGCCAGCCGCAGATACTCAGGCCTGGAGTGGGATGGACGCTCTTAAGGGAAGGGTGATCTTGCTGCTGCTCAGCTAGAAACATCTGGCACCTTGATGTGTTTTTGGATGTAGCAGATTTGAATAATTCTAGAATGTGACGATTTTTTTTCTTAACAGTCCTCAAGCTCAGGGGAGGTGTCTAAAAAGCTGCCAGATGGATCTTTGAAAGATTCCAAAGCTGAAACAGAGGTAAACTTTAAAAAATAATTTCAAGGGACATAAACCGTGGCTGTGTTGACGTGGCGACTGCCATGCTGCGGTCTCTTCTAGTCTGTGGAGACCGGCGGCTGGGGACGTGGCGCAGGCTCACGCATGAGTCCCGGCTTCTGTGCTCGGCTCCTGGCTTTCCTCATACAGTTGTTTGACAGGTGTGACGTATGGGGTACAAAGGGATGGGGGAGTCATTTGGGAGAGGGTCTGGTGGAGCTTCAGGTGAGTCTGGGAGAAGATCCAGTCACCAGGCAGACTGGGACAGCTGAGATGCTGGAGGGATCCCTCTGAGCTCTGCTTGGCCTGTGTGGGGCCCCGTGGTGCGTGTCCTGTGGCTGGGGCGCAGCCGAGGCTGGGCCACATCATCTCCTCGTCTCCAGGCCATGGAGGTTAGACTCAGCCCAACTTTCCTAAAGCACTTTGCATTTTAGAGAACGCGTCCAGGCAGCTGCAGGGAAGACGGACCAGGTGCGGTGTGGAGGCTGAGAGGCCAGCTAGGAGGGCATTATGGCAGGCTGAGCAAAACCTTATGGCTGGTGTGTGCTCTGTTTAAACATGTGTATGTTTGCACTCAGAATTGTCACAGATGCATGCGAGTAATTAGCATATAGCAAAGGAGATGGAGTTCTCATAAACACATCTGATAAGACGGTGCTTCTCAGTGTGGTTGGCGGATTGCTGGGCTTTGGAGAGCTTTGCAGAAAGATGGATTTCCGAATTTAGAGTGAAGGAGGTCTGAGTGTCCTCTGTTCACCCTCAGGTCTGGGGTGCTGAGCTCTGGTATCCATTCCTCTTTAGGGGATGGTGGTGTTCTGTTTCCTCTTTGTTCTTCCTTGAGCAGAGCTTGACTAGTAAATCTACTCAAGGCATTGCTGTGTCATGCACCAACTAATTCTTTTCCATTCTCTTTTCTTTAAGACTGAGATTTCCACTAGAGCATCCAGGTCGGTGACAACAAAACCATCAAAACGGCGATCCGAAAATTCCATGGAAGGTACTGCAGATTTATCATACTAGGAGCTGAAAATATGGATATTAATCACAGTATCTGGTAGAAAAAACATCCTGTGGCTAGAAGGCAGATCTGCCATTGGGGGGGATAAACAAAGACTGTGTGAAAAGGATGCAGATATGTCTCTCTCTCTCTCTCTCACGCACGCACACGCATGCACACGCACGCACACGTCTGCGCGTACGTGTGTGAGCCCAAGACACCAGTGGCCGGTAGTAGCACCTCTTTGCTGGAGATCTGTTGCAATCTAAAAGATGCGATCGAATTTTAACTTTCCGGAAACGGTTATCAGTCACCCATGTTTCACTGACTCTTGTCATTTGAAGTGGTAGGCTTGAAAGTAATCCCGACTCGGTGGCCAGCAAGAGCATCCTGCTCGTGGGTGACGTTCGTGCATTTAAAAAACAGCAGGACCGCTCCCCGGGAGCCGTGCTACTGGGAGCTGAGGTTGAAGCGAACAGGCCTAGCCGGGGGTTTGCCCAAGGGTGGCACCGGTTGAGCCCGACCAACAAGCCAGACGGGGGTCCGTCCAGGGCGGGCAGGTGCTGCTGGGGGCTGGTAGTGTTGCAGGTTTTCAGGTGAAGTGTGAGGTTACTTTGAGTAGCGGTAGTGTCTGAAACATCGTCCTTTCCCTAAGTGGTAAGAGTTGGAGCTGCACGGCAGGAGTGCCGCAGTTGGAGTTTCTCAAGTGGACGTTGCGCTGAGACAGAAAGCCCCACTTCAGAATAGTACGTGAGACTTTCGCGAGCTTGTCCCTCCGCGGGCGTCTCTGGGGACAGGGCTGTTGGCGGGGTCGGCTGCGGGGTGAGCCGACCGTGCCCCCAGCCCTACACCTTTTCCACGGTGTCCAAGGCTTGCTGCTGAGTCTGGGAGGGGAAAAACGAACAGTGCTGTCTCTTTTGAATTGCTAGTGCAGTTGTGCATTTTTATGTGTGTGAGTCATTTGTATCGGCTCCTCGGGCTTGTCTGTTCTCGGTGGGATTCCTCACGGCTGTGATGGCTGTTTCAGTGTTGTTCTTAATTGGCACAAGCTCACTGTATGTTAAGGACATCCGCCAGTTTGTCTCTTTCCCCCCCCCCCCACCAGTTCATTTCTGTTCATTATGTTAGTTCCTGATTTGCCTGAGTGTTTAATTTTTATGCACTGGAAATGGCCAGTCTTTTTTTTTTTTTTTGTAGTTTGTCCAGAGATTTGAGAGATGAAGATTTGTGTTTTGTCATGCGTTTTTATATTTAATCTTTTTAGTTATTTCTTATTTTAATTCATGGTGTAAGGTGATGCTCTCCATTTCAGAGTAACTCACGAGGTGTTCCAGAATCGTTAATTTTAAGCCCTTTTATGTGCTTACTCTTCCAGATTATTTTAAAACCATTGAGTCAAAGAATCTCCCCATCCACAAACAGAACTAATAAATTTACCAGGATTGAGTTAGACTCTAAGTTAAACTTATGCTTTCATTATTTGGGGAAGGTTGGATACTTCTGATTCCAAGTTAGTATGGGAGTCTCCCTATGCATGTGCTGGGCTGTGTCAGTCACGGGTCACGACAGTTTGTTTTTAGTTTGTTTAGAGATGGCATCTTCTTAGTGGTGCCAGTGATGATTGCTGGAGTGTAGAAGTGTCATGGACTGTGGTCACTGCACCGCAAACCTCACCTTGTGTTCAATCTTAGCCCGCAGTTCTTCTGTTGAATTGTGATTTTTTTGTGAGCTGACAGTTGTTACCGTCTTCTTTTCTAGTAACTTGGGGCGTGTGCATCTGAGTTTGCGCCATAGGGCTCCTTTTCTGTGGCCTCTTAGAGAATTACAGAGGTTTGCCGGCTTTCTGAGACTAGCTTTCCCCAGCTGTCGATAAGCTCGTTGACTCTTTCCTTCCCTGCCGGTGAGCTGGGCATGGACCTCACTGCACATCCTCCCCCAGCACGGCTGGTGCTCCACCCTGACCTTCTGCCTTACTTAAATGGGCCGCATTTGGGCGAACGTCCAGCATTCAGAAGGTGTAGGAGGCACAGGACCTCCATGTTCTGCCCGAGGGGAGAAGCCTTGCATTTACTAGAGTGTGGGGTATCATGTTTGTTAAACATATTTAGAATCTTAAAGCTATTGTAGAATCTCTATAGAATCCAAAAAAGTTTCTTCATAAGAATATGATACTTTTGGCTTATTATTAGGTAGCACATTATAGCAGAATAACGTACTATGAGTGGGTATACTATGCAGAATTACAAATTAAGCTTAATACAAACTTTAATTATGCAATTTCATGTCAGGAAGAAGGGACTCTAGAACGAGTGAAAATAGTCTTTCCCCTGAAAAAGAACGTAACTCTTCCTACAGCGAAGCTAAGAAGGGACTCTAGAGCGAGTGAAAATAGTCTTTCCCCTGAAAAAGAACATAACTCTTCCTACAGCGAAGCTAAGAAGGGACTCTAGAACGAGTGAAAATAGTCTTTCCCCTGAAAAAGAACGTAACTCTTCCTACAGCGAAGCTAAGGAGCATGCCGTGAAACAGCTCGGTAAGGCGACACAAGCCCCAGTGGAGGCTGCGAATGTCGGGGAGTCGGAACCTTTGCTTCCCTTTGACCACCGAGCTGGGGGAGCCCTGTGGGTGGAGCCCTGCTGGACACGGGGCCTGGGCCCAGAGCGGAGCAGGGGCAGAAGGGCACGTAAGCCCTGCCTGCTGAGCTCTGGGGTCACCCCAGCTACCTGCCCATTTCCTCCAAGTCAGTCACGGGCTGGGATTGTCCCCTTGAGTCTTCCTTTATTCGTTCTGCAGATATTTATGGCGTACCCGCCCTTCTGGGGCACATAATGTGGAGGGACAAGTCAGATAATCAGGAGACCACAGGGTGTACACTTTCATGTTAGTGATGAGTCTTCTGATGGAAAACGTAGCCGAGAGGGGTGGGGATGTAGGGGCGGGTGCACAGGCAGAGAGGCTCTGAGGAGGGGACGTCTGGACAGGGAGTTGACTCGGGTGAAGGAGGACATGCAGGTGTCCAGGAATGGGCAGAGGCCCTGAGCTGGGGACAGGCTTGCCTGTTTGAGTGGCAGGAGGCCCAGCAGTGAGGCTGGGCGGGGTGGGGGGGGGGGGGGGGACACGACACAAAGAGATAGAAGAGGCTGCACGAATAGGCAGGCCCGAGGTGTTGGGCCACGGAGGCCGAGAGTTTTGTGGTGAGTGTGAGCAGAAGTCCTTGGAGGACAGTAGCAGGACAGAGGCGTGATTTGACAGGTGTTAGAATCATCCCCTGTTCAGAGTGGAGAGAGGCAAGTACAGAGGCTGGACAGCAGTTCCTGTCCAGGTGAGACTGATGGCCGGGACCCGAGTGTCACTGGTTGAGGACGTGTTTGATGGAAGGGATGACAGAGTGGCTGGGTGACTGGGTGGCCCTTGTTAGGAGAGGGCACAGCGAAAAGATCCGTGGAGGGGTCTGGGCAGCCACGTGGTGCTGTTGCTGGAGTGCGAAGGCTTTGGGAAAAGCCAGTTGCTGGGATGGGGGACAACGCCACGCATTCTCTTTCCCACAGGTGGGATTTGAGGTGCCTGCAGTGCAGCCCAGTAGTGTGTCAGGACAAGAGCGGAGCCATTTGGGGAGGGAGTTGGGGCGACTGAAGGTGAAATCAAAGAAGTTGGGGTTTTTTACATGGTGGTCTTTCCTGCCGTCACATGAAGATCCATGTGAAATTAGTGTAGGGGAGTGTGGAGATAAAGATGGTGAACCCCAGAGCCGGCCAGGACCCACGGGGTCCTGCTCGGAGAGCACTGGGAGGGAGGAGTGGCGGTGGGGGGGCCTCCTGTGACCCCGGAGGGGACGAGGTAGTGTGAGCCTGGTGTAAACCCCTGTTTGTCCCGACCAGAGCACCCGCATATAAAAACTTCTACAACGTTTTAATCTGTCGTTAACCATTTTACGTCAGGAAGAAAGGAAGATACTATTTCAGCTAAAATGTTAGATCCCATAGTGTCTGGATTAAATCATGAAGCAGATCAGGAAACTGCCACTTCAGAAATCGGTAAGAAAAAGGTATTCTTTAGTTTACATTCCTCACCACCTTGATATGAAATATTTACCTCTCAACATAGTTACATATTTTATTCTTCTAACCAAGAGAAAGTGAAGATCAGAAATCACTTATATGCCACTTGCTTTAACTTCCTGAATTATATGATAAAGAATATTAACTCAGTTTTAGTTAACTTTTACATGCTTTTCTATATGTAACTTACTTTTGCATCTAGATCAAGATGCTTTCTTTATCTTGCTGTTGGAATTTTACAAAATGATGTGGGTGGTCAGAAATGGTCATTCAGCTCTCCCATCCTGCTTTGCTGTGTTGTGTTGAGAAAATGCCCCATAATAAAGATTTTAAGGTGCTTGCCAGGGCACACTGGGGAGGTTGTTCCCTGGGGCTTTGCCCTCTTCTGTTGCGGTGTGCGCATGCATCCTCGCCTGCTGGGGTGGAGCAATGAGACCTGTGAATTGGGAATTTCAATGGGGTAATCCTGGGTGAAGATCAGTATTTGCTGTCTGTGATGTTAAACTAAATTCTTCAGAAATATTAAAAATCTTGAGTGACACTTAGGGGAAAATATAGTGTAAATCTTCGCTCCAAGAAAAGACAAAAATTTGTCTAGTCTAGGCTGAACTTGTATCGCTTTGATTTTTGAAAATTCTGCGCCTGTAGCTAGAATAATGGTAAGTGCATCTTTGAATGCGAGTGAGCGCTTTCCCTTTAAGAAGTCGAGCTCGAGAGCAGGTGCGTTTGCAGGTAGCTGCTGCATCCTTGGCTCAGCAGGGGCGCAGCGTAAAAGGGGTCCTCTTAGAAGGCGGTCTTGACTGGTCTTACTCCAAGCAGGTCAGCCTTCCGTGGTTTATCTAGTTGCTCAGCGGTGTGGGGTGACCGACTGGGAGGTGCTGAAGGGAGCGGGGTGGGTTCTCAGGAACCCCCACCGCGGGCTCGCAGGGTGCGGTTCACCTGCATCCTGTGAGAGTGTACGTGTTCCCTCCCTGCGGGAGCCTCTCCCGGCTGGGGGCCCGTCCAGCCTGGTCGGAGCAGGGAAGCGCCGGGCAGTCCCTGTGCGGCAGGAGAGGCCTGGGTGGTGCTGCCCCTGTGGGCAGATCTGCCCTGTCCCAGACCAGCGGGAAGATCCGTTCCTCCCGTTGCCCGCCTCTTGGCCGTGAGCTAGCTTCAGGGGTACGTTCTCTGAGCCACAGTGACCTCGGGGTAGGTGGGTCTAGAAACACCTGCCTTGAGACTCAGGGAGGTGGCTCCATACAGTGGCTGGTGTGTCCCAGGTGTGCCTACGGATCTGCTTTGTAGATCCCGCCGTAGTGACCGCGAGCCCTACGTCAGGTGAGGCGTGTCGCGCTGAGATGGTATCACGGACTTAAAATGAAGTGCACTGGTTGTTCAGACGTGTATCCTCACCTTGTAGACACTAGGTACACCTCAGCGTCCAGGGAGCGGGAGCCCTGCCACACCCGTGGTTCTCGGTGGAGAGCTGGGCGGACGTTCGAGCGGAGCCTGGCGCCACCTAGTGGCCAGGGAGGGGCCCTGCACCCCGGCTGGTCCCGGCTGGTCCCGGCTGGTCCTGGGACCCCTGGCGCCCCCTCCCCTCCCCCGCCCCGGTCTTCGCTGTGCTGCCAGCCCTTTGACTTCTGGGATTCAGGGTTTGTCAGCGGTTGTCACAGCTGCTGGTTTTCTCGGCGAGTGTGATTTCCAGATGCAGGGCCTGGGTGGTCAGGGAGCCCTTCCTCACGCTTGCCCTGCACCTTGAGCTTGTAGGCCCCACCCGCTGGGCCTGCAGACCTGGGCCAGCCTGCGCCTGATGGCGGCCGTGCGCTTTGTCTTTCAGGGATGCTGGAGAGCTCAACAAGGAAATTACCCACAGCTTTCTCAGACCCGAACCATTTCTTCCCTGCCCCCTCGGAATGCCCGCTGTGTGATGAGCCTCGTTCTCTTTGCAGTCGTTTGACGGTCCGGGTTCTCCTGGAACCCTGTGCCTCCATGTGTCTTCACCTTGCTTGGGTCCCGTCACTCATGTCTGTTTTATCGTGTAAAGTTTTTTATTACGAAAAATGCAGAGGAGTAGGAAGAGTGATGAGCACCCTTCGACCTCTCACACAGATTCAGTGGTTCTAATGTCTCGTCATATGTGCTTCATCTAGAGCCATGTATTTTTATGAATGATTTCAAAGTGTATCAAAACACCCTAACACTTTAAATACTTCAGCCTGCAGCTCAAAAAACAAAAAAGACCTGCTCAGACACAGCCACAACATTATTGTTGTCTCTAGCAGGATGACTGTTCCCCAATAGTACCGAAATCTTAGTGACTCAAAAGTGTTATTTTTCAAAAAAAAAAAAAACAATTCCATTAAGATGAACACACTGTATATTTTTTATTCTGTCTTTTTAAATGACTCGAATCTCAACAGCCCCCCCACCCTCTGTGCGCCCCCACCTTGCCCTTTTAGTCTCGCACACTGGCTTTGGAAGAGATGAGGTTGCTTGTCTTGTAGAATGTTCCACTCTCTGGACACGTCCATTTCCTTGTAATGTCGCTTCACTTATGACATTGCTCTCCCCCCCGCTTCTCCCCGTGTTTCTGTTTGATCTAAAATCCTCATTAGATTTGGGTTGGAACATCTGGCTTCGCTCTGACCCCTACATAGGCAACGCTGTGCCTTTATCTTGTGTCCTATCTGGATACACTAGTGTTTCTGCGTCCCATTAACAGGGTGCTGGGACTGATCGCTGGGCCAGGTGGAGCCCCTCACTTTAAGGCCTGGTTATTTGTTCGCATTTACACTTGGATGTAGTTAGCAGCTCTGTGCTGCTAAAATTTGCGCAGCTCACGGGCACAGTGGGAAGCTGCTTGGGGCTGTGTTGTGGGCCGTACCTGGTGAGTCTCAGGGATGGTAACTGACAGATGGGCGCTTGGCCAGGCACAGCGCTCCCTGCTTTGTGAAGCACAGGATCTCTTTACCAGAGCACCGTAAGCTGGGGCAAACTGGCTCGGAAGAGGCGAGGAGCCTGCTCAAGGTGCAGCCTTGGGGCCCTGGAACTTAGGAAATCAGGACGCCAAGGCCCACATCCTTACCTACCAGGTTCATTCATTACTGATAATTCAGACAACAGATTTTTTTGCCAGTTCATAATAATTTTTATATTTTGTGGGTGTATTATTTATTTTCTTTAAAGCTGTTATTTGGCAGACTGGTTAGTCTGTTCTCTATGATTAAGAATTGATTGTATATTATTAAAATTATTATTATCGTATGTATTAGTATTAGTATTATTGGTTGTAGCTTGTTTTTCTGTTGTGTTTGTGTATCAGAGTTTTAGTAAAGTTTAAAAATATTAGGAAAGATGTTAAAACAACCATCATAGGCCTCTCAAAAAAAAAAAAATGCCACTAGACATTTGAAGAGAGGAAATGGGGCAGAGTGTCATCAGTCCCCTCCAGCTCTGGACAGAAGTTGTTGCATTTGGAAGTTACTTATTGCGCTGGTAGGTTTTGAACAGTGTAGGAAATTTTTGACATTTTCAAATAAAATGTAACAATCTGAAATTCTTGCATGTTTTCTTTAAAAATAGATAATCTACAATTGCCAAGCTTATTTTATTTTTACATTTGTTTTAGTATTTCATATTGATTCTTTGGCTACCTTAGATATCATAAATAATTACTTGAATCGGGCTGTTTAAATTATCATTTTTATAGATTGAAAAAAATTTCCTGGGGCGCCTGGGTGGCTCAGTCATTAGCGTCTGCCTTCGGCTCAGGTCACGATCCCAGGGTCCTGGGATTGAGCCCCGCGTCGGGCTCTCTGCTCTGTGGGGAACCTGCTTCTCCCTCTCCCATTCCCCCTGCTTGTGTTCCCTCTCTCGCTGTGTCTCTCTCTGTCAAATAAATAAATAAAATCTTTAAAAAAAAAAAGAAAAAAAATTTCCTTAGAAAATTATGTCATCTACTGTATGAAGTTCTATTACATAAATTCAGTTCTTTGATGGCTAATGATAGGTTGATTCTGATATAAACTGTTTATTTGAATACTTTTAAGAAATTATAAGATTGTATTTCAGGAAAGGGAACATTTATCTAACTTTATTTTTGTCTCCTGGTTTCATTTTAGAGTGGGGGTCCTTTAGTGATGGGTTAGTTTTCTACCCTGAGTCCTACCACATTAAAAATCTTTTCCTTCAGCACCTCCCTGCCCCCCCTTTATTTTTAATATAAAAAATGTTTTATTTCTTGGGTATTTGATATTTTTTTATTTTTATAGACATTGGCCCATTAGTCAGTAGTTTCATGAGGCTTCGGGAGCTTTGAATATGTCTAGGATTGTGGACTATGCCAGAGGTAGTTTTTTTCCTCTTGCTTTGCTGCACTTGTCACCTATCTGCAGCTTCTCAGCTGGGCCTGGCCGCAGTGGGGAGGTGGGTGGAGACAGGTAGTGTCAGGAAGGTTCTGGAAATGGGGGTGCAGGGGCCAGTTTGCTTTGGCTGTGGGGACCCCATCCTCCTCCTGGGCTGAGTGAGCATGGGGCTTTCTCATATTCCGGGCACCCCTTCCCTCTCCTGATCCCACAGCCGCAGCTGGGAGGAACATTCTTGGTGTGAGTTCTCAAAAGCTGCCTTTGGCCAGTGTTCTGTAAGCTCGCGTGTGGGAGAGCGTGGATGAGTGTGTGTGCTCCCTGTTAATGAAGCCATAGAGGACCAGCCTGCCGTGCACATCGTAATGACTCATTTTAAACTGTTTTCTGTCAGGAACAAAAGAAGCTAATACTAACTCAGCTAGTGTTTCAGATGATAATTCAGCTAGTCTGTGGCGTGAGAACGTCGAGGCAGAACCAGCAGTGAAGCAGAAAGGTAAGCAGGACACCCTCTCTCCACTCCTTTCCTGGTGAGGGAGCCTGAGCCGCTCCACACGCACAGGGGGGCACCTCTCTCCCCAGAGGGCGGCGGCCAGAGCCGCGGGGTCCCTTCGGCTCTCGGACGCACACGGGGTCCAGTCCCTGGTCCTTCACGCCAGCAGGACCGGATGTGGTGAAGGACCCCTTTTGCCCTTTTGCATCAGCTAGGGTAGGGCACGCTGTCCTTGTGTGGCGGCACTGGCGTCTCCCGGGTCCCCAGCGCTCTTTCGGAGGTAACGTGCGGAGCCCAGGTGGCGTCGGAAGGCCCGGAAACCAGCTTCAGAGTCCGTGCTGGGGAGTCCCACGGGCCGAGCCGCACGCCACTCAGACTTCACCCAGATCTCACGTTCAAAGAGGACTTTGAAGCGCCGTCCTGACCCGGTGTTTCTGTCTGTCATGTTTTCTGGGTGTCTGAAGTTGTGCGTCGGTGAGATTCTGCTTTTGGCCTAATATTCTCAGCACTTACGCTGTGGTGAAGCACACATTCGGCGTTTGTCGGGGCCCGGAGCTCCTCGCAGGCTTGGCGGGGCGCTGGCGCCCCAGAGCCCCGCTCGTGGGGAGGGCTGGTGCCTGTCAGTGTGCGTGCACCGAAATGCGTGCCGACGGCCTGCCGGGTGCAGTGGTGCCCCGCTGAGCAGAGCCCGCCTGGAGGACGCCCTGTGCCCGGTCTGGGCCGCCAGGGGCTCAGCCCCCGGGTGGGGTTGGACAGAGCCTTCGGGCGGGGGGCCGAGCAAGGGGGCCAGCCCCGCGGGAGGCCCATGCCGCTGTGGGCGCGAGCGGCTCAGTCACGTGTGGGCCACGTCAGTTTGGGAGGCTTAGTGAGCGGTCCAGGAGAGAGCGGCCTGGGCTGGAGTGGGCGGTCGGGGGACGGGCAGGTTCCAGGGTGCTTCAGGCAAGGTCTGCACCGGAGATGGCGTGTGAGTGGCCAGGGGTCTGGTCGCCAGGGCGAGGGAAAGAGGCTGAGCTGGTGACGGGTCCAGAGGAGACCTGAGTGTCTGTGAGGCAGGAGCCCCCGCCGAGGGGTGGGAGACGCCATCTGCGAAGGGGGGGCCTGCTGCGTGCACTGTCCATCTGGGTGTCGGCCTTGAGATCCAGCAGCTGCACATGAACCCGCAGTCTGTCCCCAACACTGATGCTGTGAGACTGGAGGAGAGCCCAGGGGTCTGGAATCCAGGGCCCCAGGCTGCACAGCGGCTGCCACACGCTGGGCTCTGCCAAGCGCACTCCAGGTGGCAAGACGTCAAGGAGAGGCTCTGCTGCCCAGGGTCGGGCCCAAGCCCCCACTGCTGTCACCCCATCCTTCTAGTGGCGCTGTCCGGAAACATGATTTCCAGGCCCCTCCTAACCCGCAGTTCGTCGGGCTCTGTGGGAGCGGGGCCTGTCCTCTGCTCTGTGCAGTGTGACCCCTGGGAGGTTCCTGTGTTCCGTACACATAGGTCCTGTAGGGCCCCCCGCTTCCCCTTGCCCAGAAGGGCCAGAGTTCTGAAGTCTGCCCCAGCAGACAGACTGAGGTGTCTGAGGAGCGCCGTGTGTCCTCAGGGTAACCCGGGCCCAGTCCTCGTGCGTGTGAAGGGTCCCTGTGTGGAGGTGGGGCTGTGGTTTATGGGGGGCTGCACGGCAGCTCCCGGGGGTCCTTGGCTCCGATTTGGACCGTGCTGTTTTGTCGCTTCTGCAGATGTGGTCCTGTGTCTCAGGTGTGTCGGGCAGAGAGTATCTTCTGTGACCTCGAGTCTCCCCTCCCTACAGTGCTCCCGCTCATTTCCTGGGGGCCACATAGGTCCCATTTGTCCCTAAAACGCAGCACTGGAAGGAGGAGGTAGGCCCATGGGGAGCTGGAGAAATGTCCTCGTTCAGGAGCTGATGGAAGAGCCGTTGCTGACGAGCTAGGGAGGGAGGGCCCTGGTTGCTGTGACCCTGTCACGAAAAGGGCATCACACCTTCTCGTCCCTCACGCTCCCTGGCTTATCCGCTATTGCCTCATCTTGAATCTCTCTCCTTTATGTCTGTGACCTGCTTTCTTCGTACTCCTGTTGCCTCTTTTCATTAATAGCATTTTAGAATTCAAAGTGCGCTTTGTTCTTTGTCTTTCGATCTTTGAAAATAAAGTGATGGCAGTGGGACCCTAGGAAAGGCTCTGTGTTCCCTGACGGGTGTCCCATTACTTAGTGTTTGGCCCTAGTCCTGCTACTTAATACACTGAGCTTTACCAACACAGAAGTCGGTCTTCCGATGTCCTTTTTTTTCTTTTCTTTTTTTTTGCAGGTGGCTCCCCGAGTGATGCAGGTGAGGAACGGCCTGAACTGCGTGTATTTGGTATAAATTGTGTGCGTGTGCGTGTAGACACTAACATGTACTGTCAGATTTGTTTTACACTGTGAGTTAGTGAAGGTAATTGAAGGAAACGTAACTCTACCACTGTAAGATTTAATTTATATATCTTATGTTCTGGAAGAATGTATTACGGTTCTTTCCAGAATAAAAAGTATATTTCTAAATTCAAAGTCTGATTTTTCTAAATTACAAAGTCTGATTTCTAAAACACAAAGCCCTTTTACTTAAAATGCAGGAATAAATTTAATTGCCTTAATAGTTAGGGGTTGTTACTTACTGATTAAATCTTTTTATTAAAATGAAGAAAGCTTTATTCAGATTATAAAAACAATTGGATGTATACCCAAAGTAGAAAGTTTTTTAAATGCAGAAAAATATCAAGAAGGAAATGAAAAACACTGTTTCTAACCTAAATGAATGTCCTTCTAGAACACCCATTGTGTGTGTGTGTGTGTGTGTGTGTGTGTTATTAGATACGTTACTGTCCTCAGTTATGTGTTAGGATGGTGACACTGTTTTATGCAAAAGGTCTGGCGAGTGACTGCCATAGTCTGCTCGCGTGACCCCCCACCGTCACTAACACAAGTGGTGGTTGGTGAACATCTTGACACACAGGATCACACGCGTCCATCCCTCTCGGGTTGTATTTCCTTTATGTTAAATTGCTTGACTGGATCAGCCTACCTCTTGAATTCTGTTTCTTAAGAAATTGAACCAGTTTGTATTTCCAGGGTTTGAGTGCACCCATCTCCCCAGATCTTACCGAATCTAGATAAGAAATGTGTTTTATCTTCATGAAAATGATAGATGAATAAAGCTCATTTATATTTGCGATTATTTAACTGCTGTCTTTTCAAATACTCATTACCTGTTTGTGTTTCTTCCTTTGTGAATTGCTCACTGGATTGTCATGGTTCAGAAGGAGAAGTGGGACCTTCTGGCCCAGAGAAGCCCGAGGTGTCTGAGAGTTCTGAGCTGCCGAGTGAGCTCCCGGCCAACATCAGGTCCGTGGGCTCCTGTCCAATGCCCAGGCCGCTGCCTGCTTCTCTCTGCACCTTCTGCAGTTTGTTTAGTGCTTGAGTTCAATTATGAGGAAATACTTGTACAAAGAAAGCAGAAACCATTTATTTAATTTTCCTATACTGGGTATAAGTTACTACACATAGGACATTTTAAAGGTTTAGGGAAATTCATAATTATGGTAAATTATGTTTTGATTACTGAGAGTTACATGATTCCTTTTTGAGCCTTAAAATTAATGAAAACATAAGATTAAGAGACGGATACTTTTAAACCTGTCAGATTAATGGAATGTTCTTAACATTCTGCAGACTGTGTCCCGATTAGCATGTTGATGGTGGGAAATTAGCAGTAACATTGACCTGGGTTTTCTGTCGTGCACTTTTAATAAATGTGCAAGTGTGTCCTATCCCCTTTTTGGTTTTCCCATGTTTGGGTTTAGAAGAATACCTCGGCCTGGGAGCGCGAGACCAGCACCTCCCCGGGTGAAGCACCAAGACAGTGTGGAGGCGCTGACACCAGACAGGTGAGGCCTCCTTTGGGAGCTGTGCTGGGGGTGGGGTGCAGGGGCAGGGGCAGGGCCGCTGCCACCTGAGAAGGAGAGGAAAGCCGGGTCAGGCCCTGACTTCAGGCCACACGCCGACCACACACTTCAGTTAGCTGAAGAGAAAACGTGCTTTACAGCACATGGGGAAATTATTCTTTGAGAGAAGGTGGGGGTGGATTTTCTGAGCATAAAAGCGATGAGGGAAAATTAGGAAAAAAAGATTTCAAGGTTTAATTGTACAAAAATGTAAAACAAAAGGTCAGAAAGTCCTAAACGATATAAAAGCAAGCCACAGACAGGGTTCTCTAAGTGTTACAAATATCCCTGTGGATGTAGTGTGATCTTTAGAGGAAAATACAGATAATCAAACCCAAAAAATAGGAAAATAAAGCGGGCTGGACCAGAGTGGTTTGTGATAGAGCAGAGACAGGAATTGGAGACAGGTGTGGCCTTGTTGTCAGGGACATGAAGGAAGGACACCGTAGGTGGCGGGAGGGATGGTGTCGGGAATGTGACTCGCTCCTGTTTTTGCGATGAGGAGACTGGTGACGGGACCGATCCACTGGAGACGGGGGATTGGTGCTGTAGGGGCCGCGGGGTGGGAGGGTTGTTGGAACAGTGTCCCCGAGTGGTGAGGGGACGCAGACGGACTGGCTTTGGAGAAGATGGTGGAGACTTGGCGTGTGGGTGAGTTCGGGAAGCTGAGTGCCCCCTGGAGCCCCACTTGTCTTGTGAGCCCAGAGCGAGGGTGGTCAGGGAGGCCTGGAGCTGCGCTCCCAGAGAGCGGGCATCTGCCTGGGCTGGAGCAGAGGGTCCTCATCTGGGGTCGTGTCCCCCCCGCCCCCAGCCTCCTGTGGGGCTGTGTCTGGAGACCCTGAGTAGCATCAGGACCGGGAGGGTCTAGAGGGAAGGTTCTTGGCATCTAGCTAGGGAGTGGGGCAGGGATGCCGCCAGACATCCCCAGTGGACAGGCAGCCCCACCGAGAGGACCGCAGGCCCCGAGGTCTGTGGTGCGGCGTGCGGAAGCAGGACGCTGGGCCGCCTCCGGTGCACGTCGGGTGAAGTGACGGGAGTCGGTGTTGCTGTGGACTCTGTTCTCCAGCTGTGGGCGGCTGCTGGGTGCAGACACTGGGCGGGCACAGAGATGGAAATGCGGGCCGTGGTGGTGCACGAGTGGGGTGCTCGGATTTGAGATTGGGGCTTGCTGCCGGTGGCAGCACCCAAGGGTGACCCTGGATGTGTGGCTGTGATTCGGAAGCAGGATGGTGGCAGGAAGGCTTGGGGGTCCTAGAGCCAGGCTTTGGGAAGGGCCACTTCTCAGTTCGATCAGCGGCAGTGTTGGCAGCCGGGAGTGCAGAGGGATGCCTGGTGGCTGGCAGGGGGTGGCAGTAACAATGGGGTTGAGGGCCAGAGAGGCTGGTGGTGTGGCTTCAGAGTTGGCAGACGTTAGAGGGAATAATCTGGAAGACACAGTAAGCACAAGGAGAACGCTGGCCCTCCCTCTGGGCCTGGCCACGGGAGGGTGCTACTTGAGGCGGGGGAGAATGGAGAGGGCTTGCTGATGAGGGATGGTGGTGGGAGGGGCTCGAGGGGCGCAGGGCGTGGGAGAGGTACGGGGTGCGGTGAGGCTGGCCCTGGTGGAGGCAGGACGTTGCTCGTGAGGGTTGAAGGGCCCGGCAGAGGAGCCGAGGGTGTTTGGGACAAACGTGCACTGTTTTGAGAGCTCATACGCAAGTGCAGTTTTCCTCCTGACCTTATGTATTGTCCTGAAGCAAGGGAAAGGGTGTGCGTGTGTGCGTGTGCGCGTGTGGCCTGTGTGCTAGAGCGATCGTAGGGCAGGGGAGTTAAGGGCACTTGGTAAAGCGTGGTTATGCTAAGCTGGTAGGAAAGAAGTGAAAGCAGGTGGGGCTGATGGGAGCTGGTGGGTGTTTGGGTCTGGAGCCTTGTGACCCAGGCACAGTGTGGTGGGCGTGAGGGCCTGATAAGCAGAGGGCAGCTGGCAGTGGCCTGCAGTGGGGTGACAGTGGGTGGGGCAGTTCCAGCGGGTGGCCACAGGAGGTCCCCTCGGATGGAGGTAGTCACCTGGGAGGACAGGGCCAGGCCTGGTGGCCAGGCAGTTGGGTGTTGGACTGGCGCAGAGCGATGGTAGGACTTGGTGGAGAGGAGGTGCTGGGCAGGGATTGGCAGCCAGGAGGAGGCCGCTGTGTTGGAGCAGGGGTCTGGGGCCACATCGCCACCCCTGCCCTGATGTTAGCGATGTGGAAGAATAGGGCCCTCCAGGTGAGGGGCTGCAGGTGGAGGGCTGGTGTCCAGAGAGTGCAGCCAGGGGAGGAGTGAGGCTCGGAGGGCCCTTGTGAGGTCCGGGCGTGGGGTGGGGGCTGGGTGTGGTGGAGAGAGGCCACCGGGGGCGGGGGCCAGGCCTGGGTCTTCACTCAGCTTCTGCCTGTATTTTGTGACGTTCTAGAGGTAGGTGGTGGTTAAACTCCTCCCATGGAGCCTGGGATGCAGGGGATTGATGCAGACATGCGACCAGCAGCCCTTCTCTTGTAACCTAATTTCTTTTTCTTCTTAGGACAGGGAGTGGTAAACTCGTTGCCAATGTGATTGTAGATGCGCAGAACTCTGACAATGAGGAAGACGGTCAGTTTGTGGTGGAGGCTGCCCCCCAGCTTCCTGAGATGTCAGAACTGGAAATGGTGAGCTAACAGGAGCTTCGGTTTCTGTCATTGCCCTTGGACGGCCCTGGAACTCCTACTCCAGCATTTAGGTGCACGTAGACAAAACGTCTGATTGTTCAGTCAGATTTCTGCCTTCTTTAATTTTGTCATTGCTTTGAGGAGATCCATGGAAGCAGCATATCGAGAATCAGCTTTTTCCTCCTTGCTTTCCTGCCCAGGTCCCTGTAGTAGACGTGGAGGCTGAGGAGAAGCACGGTGAGTGCCGGACGTGGCGGGCGCGACTGTGGGTGGGGCGCCCCGTGTTGCTCAGGGGTCTGATGAGCATCGGTGGGACACCGGGGCACGGATGGGCTCCTCCTCGCTTGGTGGGTTTAGCCTGGGAGACCATGGGCACTGGGCCCCGGGACCCTGGGGCTTGCTGTCAGCAGCTTCCGACGTGGTGTGCAGTTAGATTAGAGGTTTGACCTCTGGGGTCGTTCCCCAATCGACAACACTTGTAATAGTACTTGTCCTCTTCCCAAGTATCTTCTTTGATTTCAAACATCTCCAGAAGCAGAGAGAGTAGTCCAATGAACCCCTTCGTCACCCGGTGTCAATGGTGATCGGCTCGCGTTTTCTCTAAGCCTCTGCCTGCCGCCGACCCCTGTTCCCCTAGACTGTTCTCAAGTCCTAGAGAAGATCGTTTCTTCGCTTAACGTGTCCGGTGTAGCTCTAGAAGATAAGGGCTCCCTTTCAAAAAAACATAACCATGATTCTGTTGTTGTATATTAAAAAACAAAACAAAAACAAAACAATTTCTTGATATCATCAGTTTTTCCAGTTACTTTGTATATTTTTTTCTAGTTTGATTCAGAATCCAAATAAGGTCCCTGCTTTGGAGTCAATCGATCTAACTCTTAGGTCTCTCTTAACCTGTACGGCCGTCCCTCCCCTTTCCCTTGTAATGTATTTGCACAGGAAGCTGGTTGGTTGTCCTTTAGAGTTTCCCATAGTGGAGTGTTGCTCATTACCTGCGCGTGGTATGGTTTTTTACATATTCTTCTATTCTTGTAACTTGGTTCCAGAGACTTGATCAGATGCAGATTTGGGGCAGGAATACTAGTAGGTGGTGTTGGTTCTTCCTGACGTCTGCTTGTGACGTTAGCCTGGATCATTAAGGGTTGCAAGATGGCGACACTCTCATCCCGCCCTCCCTTCCTCGAGGTTTGGCTGGATGACACGGTGGTGCAGGGCTTCCCCCCGCCCCCAGCCTCTGCCTGTGCCGTGGCATAGCCCCTAGGAGGAGGGATTTCCTCAGAGTGAGTCTGTGTCCCGGTGCCATCAACGCTGACTGAAGAGGGCGTGTGGGGTGGTGGTTGCTGGTATCTGTACGATATCTGTATGAGATCATGGGCTTTCCTCTAACGTGTTTGATGGGCCTCGTTTCACGCCAGATCAGTTCTTGTCAGCGACGTTCAGACTGTCTAGTATGTAATCAGTGGGAGCCTGTTGGAGCAGTTCTCTGGGGCCTTTTGACACATCCTGGGAGACTTTGCAGCTTCCTTGTTTTCTGAGAGGACCAGATGTTTCAGGCTCATTTTGCGTATTTCCTGCTCCAAGGCTGGAACCCTCCATTTCTCCAAGGAGCCTGGCTGCGTGTTGCTTCTGGGTTGGTCGTTGTTTCTAGGGGTTTTCTTACCTTTTTTTTTTTTTTTTTTTACATGAGAACACATATCCAAGCTCATACTGGTATTTCCAGTGCAGCTTTACTGTTCTAGAGTCTTTCCTAAATTTTTGAGTTTATACATGCATGTCTGTCTCATGCCAAAAGTCCTGGCTCCCAGCGTCAGTCGTCTGTTTGCTTCGCCCTGTGGCTGGCACGCACGCACAGCACCTCTAGAACACCACCGGCTATTAGTGACAACAGATTACTGGGGACACTGTAGGGTTTTTCTCGGGGTCTGTCTGTTCTCAGGTATGTTCCCGTCAGGGATGGACAACCAATTACCCTGTTGTAAAGTTACAGAACAATTCTTTGTTAGGCTATGCTTGCCAGTTTGATGTTGTTAAGTTTATTAGTTTCATTTTGGTTTCAGTTTTTAGGCACTGAAAAATCTAATTTAATTTTGTTTTATTTATGTAAAATAGACACATTTCCATGGTCAAATGTACCAAACAAGATATATTCTGAGATTAGGGGCCTCCACCCTGTCCTCTCCCTCCCCTCTCCCCCTGTAGGTAACAGTAAGAAATACGGCTTATACTTTGATTTAAAAACTTACAAGTTAATACGTGTGCGTGTGTGTTCTTACCAGTACCTCCACGTCTCCCTCGTGCTTTTGCGACTTGGCGGCGTGTACTGACGCCCGTCCCTTAGCGGTGCGGACGAGTCTTCACTGCTGCTCACGGCGCGCCCTCCTCCGTCCAGGTGCTGCGAGGCTGTGCGCGGCCAGCTTCATGTGGATGCGCATTTGGATGAGACAGTAGTCTAAAGAAAATGTTTTGTGTGGCATTTACCCCACAGGCAATTCTTTTTTTCTTTTTTTTTTTAAAGGACGTTGAAGAGTCTTACCCTAGTATAAAAGGAGTATTTGTGCTTAGAAACAGCTCAGAATTGTCACACCTGTTTGTGACGGATGCTTATCTTTTAGAATGTTAATCTACATTTCCTCATAATTGTTTTCTATTTCCAAAGTTGTTTTTTTTTTTTTTTTTTACCTTTCAGGAGCTGATTTCTTTGAAACACTCTAAGATTTGATGGTTAATTTCCACCACCAGCTATATCAGTCTCTTGTAGACTCTTTTATCAAATAAAGATTATTTGAAGCTGTGTTCAGTATAGAAAGAGGAAGAATACCCCTCTACCCATTTAGAATAGAATAGATCCTTAGAGAATAACATAAAACCACTGATTCTCAACAGGAGGACTTGTGAAAAAAATTCTGGAGACCAAGAAAGATTATGAGAAGTTGCAGCGGGCGCCCAGACCTGGAGAGAAGGTAAGGAGTGAGTTATGCACATGTGCTGATCAGCAGAGTCTGCTGACGGACTTCAAAGTTCCCTCCCACCTCCTTGTTTGGGAGGATAGAAAACTCAGGGCTCCTCCAGTGTGTCCTGGGTGGGGGCTCAGGAATCAAGGCCAGAGGCCTGTTCTGCTCTGACCCCGTGGCTGTCGCCGTCCTGCCTTGTCCAGTCCCTTCCCCCTGCTTGCGGAGTTGGGAGGCTGGGCGCCTGGCCCTGGCTGATTGCAAAATTAGAGACTGGGGAGTTTTCAAGTCTGGCTTTTAGATCTGGGTGCTTTTGGAACCTGGCCTCCCAGCCGTCTTCCTTGCAGCTGTGGGATGTGGTTTTGTTGGGACACACAGCTTCCTGCCAGCCACCGCCCCTGAGCATGTGACCCTGGGGTGAATACCTGCAGGCCACATAGCATGCCTCAAATGTCATGGCTAGGTTTGCTATAGCCACTTCCAAAAATGAGAATATATCCTCACTTACTGATTTTGTAACAGAAGACATTTCTTGGATAGTTTTATCGGCAGCTGACAGACACATACACAGATAATTCTGCCTAAAATGTCCTAGTTTTTCATGAAGACGTGGCCGGAAACAGCCAGTGAGGGGACTGGACAGTTGCGAGCGACATCGGAGGGGCGCGGGAACAGTCCCAGGAGAAGAGTGCTGTGCAGGCCTTCGCCTGACGGCGCCCCCGCTGCCTCGTCCGGAAGGAGGACCGCCTTTATGCAGGCTGTTGTCTCGCTGTGGCATTTTAACCTAGTCCTTTTCGTAGGGTTGTCCTGTGTCCCTGGTATTTTGGGACCCACTCGGAAACCTTGAGTGTGTCCCTCCAGGCTGTTGATGTGGGCAACCTTCGAGGCTTCAGTTGGTGTAAATTTTATAGCCCTGCTTTCCATGCAGAGCACACGAGGGCTGTGCTTCGGGCTGTGTACTGAAGAGTACATTTCAGAGTGGGTACTCTGACTTTAGAAGATAAAAGGAAACAGTGTCCTTGTTTGGTGAACACGTGCTGCCTTAAAAGAGCACAGTGTTTCAGAGTTGGGGCGCTGTCTGTTACAGATGCTCAGAAACATCGGAATTGAATTTCACTGACTGGTCTTCTAAAAACATCTTAGAGTTTTTAAAATAAAAGAAATGAAAATGTAAGGAAAAGGTGATGTCCTTTCTGCCTCGGCCCCAACCCCGCCGGCCCTCGAGCAGTCAGTCACCTGCTTTAAACGCAGCTGCCTCTGTTCTGCGGGTTTTCATCTTGCCCTGTTGCGGATACGTTAGGCGAGGTGCTTTCTTCGGGCAGCATCCTGTTCTGAGACCCTCCCTGTGGGGAGACCTGGGCATCTGGGTCATTCATCTGAACTGATGACTGGTTTTCCAGTATCTCTTCATTAATTCCTGTGCTGGTGGGCGTAGGTTCAGTGGCCTTCCCCTGTCACAAACTCTCACGGGCTCCTTCACTGTCAGCCGGCGCGTGGGGGCCAGACAGGACATATTTTAGGCTAAGGAGCCATACGATCTGTCGCAGCTTCTCAGCTCTGCTGATAGAACCTGAGAGCAGTCACAGCGTAGACAGCAGTAAACACCTGTGTGTGGCTCCGTTCCAATGAGGCTTGATTCACAGCAACAGGACCCAGCCTGGGGCTGGAGTTTTCGATCCTGCTTTAGAGTCCACGCCCAGACTCAGAATTGTGCCAGAGCGTGTGCGGAGCTTCGATTTCACCAGCTACGGCCAAATTACTCCCCCAGTGGCTGGGCCGTGGAATGAGAGTCTGTTTCCACGTGTCTGGGCCATCCACGGTCAGCACGGTGGATGTGTGCATCGCCCCCCACAGTGGCCTGTGCCCTGTGGGACCCCTTCCGGCCACGGCTCCCCATGCCCCCCCTCCCGCCAGGGCCCAGCGGCTGCTGCTCTGCTTTTGGTCCCTCTGGTCTGTGTTTCCCAGGAATGTATGTGCTCCTGTTTGCTCAGGCTGCTCTCAGTTGTCATGATTATTTTGATGATATGTTATTTTTGTAACAGTATTCCTTTTTATTGCTGGGTCGTGCACTGTATGGACGTACCACAGGGTGTGTGTCCATTTGTCAGGTAAGGAGCGTTTGGGCTGTCTCTAGTTTGGGTCCTTTGCAAGTAAAGCTATGGAGAACATTCACGTGTGAGTCCCGTGCGGACAGAGATTTTCTTTCCTTTGGGTCAATACCGAGGAGCGAGACTGCTGGCTCACACAGTCAGCATATGTTGGTCTTTCTAAGAAACTGCCCAGTGTTTTCCAAAGTGGTTGCATTGTTTACATTTCCACCACAGCATCTGCGAGTCCCAGTTCCTCCACGTCCTCATCAACACTTGGAATGCTCAGTCTTTCTAATTTTTGGTGTTTTAATTTGCATTTCCTTAATGGCTGATGATTATTCTATCCTGACTGCTGGTTTCTCCTCTTGCTCTTTTCTTAGTGTTGACAACTTGCTATAGCTTTTCTGTTCCTTTGAACTAGTCATTTCTGTTTGTTTTACCAGGTCAATTTCTTGAGTGGGTATATTCCGTTTTTCTATTTCTTTTTGAGTTTCTTTTGGTAATCTCTAAGAATCAGTTAAGATTGGGTTGACCTGTGAGTGAAGGAGCGATCTAAGGCATTAGTGGCTTAACTGAGGTGGTAAGTGCTTTGGCGCCTGAGTCAGAGTCTGGAGGTGGCTGTGGCCCAGATGCCTTCTGCCTCGTCACCCCACAGCTGTGACCCTTGTGCCTCAGGGCCCCTCAGGGCACCTCATGGCCCAAGGAGGCTGTCCAGGTGCAGCCAGCAGGAAGGGAGGGGAGGGGTAGAGAAGAGGAGGAGAGGAGCACACCCCTTTCCTTGGAGATGACTTCTTGGAAGTTGTGCATCTCACTGCCACTTCCATGGTACTGGCCAGATCTTTGCCACGAAGGGACCATGAAGTGAAATAGTTACTCCAGGCCTCGGTTCGCTTAGCTAATGATCAGGGCTTCCACACAGACTAGAATTTGCCAAGTTTTCTCCCTGTCTGGCACGCTCCAAAAACGATAATATTTGCAAGGCACATGGGTGAGTGGAGGAGGCTGGCTGCCTGGCCGGGGGCCAAGGGATTCTGGAAGTGGCACATCCCCCACGTGTGGGCTGCACACGGGACAGGAAGCTTTGCTGTGGGAGGGAGAGCCTGGCCGAGCCCTCCCCAGCCTTTCTCCAGGGAACTGTGTCCTTCACATTTTACAAAGCCGTGGCACCAAGATGTTTCAGCGGTGCTTTTACGAGTTTAAAAATATATCTATAGTTAACAGTTTCCCTTTTCTTCCAAAAATTTTGGTTTTTTTTTCCTTTGATGAGACTTTAAAGAAACTACTGAAACAGGCATCATCTAGCAAAGACTCAACTTCTGGTTTTGTAGATACTCACTTTTGTTTTCATTTCATTGATTTCTTTATTTTTCCTTTTAATTTCTTTGGTTATTTACGTTTTTATTCTCTTGTGTAAAATACTTAGCTCGTTCATTTTTAGTCTTTGTCATTTTAAACGAATTATGTTTAAGGCTATACATTTTTTTTTTTATTTTAAAATTTATTTTAGAGTGCACGCATGGGGTGCATGTGAGCGGGGTTGGGCAGAGGGGAGAGAGAGAATCTCTAGCCGACTCTGTGTTGAGCACAGAGCCCAACATGGGCATAATCTCAGGACCCTGAGATCATGACCTGAGCTGAAATCAAAGAGTCGGATGCTCGACTGAGCCACCCTGGTGCCCCAAGGCTATACATTTCTCTTTAAGCGTGCTTTATTTAAATTTATTAAATACTAATATTAAAAGTTTCTTGAATTTTAATCTGAAATGCTTTATTTTTTTTTTTATCATGTGGGCTATTTAGGAGCCTGTTCTTTAGTTTTGAAACATAAGGGTTTTTAGAAAGTCTTTTTATGGACAATTTGTAATGAAATTTCATGTTCAAGGAATATGGTCTGTATGGTATCGATTATTTGGAATTAAGCCTTTCTTTGTGGCCTAGTCTGAGGTCAGTTTTTACAGGTGTTTCAGAGTCCTTGCACAGTGTGTCTGCTTTCTGTGCTTTGGATCCAGACTTCAATGCCTCTGGTGGATTTTGCAAAGAGGTGGTGGTAAGACTATGTGCTCAAAATGCACAGGCCATGTCTGCCTGTTGTCATAATTGCTATCTTCTCTCTGTCTCACTTAAAAATTCAGATGGTAGATGTTTTCTCTGCTTTTCATGTAAATTGTGTGCCTCTAGTCTCGGGCTTCCCCTTGTTTTGGGGGGAGCATTGCTTTTTCAGTGCTAAGGAGGTAGGAGCTTGCGGTTGAGCCGTCCCTCAGGCCAGCCTTTGGCGTTGCATTGGGGGGAAAACTATTTCTTATCGTACTGACGGACGTGAATAATACATTATAGAATAAATATGTGCCTCAGACTGAGCATTTTCTTCATTATCCTGGCCGACTTGCTGTCTTTTCAAGAGGAAATATAAACTTTGTTAGTAGTAAGATACTAGCTCATGCCAGCATTTTTTTCCTTCAGATTTATGAAGCAGGTTTTGAAAAACAACCAGAAAAGCAGTTTTATTAGAACTTCTTCTGCCTTAAAAGCACTTGCTTTTTGAACTTTATAAACGAAGATGCTTTAGATGTTAGCCAGCCGTTTCAGAGATGGTGCCCTCACTTCTCATTCCTGATCTGCTGTCCCCGTTTGCATTCTCCTCTGTCAGGCTTCTCCATGTTGGGTCACTTCTAATCGAGTGTCAATTTTAGATGCTTTTTCTTTTCATTGAAATTCTTTATTTTGAAATAGAGTATTTCTCTTAGTGGGTTTCTTTTTTTAGTTCATTTTTAAAGTTTTTGTGATTTTACTCTCTCCCTTCTTGGTCATGTAAACCGCATCTTCTGGAGGTCGTACATCTCTTCAGGTGAGACCTTGGCGTGCGTTTACTTTGACGTGAATGTGTGTATTTTACTGCCCTTCTCAGTGAAGGCTGTAACCCGGGCCTAATGTAGCAGCCATGTGGCTGTAGAGATTAGGGACAGTCATCTGAAAGAATTAGGTATTTGGGAATGTGCGTCTTGAAAGGACTCTTGATGGGTAAAATGACCTTATCCTGAACATGTTCGCTTTCAGTTACAGTAAGTCGTATGTAGTGAACAACTGTCAGCTCAATTCTTATGTGAAAGTCAGGGATTTCGATTTTATTCCCTTTGGTGATCTGAATAGATCTTTAAGTTATTTCTTATTTTGGTCACTAGGTGGTGAAATTTCATCACAAATACTTGAACCCTGTTAGAAAAAGGCTCCTCAGAATCACTCTTTAACTGAAAGTCTGCACCTGATAAAAGTATTTTTAGTTTGGATGTTTGTGGTCCTAGTATTATTGGATGGATGTTCTTTTGCTAGAAGTACTGTTGCCATTTAAATTGCTGTGAAAGAAAGAAAAGGGACATATGCTACGACATTCTTCACTGGTGAGACTTCAGTAGCAAAACCAGGCTGCTGCTGACACTGACTTTAGTCATAAAGAGTGAGTTAGTTATTTTAGGAAATAAGGTGATTCTTTTATTTTAAAGGAAACACAGTTCCCAAGTAGTGCAAAGTCTTCCAATATGCTGGCGGAGGATTTTAGGTTTTGGATATAAAATTGTTGCCAGCATATAATCAACAATACCACTTAAGAATATGCACAGAAATCAGTTGCATTTCTATACACCAACAACAAGACAGAAGAAGGAGAAATTAAGGAGTCAATCCCATTTACAATTGCACCCAAAGCCGTAAGATACAAAGGAATAAATCTAACCAAAGAGGCAAAGGATCTGTACTCAGAAAACTATAAAATACTCAAGAAAGAAATTGAGGAAGACACAAAGAAATGGAAAAACGTTCCATGCTCATGGATTGGAAGAACAAATATTGTGAAGATGTCAGTGCTACCTAGAGCAATCTACACATTCAATGCAATCCCCATCAAAATACCATCCACTTTTTTCAAAGAAATGGAACAAATAATCCTAAAATTTGTATGGAACCAGAAAAGACCCCGCATAGCCAGAGGAATGTTGAAAAAGAAAAGCAAAGCCGGCGGCATCACAATTCCGGATTTCAAGCTCTATTACAAAGCTGTCATCATCAAGACAGTATGGTACTGGCACAAAAACAGACACTTAGATTGATGGAACAGAATAGAGAGCCCAGAAATGGACCCTCAAAACTATGGTCAACTAATCTTCGACAAAGCAGGAAAGAATGTCCAATGGAAAAAAGACAGTCTCTTCAACAAAGTGTGTTGGGAAAATTAGACAGCCACATGCAGAAGAATGAAACTGGACCATTTCCTTACACCATACACAAAAATAGACTCCAAATGGTTGAAAGACCTAAATGTGAGACAGGAGTCCATCAAAATCCTAAAGGAGAACACAGGCAGCAACCTCTTAGACCTCAGCTGCAGCAACTTCTTCCTAGAAACATCGCCAAAGGCAAGGGAAGTAAGGGCAAAAATAAACTACTGGGACTTGATCAGGATAAAAAGCTTTTGCACAGCAAAGGAAACAGTCAACAAAACCAAAAGACAGAATGGGAGAAGATATTTGCAAATGACATATCAGATAAAGGGCTAGTATCCAAAATCTATAAAGAACTTAACCAAACTCAACACCCAGAGAACATAGAATCCAACCAAGAAATGGGCAGAAGACACGAACAGACATTTCTGCAAAGAAGACAAACAAATGGCCAACAGACACATGAAAAATACTCAACATCACTGGGCATCAGGGAAATCCAAATCAAAACCTCAATGAGATACCACCTCACACCAGTCAGAATGGCTAAAAGGATGCGGAGAAAGGGGAACCCTCCTACACTGTTGGTGGGAATGCAAGCTGGTGCATCCACTCTGGAAAACAGTATGGAGGTTCCTCAAAAAGTTGAAAATAGAGCTACCGTATGACCCAGCAATTGCACTACTGGGTATTTACCCCAAAGATACAAATGTAGGGATCCAAAGGGGTACGTGCACCCCGATGTTTATAGCAGCAATGTCCACAAGAACCCAGATGTCCATCGACAGATGAATGGATAAAGAAGATGTGGTGTGTATGTGTGTGTGTGTGTGTGTATGTATATGTATACACACGACAATGGAATATTATGCAGCCATCAGAAAATGAAATCTTGCCATTTGCAACGATGTGGATGGAAATAGAGGGTATTATGCTAAGCGAAAAAAGTCAATCATAGACAAGTATATGATCTCACTGATATGAGGAATTTGAGAAACAAGGCAGAGGATCCTAGGGGAAGGGAGGGAAAAATGAAACAAGACAAAACCATAAGAGACTCTTAATCTCAGGAAGCAAACTGAGGGTTGCTGGAGGGGAGGGGGGTGGGAGGGATGGGGTGGCTGGGTGATGGACAATGGGGAGGGTATGTATTGTGGGGAGCACTGTGTATTGTGTAAGACTGATGATTCACAGACCTGTACCCTGAAAAAATGCATATTAAAAAAAATTTTAAAAAGAATATTTACAGATATATGCCACAGATATAGACTGTGAAAATGGTTTGGAAACCATCAAAACATCACATGAATATGAACTTTGTGGAGATAATTATGAGTAAATAGGCCTTCTTTGTATATACAAGGGTCATGATATGGATAAAATATCAGAATACTTTCTCTGAAGGAAAACGTATACATGACTTAAGAAAATTGGATCACAAAAATGTGATTAGCTCTGGTCTGACAAACATTTCCAAACTGAATGGTCATTACCTTCTGGTTAATATGTTTACTCAGTGAGTGATAATATGATGAATAAAGATTTTATTCTTAGCATCGGGCTCCACACTGAGC
>NW_023270377.1:2419056-2530357 GCF_011800145.1 Mirounga leonina | reverse complement strand
TTCTCTCTCAAAAAAAAAAAAGATTTTATTTTTACCCAAAATGTCAGCTTAACATTCATATCATTTTATATTTATCACTTTTCTAGATTTAGTTGGTTTGGCCTGGCAATCATTTTGGCCTTCTTTCCATCAGTATCCTCTTTGCTTTGCACGGACACCAGCCTGGGTCCGTGGCTGTAAATGCAGGTTCAGCGGTGAGGGTGTGAGCACAGTCCGGGCGGCGCATTGATGAGGTAGGAGGGTCGATGCTCTGGTGGCCTCAGGATCAGCAGATAAGGATTAGAATTCAGATCCAAGTCAGTCGGGGCAGAAACAAACACAGGTTGTGCGGAGAGCAGTAAGGGAACAGAGGGGACTCTGCCAGGAGTTCTGGAAGCTACAGCTGCCCGGCGAGTGCGGCCCCCGCCCCCGGCAGGGAAAGACTGAGGATGCCCCCGCCCTGCCGAACCTTTCTCACTGGTTTGTAGAAGCATGAAGACTTACGAAAGTAGCTGGTGAGACTTGAGGAGGGCATGTAAGGGAAAAGGACCCTGGAAAGGAGAGGCGTCCCCGTGGTCTGGCTTCCTTCTCCGCTGGGAGTGGCGCCGCTGGGCTGGGCCTCCGGGGTCCCTGCTCGCCCAGGTGATTCGCAGGTGACGGCGGTGAGGGGAGCCACAGCGGCTTTCCTCTCTCGGCCACGTTCCTGCGTGTGACCTCGCGCTCCAGGCCTGCGTCCCACCGCTCCCCCGGCTTCCGGGCACCCAGGCTCCTTGGGGACGCATGTGCCTGTTGGCACACAGGCCCTGTCCCACGTGGAGCAGGCACACAGGGATTCTCTTGGCGTTAGGTGGAGCAGTTGCTTCCAGAATTATTTTAGTCCTGAAATTCCACGTTTCTTTGGCTTCTCTTGAAACAAAGAAATTTATTTCCTGGTAACTTTTTTTCTTATTTCTTAGTTATTTTTTGTCCTTTCTAAAACATACCCGTTTGTGCTCATTGTTTGAAGTGAGAAATGCATTTATTTTATTTTCCTAGTTCCTGTCTCTGGGTCGTTCCTGTCTGTTGACTTCTGACTTAAGAGCAGCGCCAGTGAAGGGTGCTGCTGCTGAGTCAGGCTTCCTTGGCTGTAGCTGAACCTGGGGAAACAGGCTCAGAAGGGGCTGACGTGGGCAAACCGGGGACGCAGCTTTGCCCTTTTTCTCCAGGAGATGGGTTTCAAGGGGCTTTTTACAGTAAAGAAAAACTGAAACACTTGAATTTAAAATATTTTGATTTCCTACTTGTAGCAGTGATGCATGTATGATTTTTCATATTGGTTTCCTGACGGAATTCTCCAAACCTTTCTTTCTGGCTGAAGACCCCTCCCCACCAGCTGGGACTCCTTTACTAATTAACAGAGCCCGAGGCCAGGACTGACAGCCACTTAGCGAGGAGCTTGCACTATGTCAGGGTTTTGCTAGAGGTGAGCTTTAAATTTCACAGAATATTCTTAAATCCCTTACAGGAAAAAAAAGACATTAAAATAAAATAGAAGTGTGCTTATTTTAGACATTACGTTATTTAGACATTGTAAATAAAACACACTGTGTGTGGACACGTGGTCTGAATCATGTTGTTACGTGTATACTCCATGTTACAAACACGATGATCGTCATTCTGAAAGTTTGGTTAGATTTTGAAACTCAGGAGTAATTTACAAATATTTGTATTTTTGGTACCGATTAAGTTTCCAGGTAGCTTATGAAAGCTTTGTTGTACTACAGAGAGTTCGTTTGCAGTGAAAAATGATAGAAAATCATGCTGTAAAACTAACAGTAAAGTTTGTAATTTTACACAACGTTAAAAGCAACTTTTGAAGACAAGCAGGTTCAGAAGCAGGTCAGACGTGTAATGTTGTGAAGGGCACTTTTGAGAACTCTCACATACTTCGGAGATGACTGATGACGACGTTCAAGGTGCAGAGGGAGCGCGTCCCGCCGGCCGCCTCGCGGGATCTGTGCTGCTGGGCCCCTGTGGGCCGCAGTGCGGTTCGGCCCGTCAGCCCCGTGGGCGGGGCGGCTCAGGCTTGGGGAAGGATGGCCTGTCACAGGGCGTGTGTTCCCACCTGTCCTGCGACTGGGGCTGCGCGCTCGGATCTCTCGAGGGAGGAGGATTTCTGCCAGGCTTCTCCAGTGTCTCGCGCCTCGTTTTCTCTTCGTAATTACTAGCATTTTCTGGGGAGGTACTGGGAAGTGGAAGTTTCCTGCTCTCCACTCGCTGTCCACTTCGTCACTTATTTCAGTCGTCCTGGGCTCAGTTTCCAGTTTTATTCAGGGGGTTACCCTCTCTGCCTGGTGCTCAGACTGCCCCAGATTTGTTGGTGCTCAGACTGCCCCAGATTTGTCCACTGGAGCTCCTTCAAATTGGCGTCTGTGTCCTTAGTTTGTTGTTCGAGTTCTTCCTTTCTTTCTGGCTCACCAAGATGTTCCAGGCTCATCTTGACTTTCCCCATCCCAGCCCGGAACCAGCCATTTCTCCTGGTTCCTTTTAGTGGAGAATGGTGTTTCAGAAGCAAGATCTGCTGCTGGATGTGCTCATTCGTCTGCAGTGGTCGGCTCTCAGGCGCTCTTGGTGGTCAGAGCTACAGGAAAATGTGCGTGCTTGTGTGTGTGTGTGCACGCGCGTGTGTGTGTGCATGCTCGCACGCACCATAGGGATCATGCCAGTTTTCTCCCTTTCTGTATGTATAATTTCCTTCTCCAGCCATGAGGAGCAAGGCTGTCCTTGTCCTTGTACGTTGACTTAGTGAACGAATCCCCTGTCGCTGCTGTTCCCCTGGCCCGTGTGCATGCCCTCTTCACCCACCTCAGGCTCTGACAACCCCTGCCCCGTGCGTGGGCTCCCGATCCCTCCTGGGCTAGCCATTTCCCTGCATGGGACTCCTTCCGCCCTGTGAAGGCTGCTCCTCCCCTCCCCCACATGGATGTCCTCACTCTGGGCCCCGTGGCTCCCTGTCCCCACCCTGCTGCAGGTGCTTCCTTGCTTGGCCCACGTAAAGGCTTTAGGACTGAATGGTTCAGGAGGAAAAGACCAGCCACTGACTTTCCCCTGGAATGGAATCTTGTGCCAGGTCTCCCGTGGCTAGCACGGCACTAGACATAAGTTATCTTCAGCGTGTTGACTAGATGAATTTCAGCTCATGGAACAGAAGTTAGAAGAGACAGAGGGAGATGGAAAGGAACAAATGATCAAATATGAGGCAGCACTTGGCAGAACGAAATAAACAGAACTGCAGTTGGAAGGTTAGTGGATGTTCTCACGATGCTTCTGGAGAAGAGGACGTGGGGGGCGCAGTGCCATAGCCTCAGTGAGCCCCTTGCTGACCAGCAGGTGCTGTTGGCAGCCCCTCACACTGTGACTCGTGACCGCAGACCGGGGAGCAGGCACAGCCCTCTGGCCGCGTGGCTTTCTGCCCCAATGTGGAGACTGCAGTTCGGACAGTAAGACAGATTTCAAAGTAAAGTGTGATAAGAATGATGAGCTTTCTGGGCGCATGGGTGGCTCATTTGGTTGGGCGACTGCCTTCGGCTCGGGTCATGATCCCGGAGTCCTGGGATCAAGTCCCACGTCGGGCTCCCGGCTTAGCGGAGAGCCTGCTTCTTCGAACTCTCCCCTCTCATGCTGTTTCTCTCTCTCTCAAATAAATAAATAAATAAAATCTTTAAAAAAAATGATCAGCTTTCTGACCTAGATTAATGGGATGTTAAGCAAAGTCTGTTTTTTTTAGAGGCACTTTGGTACTTTCACGGAGAGCAAGAGCTTAACCCGCTATGGGTCTGCGCTTAAAGTTAAGGGCTTCATGTTCCAGTTCCAGGAAAGAACATATTGTAAGAAACAGTGGGTTCTTTTCAAAAGAGCCAAAGTTGGATTTGCTTTTAGATTTGCTCTGCAGCTCTAAATGCCCGAAGAAGAGGGGACAGTAGCCACAGCCTTTGTGAGAAGCAGGTTGACTCAGGACTCCTGTTATTTAGTCAGGTTGGCATTACGTATGTAGAAATAAAGAAAGGTGTATCTGGATGGTGCAAGGGCTCAAAAACATACTGCTCTTGGATTCTTAGGGGAAAAGATGGCCTACGATGTAGTCTACTTAGATAACTGGGAAAAGTAAGCTTGAAAAGAAGCCTCAGGCCCACAGCTCTGGAGATGAGTGCAGACACCGCGTGTCCCCTGGGCGTGTGAGCATGTGGAAAGCGGCCAGGCCAGACTGAACACAGGGTGAGGATAAAATATGCAGCAGATTTGGAAGACTCAGAAAAACAAAACAAAACAACATATGAAGTGTCTCAGTAATTTTTATGTTGAGTGCATATTGAAACAGTATTTTAGATATATTGAGTTAGATCAAATGTATCGAAATTAATTTCACTTCTTAGTTTTTAACGAAGCTAGTAGAAACTAGTAGGAAATAAAACCAGTTAAGCAAATAGAATTGAGCGTAACCATCACTATGGAACTGAGCGCAGAAGCCCTGAACCAGTTTCTGAAAAATTGGTTTTATGGAAAAAATAACACAATAAGTTTCGGTGGTGTGGCAAGGGGCAAGGGAGGTAAAATAATGTTAAAATCATTGCCCAAAACTTTTCCCCTTCGCTTTCTTTAAAGTGTCTTTTGATGGCTGAGTTCTTAATTTTAATGTAACTAAAATTTCTCAGTCTTAACTCTTAAGATTAGTGTTTTTTTTTGTGTCTTAGTTAAGAAATCTGTCTTCTAAGGCCGGAAAGATATTTATTCTTTTTAAATGTTTGAAAATGTTTAAAGCTTTGTTTGGACATTTCTGTCCTTAATCCACCTGGAGTTGATTTTCCGCTGTCCTGTGAGATCGAGGTGCAGTTTTTCTGTTATGAATAACCAGTTTTTCCTACTTTCCATGTTGCTCTGCTGTGTGTGAAAGTGACGTGTGCCTGCAGTGCTTTCTGGATTCTGTGTGCCAGAGGTTATTAGACTTTTTCTAGAAAGGGTCAGAAAGCAAGTATTTTCAGCTGTGAGAGCCATGCATGCTCGGTCACCGGTATTCAGCTTTGAAGAAGCTAGACAACAACCAGATGAACGAGTGTGGCTGGACTCAAGTAAGTTTTTGTGTGTGTGTGTGTGGATACCAAAATGCAGATTTTATAGAACTTCCATGTATCATAAAATATTACCCTTTAAATATTGTTTTCAACTCTTTATTTAGTAAAAGCCATTCTGAGCGCATGGGCTGTACAAACGCCTAGGTGGTGGGCCATCCTGTGGTCTGTGGTCTGTCTCACTGGCCCTGCCCAGTTCTGCACTGCTCTGATTAGCTTTATAAACAGGCCTCGTATCGGGTGATTGGGCTATTTTTGGTCCTTTCTGCTTCCGTAGAAATACAGTAGGCAGCTGATTGAGCACCATGGGAAGCCGTCTCGGGAACTAAGTAGGAGTGTTGATGAGCAGGGATCTCTCCATGTGTTCGGTCTTCAGTGCCTCTCAGGAAACGTTTGTGGTTTGTTTCTGTAGTGACTGCACCCGTTGTTTGTTGGATTTGTGTGGGGGCACTCCAGAGGTTATTCTGGTATTGGAAGTCCCCTGTTTTAAATTTCTTTTCTAGTGGTTGGTGGGTAGGAATGCTGCGGACTTATAACCACTTCTTTGATAAACGGTTGTTTTAAAATATGTGTTGATTCTTTTGTGTTTTCTCTGCCATAGTAGCTTCTGGATACTAACACCCCAGAGAATATAGTGAGATACAAATACTGTTGTCACCCCCGTTTGGGGGATCAGGACGCGAAGGGACTCGTCTGGGGCCTCGGGACTGGTGAGCACCAGAGCTGGGATGTGAACGTAGGCGCCTGGCCGAGGCTATGCTCTTCCCCCTGAGCTGCGTCCTCATTCCTGTTGCCCCGAGTCCCCATGGCCGTGTTCCTCCTGTCCAGGCCTTGTGCTTCCCGTGCTGTTGTCTAATCGCTCCCACAGGGCCTCCAGGATCCCTCTCCCAGAGGCGTAGTAACAGTGATAGTGGGCCACCTTCTTCCTTTCTGATTTTTAATGACAGTTCTTCTAGACTTTACCCTTTTTTTAAAAAAACTTTATTTTTTGACAGAGAGACACAGCGAGAGAGGGAACACAAGCAGGGGGAGTGGGAGAGGGAGAAGCAGGCTTCCCGCCGAGCAGGGAGCCCAACGTGGGGCTCGATCGCAGGACCTTGGGATCAGCAGACGCTTAACGACTGAGCCACCCAGGTGCCCCTAGACTTTACCCTTTTCTGATGATACTTATTGTAGCACTTAATAAACAGATTAAGAAAGTTTGATTTTTTTTTCCCACTATGGGGCTTTATCATGAATGGGTGTTGAATTTTATGAAATGCTTTTTCTCCATTGGGATGATTCCATTATACTTCTTTAATTCACTAAATGACATTTGTAGCTTTTAAGTGGTCGTTTCTGAGATGAAACCAACTTTGTTATACTATATTATCTTTTCCATCCACTAGTAGATTCTGTTTGCTAATTAGAATTTTTCCATTTATATTCATGGATGAAATGGACCCGTGATTTTCTTTTCCTCGTACGATCCTTGTCTTGTGTTAGTCCCAAGGTTAAGAGGGAGCTGGGGAGGGTTCTTTCTCTCTTTTCCAGAAGAGATGGTGGACGAGGGAATGGTATGTCTCTTGATAGTTTGTGGGACTGAGCATGATGTTTCCTCAATGGAAAACCTTTAGGGCACTGCTGTTACTTTTATATTATGGGAGCATTCAGGCTTTCTCTTTCTTCTTGAGTCAGTTTTGGTGGTCAATATCTTTTTCAAGTTTCCTGGCAAAAGTTCTTGATAGAATTTTTTTTGTTGATAGAATTCTTTAAACGTGCTTTATTTGTAGTTTAGTTTTGTTCTGTTTTTATTAATAGTACTGCTAATTTGTCCTTTTTCTTCTTTTTTTGAAGCAGTGTTTCCAGAAGTTTGTTAGCCTTTTTAAACCATCAGCTTTTGGCTTCATTGGTCTTCTCTTTTGTATCTTTGTTCTTTTCACTGATTTCTCCTGTTTTCTTCATTTCCTTCCTCTACTCTTTTTGTGTTTATTGTTGTCCTTTTAATTTCTTAAGTTGGACCCTCACATTACTGGTGTTTATTTAGCATTTTTTTAACCTTAATATAAACTTGTTTTGTGATTATAAGTTACCGTGTTTTTTAAGTCAGGATTTATTCATCACCTGTCACACACTGGGCACTGTTCCAGGACTCTGATCAGAAATGGATGTGCAAAGTTATCAAACATTATCTTCTTGGCAGCTGTTGAGATTACTGTATATTAATAGAACTCCTAATGTTGAGCAATTCTTACGTTCCTAAAGTAACCTTTGCTTGCTCATGGTCTATTATTTATCCAATGCAAAACCATATTCAATTTACTAATATTTTACTTATTTATTTATAAGATTTATTTATTTTTTAGCAATATATACACCCATTGTGGGGCTCGAACTTGCAACCCCGAGATCAAGAGTTATATGCTCTTCTGACTGAGCCAGCCAGGCGCCCCAACTTACTAATCTTTGAAAATAGAAGTCCATAGTCAACTGATACTGTCCTGGAGTTTTCATGCACATCTGTGCTGTTGTTGTTAGGTGTTAGAATCAAGATTATGTTAGTTTTATATACTTAATTCTTATAAAAATACTTCCTGTGCCCTAGAACAGTTGAAGTTAGAGGAGTGATCTGGTTCATGGAAGTTGTGGAGCCTTGGGGCTGGATGCCCTTCCCTCCCTCTTGGAAGAAGTTGGTCCTCTCTGGGGGCTTGTCTTCCCAGGACTGCTGGTCAGAAGCAAGAGCTTACTTGGTATTCGGTGGTGGCTTGAGATCCTGGTAGCTCGGAGCCCACATGGTTCCATGGTCAACTGTTGCTGATTCGTCCCAGGTTCCTTCCCTCTTGCCTGCAGGGCACATGGGTCTGAGGCCTGGAGCCCTGGGAGGGTCCTTCTCCAGCATGCTCTCCTGTGATTCCTTGTGCTGTCCCCATCCCATCCTCACCCCGGAAGTCCTGGGATGATTGAGTCCAGCTGCCCCATGGACATTGAGTCCAGCAGGATCCCAGACTCGTGCAGTTTGTTTCTTCCCCAATTACTCTTTGGTTGTCTGTGGGAAGTAGGGAGGAGCAGGTGTTTGTACAGAATTATGGGCCTGTTTTCCTATAGGCCAGGTCTCTTCCTGCCCTTGTTTATGCTGATAGTCCAAAGTTATCTGGAGGCGGGCTGCCGGTCTCTTAGGCCTGGTGGACCGTAGTAGGACCCATCAGAGAAAGCTCCCATTTTGCTTAGTCAGAGATTCTTCTGTCACCACAAGTCCCTGCTCACATACCACCTCTTCAGAGACCCCTCCCCACCTCCAGCCAGCTTCGTTAGTCCTCCACCCCATCGCCCACCAGGCTCCGACCCTACTTCATTTTCTTCCTGGCCTCAGCCACTCACTGAAATTGTCTGTGTGTTTTGGGATTGACTTTTCGGCAGCTGGAGGAGCAAGGCATGGTGAGCACAAGCTTAGCGAAAGCTCCTCCCCATATCTGCATCAACAGGTCAGAGCACCGTCTGCAACATATCATTGCCATCTTGGCCTCACTACTGGCAAAGGGTATTTGGGATCTGACTGTCCTCATTTGAATTTTCCTCTGCTCTTCCAGTCTTTGGACTCACGCCTTCTACTCATCGTTAATTCTGTGGAATGTATTTTCTGTGGAAGACCTCTGATATCCTGACTTCTATTACAGGTTTGAGCATCTTTTCTTCAGTTCACATGCCAACCAGAAAGTGGGTTTCATGTTGCCCAGAAACTGCCTTGTAGGATTAATGGTAAATTTGGGTGTGATTATTTTGTCTGGTATTTTTATTTTATTTTATTTATTTATATTTTTAAAAAGAATTTTAATTTATTTATTTGACAGCACAAGCAGGTGGAATAGCACGTAGAGGGAGAGGAAGAAGCAGGCTCCCTGCTGAGCAAGAAGCCAGATGTGGGGGGGCGCCTGGGTGGCTCGGTCGGTTCAGCGACTGCCTTCGGCTCGGGTCATGATCCCAGGGTCCTGGGATCGAGTCCTGCATTGGGCTCCCTGCTCAGCTGGGAGCCTGCTTCTCCCTCTCCCTCTCCCCCTGGTGTGTTCCCTCTCTCGCTGTGTCTCTGTCAAATAAATAAACAAAATCTTTTAAAAAAAGGGGAGGGGCACCTGGGTGGCTCAGTTGGTTCAGCGACTGCCTTCGGCTCGGGTCATGGTCCCAGGGTCCTGGGATTGAGCCCCACATCAGGTTCCCTGCTCGGTGGGAGGCCTGCTTCTCCCTCTCCCACTCCCCCTGCTTGTGTTCCCTCTCCTGCTGTGTTTGTCTCTGTCAAATAAATAAAATCTTAAAAAAAAAAAAGCCTGACATGGGGCTTGATCCCAGGACCCCGGGATCATGACCTGAGCCAAAGGCAGTCGCTGAACCAACTGAGCCACCCAGGGGCCCTTAAAGTATATTTTAAAACTTAGATTCTTTTGCCGTCACTGCCTATAGCATGGAAAATGTTATAAAATGTAAAGCAGGTGAACTTTAGAATCTTACGTCCTTTGAAAGGTGCTTGAAGGTGCATCTGCTTAGAGCTGCTGGTGTGTTAGAACCATCCAGAGAGTTTTTATTAAATACTGGTGCCTGGCTCCCTTCTCAGACCCAGTAGATCCATCTTTGGGCAGGGTCCTGGCCTTGGTAGCTTAAAAAGTTCCCCAGGTGATTCTGATGCACAGCCAGGAATCAGAAGTTGCCACAGAACTTCTGGTCCGGATGGTTGCTGACCCTGGAGGAGCAGGGTGGGGAGCTGCCTACCCTGTCCTTCAGTTTCTGTGCACAAGGGCTGGTCCTATTAACCCCTTGGAAGACCTGGAGTCTTAATGCATGGGGAGGAAAGAGCCTGTGCCCACCTCGGTCCCTGGGTGGTAGGAGCGTCCCCTTGGACCTGGCTCACTTGAGCTGGAAGCTGCGGAGTTGAGGCAGATCTTGAGGCGTCTTCCCGACCAGTAAGAAATGTGCACTGCTGCCCTGCCCAGTGGCCCGGATGTGGGCCAGTTACGCTTCTTCCTCTTGCTCCCAGGAATGGACAGGGGGCCTGGACAGATCCCTCGCTGACCCATCTGCCCCGGTTGCTGTGTCAGCAGCAGGGGTGAGGCCAGTCGCTCCCTGAGCGCACCCCCTGACCTCATGGCGCTCCGCTCCCCAGGTAGCAGCACAGTGGGAGGGATGCCTGCAAGTGCCTGGTGATCTTTGAGCCCCTGAAACCTGCGTGACCAGTACGCAGTTGTGAGGAGACCAGGGGAACGCCCGATGGGATGGCAGTGCAATAAAGGCGTCAGTGACTTGGGCTTGGGCTGCGCACGGATGTGTGGTTGATGCTTCAGTGGGAATTGCTGCAGTGGGCCCGTGATTTCAACTCTGGCCCGTGCTTGATTCCGTTTTCCCAGTCTGTTGGTCTTCCGAGGGCACCCTGGAGTCAGCTGTCCTGTTCGCAAGATGCCACTGGTTTTCTTGCCAGCACGTCAGCACTCAGGAGGGTGCGCGGTACCTCGGGGCTCTGTTTGCCTGGAGCTTCGAGGTCAGGACAGCGGGAGTCCAGAGCGCTCTTCCTCCCCCAGGCGGTACTTGCGTGATGTGTGCAGGCGCGCTGATGCAGGGCGCTGACCGTTTCCAGGGCTCATGTGCTCTTGACAAGTTGACCCTCATCAGCAAATAATGACAGGACCTTTCTTGTCTCTTATCACAGTTTTTGGCTAAAAGTCTGTTTTGCCTGGTATAATGTGTGTAGCCACCGCTGCTCTCTTTTGGTTTCCGTGTGCATTGAATATCTTTTTCCATCCCTTTGAGCCAGTTTGTATGTCTGTAAAGGGAAAATGAGTCTTGTCAGAAGCATACGGCTGGGTCTCGCTTTTTTATCCTTTCAGCAGCTCTGCCTTTTGACTGGGAGTCCGAATCCACTTGTATTTAGAGTAATTACTGATAGGTAAGGACTTGCTCATTCTATCGTACTGTTTTCTCCTCTTGCCCTGCCCTTTGTGATAATGATTTTCCCCAGCCGTCTGCTCTGATTCCCTTCTCTCTGTCTTTTGGGAATCGACTGTGGGTTTTTGCTTTGTTGTTACCATGAGGCTCACATAAAACGTCTTATAGGTAAAGGTCTGGTTCACACTGGTAACAAGTTAACTTCAGAAGCTCTGCCCTTTTACTCCCTTAAATGTTTTTGATGTCAGAGTTTACCTCTTTATGTTGTGTGCAGTAACAAACTCTTGTGGCGGTTATTTTAAGTCCTTTCACCTTTGTACAGAGTTGAGTGGCTTACGGCCCTCCCTCCTCCCGGGGGGTGGGGGGACGCCAACTCAGATGGTGCTCCCCTCTGCCACTGTGTTCCCTGACCGCACCTGCACCCCTGCCCCATCCGCGCCTTTCACTGCAGCATGCGGACTCCCCTCGGGGTTTTCTGGGAGGCAGGTCGCTGCTGGCCGACTCCTCCTCAGCGCCGTTCGCCTGGGAGCAGCTTTACCTCGCCTTCTTTCTGAAGGCCAGCTTTGCTGGGTCGTGTTCTCCTGGGCACTTGGTTTCCCTCAGCCTTTGAGTGCATGGTCCCGCCCCCTCCTGGCCAGAAATCCGCTGCGGTCTTACGGGGTTCCTTGGGACGTGCAAGCTCTTCTCCTGCTGCCTTGAAGATTCTCTCTTTGCCTGTGATTATCTTTTTTTTTTTAAATATTTTATTTACTTGAGAGAGAGCAAATGTAAGAGAAAGAGAGAGAGGGATAGAAAGCACTGAGGGAGAGGGAGAAGCAGACTCCCCGCTAAAGCAGGGAGCCCGATGCGGGGCTCGATCCCAGACCTCTGAGATCATGACCTGAGCTGAAGGCAGACGCTTAACCGCCTGAGCCACCCAGTCGTCCCTATTTGCCTGTGATTTTCCAGTTCTGTTCTAATGTGTCTGAATGGGGTCTCCCGAAGTTGAGTTTGTTTGGTGAACTTTGTGAACATCATGAACTTGGATACCCAGACTCTACCCAGACTTGGGACGTGTTCAGCTGTTATTTCTTTAAATAAGCTTTCTGCCTCTTCTCCCCCTCTCCTCTGTCCAGCTCCAGTAAGTCACCGATTGCTTCATTTGATGGTATCCCTCAGATCACCTGGGCTTTCTTTACCCCCTTCACTCTTGTTTTTTTGTTTGGTTTTCCTTGGGCTGGATAACTTGGAGGTCTGTTCTGGAACTCACACATTCTTTCTTCCCGATCCATTGTGCTGTCGGTGCTCTCCGTTGTGTTGTTCATTTTGTTCATAGTATCTTCAGCTCCAGAATTTGTTTGGTTCTTCTTTATGATTTCTGTCTCTCTGTTAAACTACTTATTTTTTTTCATGTATGATTTCCCCAATTTATTGGGTTGTCTTTCTGTGTTTTCTTGTAGCTCATTGAGCTTCCTTAAAACACCTGTTCTGAGTTCCTCACCAGGGAAACGTGTAGATCTCCATGTTTGGGCGGTCAGTTACTGGAAGGTTACCGAGATATTTTGGTGGTGCCAATGTTTCCCTGATTGTCATGTTCCTTGGAGTCTTGAGTTGCTGTGTTCGTCTTGAAGTACCAGTGACCTCGTCCATCTTTACTCTCTGACTTCGGGAGACACGTAACCTTCTGTCAGCCCTGCTGGGGATTCTGAAGCTTTTCAGACCTTCTGTGGACATACCTGCCCTGAGTTTCTTGCTCCCTCTTGGGGCAGAATGCTTAAGCTTGTGTGCCTTCTCTCAATCCTGCAGCACCCCAAGGTGGGTGCTGACAGCCCTCCTTTTGCTTTTCCAAGGGCCGAGCTAAAGCTCTTGTTTGTGGTCTCTCCCTGGCCTGCAGATTCAGGCTGGCTTTGTTCATGTGCTCACTGGCTATCTGTCAAAGCTCGCTCTTGCCGCCATCACACAGGGAGCCAGCCCCAGGTGGGAGTGCGTGTGGGTGAGGCGTGCTGAGCACTGGGGGTACTGTGGGCTGGCAGGGGTAGGGATCCATGGGTAAGATGTCCCTAGCAGCTGGTGGGTGGACTTCTTGATGGGGTCTTCAGTGCAGTAGGACCCGAGTCCCTTTGATGTCCTCCAAGAGTCCTGTCTGCCTCTCTCCCAGCTGCTCCCTGCCCCTGAGTCCTATGGCTCAAGACACCGTAGTCTGAAGAGGGCGAGAAAGATGTAGGTCTCTTCGGCAGCATCCTGCACAGCTGGGGAGGCCAGGGGCTCCCCCACATGCTATCACTTAGCCCCGTAGGAGAAATCACGAGCTGAGGTCTCTCTTGGCCCTGCACTGGGCCCCCTTGGAGAGGTGATGGGGGTACAGTCAGACTGTTCTCTTGCCCTCATCAGTGCGTCCAAGCTCGTCGCTCCAGTGGTGTGCTGGAACTTCTCTGGACGCCTGGGCCTGTGAACAGGCTCTCTCAGCCGTGGTGGTTGTCTCAGACGGTTCTCCGGGACCTCCTGGAGTCTGGCCCGCCCTGTCTGCGGGTTCCAGCCTGTCAGCTGCCCCACGGAGGGACCTCCACCTCCTCACACTCTGAGCAGAGCCAGGAGGTCGTCCCCACACAGCGAGTGAGGGTCGGGGTGGGCTGGCCCCTGTCCTTCTCAGACCCTCAGATGCGGCCTGGAAATAGCAGCCCCCGATGGTTTGCTCCGTTTTGTGGTTGTTTCCTAGCTGGGTTCCTGTTTTCCTCTTCTGGCCGGAATCTACTTAGTATATTTTAAAAGAATTATAGACCTTTAAAAATCTGTAGCTGGAATGGGTTTTAGAGATTTAAAGAAAGAGAAGAACCAAAAGTTCATGGTTAGGAACTAAAGATCATATTTTATTATATAATTAATAGTAAACTGGAGTATATCCTAGGAGCGAAGATCTACCTCTGTTAGATAAGTATGGTTCTGTTTCCGTGAATAGTCTCTGCTTCCTGCTCATCTTGCCGCCGCATCCAGGCAGGAGGCAGCCTTCTCAGCTAAAAACAAACCGAGCTCAATGGTTGCGGCCCCCTCTAAACAGGGCTTACTTCTCTTCTCGTTAACCAAGAAACTGTTCTTGAACCAAATAAAGTCACCGGTAGGTGTGTTTTCTCTTAAGGGTAAATGGCGAATGTAGAATTCAATTTCCCTTATGACTAGAAACGTGCAGTGACGAGGATGGGGGGAGCGCGTGTCTGCACAGGGCCGTCTACATCCTGGCAGCAGCGGGCGGCTGCGCAGGGGTGAGGCTGTCAAACAGTCCTGTCCGGGGTGGCGGGGGGCTGCAGCCAGCGCAGAGACGAGTGAGGTGCGAAGTTCTCCTCCTCCTGAGGAGGGGACAGGATCACCGTCATTCCAAGAGGACAGCAGTCCCCCAGGTGAACTGATCCCCAGAGGGCCAACTGTTCGAAACAAATGTGTGTGAAGCCCAGTGTCAACACAGATATACAAAGTCAGTATTTTTCCTACGTGTCAGCAATAGCCCATTGAAAATAATGCGCATAACGTTCCCCTTCAGAACTGGAAACAAAAATATAACTTACAGAGCCATGCATTTAACAAGAAATTTATAGCAACTATTTTGAGAAGCCACAGAATTTTACCAAGAAATATAAAAGGCCTGGAAAAAGTCGAGAGAGTGTTTCTGGATGGGAAACTCAATATGATAGAGATATTATTTCCCTCAGCTTAGTTTATAAATTTAATGGAATTCCAATAAATATTCAGTGGATGTTTTGGAGCTTGGCAAGGAATATTCTAAAGTTCCTCTGAGAGAATAAATATATGAGAATAGCCTCACATAAAAATGTTTGAAAGGACCGTTTTAGGCCAGTACAATCGTATTCCTGACTTACTTCCGTGACTTTAAGTCGAGGAAGGGTCGTTGTGGCTGGGAATTTGAGTTCTGCGTTTCCCTGTTGCCTGCCGGCTTCGTTAGTGTCCATCCGACTCACTCTCTGTGTGATCAAAGGTGGTCTTTAAACTACTTCCGATTCTCGGGGCAGTCCGAAAGGCCGATGTGAAGAGATGTCTTTTCTGCGCTGCACTGCCCTTTGGCTACCGCTTCAGTCACCTGCCGCCTCCCTCGAACTCCCAGCCCCCCGTCCGGAGACACTCCTGTCCGTGCAAGGAGCTAACATGCAGTGATCTTTCGCCCTGCACCACGTGCTCGGAGGTGCCTGGCATGCGTTTTTCCTCCTGTGGAAGCCTGCCAGGCAGTTCTTAGTTGTGTGGACGGTCATCACAGCAGTTACGGCTTCTGCAGGACTCCTTATGACGAAGCAGTTGTAAACATCACCCTTCTGCACGGTAATTAATTAGATAAGTACCATCCCTGTGTCCTAGGTTCGGAAACGGAGGCACGGACTTACTTTGTCTGATGTAGCCCGTCAGTGGCAGAGGTGGGACGTCTCCTCAGGTCCGGGTGTCTGGGTGGCCCTGCCCGGGCACATGGCCCTCGTACTGCATCCCTTCGTAGACGTGCGCTCCAGCTGCGTCCTGCTCGCACCTCCGCCCTGGTCTGTAGGCGCTGCAGGGAGCCCGTCTCTCACCGGGAAGGTTTCGTGTCACAGTTAACTACCTGCAGCTGTCAGATCATGGCGATGCCGGAGGAGTGGTGTTCTTGTATTTTATGCATAGAAATAAAACATTGGTTCGTGAAAACTATTTGATGTCGCTTGGTACAACCATTTTGGAAAACCGTTTGACGCTGGGTCACAGCGTTGGAGACTTAGACAGCCTTTGGCCCACGGTGCCACTTCTCATTGCGTATCCCGGAGAATCCTGCGCCCGCGTGTACTGGGACAGAGAGGTTATTCACGGTTGTGCCGCCTGTTTCTAGCTATTGTTACCTACGACTTAGCTGTTCAGAGTACTCACGTTTCGTAAACAGTTGTTGTAATAGCCCCAGACCAAAAATAACCCGAACGTCCAGCAGTAGAGTGGGTAAATAACTCCTGGTGTATTCCTGTAACGAAGTACCTCCCGTTCACAGTGCAGATGAGTGGTGTACGTGCGCTTGAGCAGAAGGGGCAGACACACATGGACGTGCGCCATGTGGTTCTGTCCGTGCCGAACGAGTGGGTCAAGCACGCAGGCTCGGCACTTGCGCATACGGAGGGCAGCGTGGCGGTGGCCTTGGGCTTTCGGGACCCTGGCTGAGTTTGCTTTCTTGAACCAGGCGAAGGCTGCCCAAGTCACTTTATCATTTTGTTACACCACACATTTATGTTTTCTGTGCCTTTCTGTGTGTGCGCAAAAAGGTTAATGTACTTGATGACACACGGTTTTATTTTACTGTGCGTTTAAGGGATCTGGTTTGACCCACTTGAGAGATGCATGTTTGGTTTACAGAATTGGGTGATCGAATATTTCTGGATGAGCAAGACACTCAGAATAGTTACTCTGTCAGTCTCTGTGTTTCTCCTGTAACTTGGATGCTGGCATTCCTCGGTTTATGAAGAAAATGAACTTTTGGCAGGCTGTATGTAAATCAGTTCCTGAGGTCATGGGAGAGAATGTTATTTAAAGCAAATACTTTGATTTTGTATGCCCTCCCCCCACCCTGCATTAATCAGGCCTTTGTTTATTGGGTTTGCTCAATGTAGGGTCGAGTGCTGCTCAGCGGTGTTGGTGACCCCTCGGATCCAGCGACCGGGGGGAGGGCAGCATGCAGATGCCACGGCCCTCCGCTTGTACGCTGAAGTCTGCTTCGGAGGGACTTCTGGCGGGGACGGAGGGTCAGGCTTCTAAGGTATTATCTTAAAAACAGTACTTTCTTATGAAGCACTGCGATTGGACTTTAAGGAAACAAACTTTTTAGTTCAGAGTTTTTATTTAAATGACTTAGAATAAATCACTGTCAACTCAAAAATCACCATAAACACAAATGCTCACATTTCTGGGGACAAGTATGTGTGTGGTAAATGCAAATCATATTAAGTCCCAGAAGTAAGTAACTGTTCACCTGAAAAGTCTTGGAAAATCACTTTTTCTAAAGCACATGTGTGAAGCGGCCAGCCTAACGCCGGAACACTTTGTCGGAGGCCTTCCTGCAGAAAGCAGCTGAGTAAGTAGCCTGCAGCCTGCTCGAGACGCAAGGCCCCTCAGGTAGGAGGCAGGAGGCCCCGGGCCGGTGGCGGTGTGTCCCCGTGAGCCGCACTCTGCTGCCACCCCTGCGTGTCCCCCATGGGGAGGGGGGCCGTGGCCAGGGCGCCGCAGCTGGTTGTGCCCGGAGCCGAATCCCAGGTCTTCCAGGAAGGAGTTTTGAGATCGAATTTCACGGGAGTGGGTCATCTATGTTTATAAAGTGGAGATGGGGTTGAGGAAGGGGTGTTTTTGGTGGCAGAACCCGTCTGTCAGAAGCTGGACGTAACAGCTTCTAGTTGGTGCCGACACTGCACAAAGGCATTTTTCGGAACGCACCGGAGTCGTCCGAACATGCCTGGCCTGGAGTGTCTTGTCGCGGACGAGTCCGCTGGTGGTAAAGGAGCGGTGTCGCCACCCTGCAGGAGGAGCGCGCCTGCTCCCTCCTGCCCGGCCCGCGGTTTGGCTCTGCGTGTCCGAGAAATTTATGGTAATGGCTAACGTTTATTGAGGGTTTACTGTGTGCGAGGCACAGAGCTGCTTATTTCATATTATCCCATTTAATCTCACCTGCAGGATAAATATTATGATTTCCATTTTATTGTGATGAAACCGAGGTACAGAGAGGTCAGGTCAGGCTCCCAGGGCCATAAAGTTAGGAGGTGGCGAAGCCGGATTGGCACCAGCTTCGCGCCTGCCGAGCACATGTTCCAGACCCCTCGCCCCGTTTCCCCAGTGTCCTCCTGCATTCTAGGTTGTTGTAGGTCCTACAGTTTCATTATTTTTTGCTCTTCTGTTTCCAGAAATTAAGCGTATTTCATATGACTCATTCCTGGGTGGTGGATATAGTAGTAGATTCTCATATTTTATTATACGTATTAAAAGTCTATAAAACAAGGGTTTGTAATGGTTATGTTTGCCTGAAAATTTGCTGATATAGCTCTGTGAGCCTATTGCCAGAGAGGTGTGCTTTTAAAGTGAACAATCACTGACTTACCCACTCCACCCTGCCATGTTCATTTAAGTGAAAGGGTTTTTTTTGTTTGTTTTTGTTTTAAAACACCAGAATTTTCGTGCTTTGTGGCAGTGTGCTTTAAGTAGTAATGAAAGTCTCTCCTGACTGTCATAACCCCAGCCCAAATGCATTTTGCTTTGAATTCTTAATCCCTTAAAAATAAAGTTATAAATGTAAGGTTAGTGTATCCGATTCTGCTTGGTGCTGTGATACAGAACGATGAGGGAGTTTGACAAGGTAACCTAGGATAGGAGGGAGCTGGGCCACATAGCTCCTCTGTGTCTTGGTCTACCTTGTAACTCACCAGTTCTCTTGGACTTTTGCATGTTTCTGCCTCCCATCCTAAGTTCCGGATCCTGAACAGTTCTGTATCAGACTCAACACAATGCCAAATGCATAGGAACTACTTAATAAGCATTGTGAATGGGTTTTAGTATAGAATTGCATTTACTTATTTTTTAAAGGTTTATTTATTAGAGAGCACAAGTGTGGGGGTGGGAGGCGCAGAGGGAGAGAGAGAACCTCAAGCAGACTCCCTGTGAGCACGGAGCCGGATGCAGGACTCGATCCCACAGCTCCGAGATCGTGACCCGAGCTGAAATCCATAGTCGGGTGCTCAATCGAATGAGCCAACCAGGTGGCCCCTGAATGGGTTTTAGAATTTTAAATTGTTCAGCTAAGTTAATGAGAGATTCACTGATCTGTGTAAAGACAACACTTTTTTTTCTTGAGAAGTAGTTTTTTATTGTCTGGAATTCATTTTAGTCATTTAGCATTTTATTTTAAAGGCATTTGTATGGCCACTAACTCTTCTTCAGCTAAACTTATTTTGGGATAACTGTAGATTCACATGTGGCTGCGAGAAATGATGGCGATTTCCCGTGTCCTCCATTTTCCCCACCGGTAACATCCCGTAAAAGCCCCAGTACAGCATCAGCCCAGAATACTGAGCTTGATGTAGTCGAGATACACAACGGTACCGTCGCTACAAGGGTCCTTCTTCTTGCCCTTCACAGCTACGCCTCCTCCCTCCCTCCCACCTCACCCCTCCTTAACCCGTGGCAACCACTAACAGTTCTCCATCTTTGTAATATTGTCATTTCAAGAATGTTCTGCAAATGGCATCATAGAGCATGTCTTCAGAGATCGGCTGATTTCATCCAGCCTAACTGTCTGGAGATGCATCCAGGCGGTCGCGTGACTCAGCACTTCAGTCCTTTTTATTGCCGAGCAGCCTCCAGGGTGTAAGTGTAGCACACGGTTCATTTAACTGTTTACCTGCTGAAGGGCATCTGGGCTGTTTCCGGTTTGGGGCTGCTCTGAATACAGCTTCTGTAAACATCCATGCACAGACTCCGTGGGAATGTGACTTCTCATTCCCCTGGGGTAAGTGTCCAGGAGTAGAGTTGCTAGGTCAGATGCTAGCTGCATGTTAGTTTTTGAAGAAACTGCCAAACTGTTTTCCACCGGCGCTGTACTGTCTTACACGCCTACGAGCCGTGTAAAAGTAATCAAGTTTCTCTGCATGCTCACCAGCATGTGGCGCTGGCACTATTTTTTTTTTTTTTAAGCCATCCTGGTAGTGATCTCATTGTGGCTTTAATTTGAATTGCCCTGATAAAATGATTTTGAACACCTTTTCATGTGTTCATTGGCCATTGTGTATCCTCTTTGATGGATTGTTTGTGTCTTTTGCTCATGTCTAATGGGAGTGTTTGCTTTTTGCTGTTGAGTTTTGAGAGTTTATATATAGTAGATACTAGTCCTTTGTCAGATACATGGTTTGAAAATATGTACTCTCATTCTCTAATTTATCTTTCAGCCTCTCAACAGGGTCTTTTCCACAACAAAAGCTTTTAGTTGTGATGGAGTCTATAAGTTTTTTCTTTAACGAATCATGCTTTTTGGTAACAGTGTGAGAACTCTTTGCTTGGCCTTAAATTCCAAAGATTTTCTCCCAGGTTTTTTCCTAAAAGTTTTATAGTTTTACATTTTATATTTAGGTCAATGATCCATTTTGAATTAATTTTTGTATAAGATAGGAGACTTAGGTCAAGATCCCTTTTTTCTCCTGTGGATATCCAATTGTTCCAGTGCCACACGTTGAAAGATTCTATTTCCTTCATTGAATTGCTTTTATACCTTTGGCAAAAATCAGTTGGGCAGGGGCGCCTGGGTGGCTTAGTCGGTTAAGCAGCTGACTTCAGCTCAGGTCATGATCTTGGGGTCCTGAAATCGAGCCCCATGTCGGGCTCCCTACTCAGGGGGGGTTGTCTGATTGTCCCTCTCCTTCTCCCTCTGCCCCACACTCTGCTCATGCTCTCTGTCTCTCTTTCAAATAAATAAAAATCTTTAAAAAAAAATCAGTTGGGTATATTTGTGAGGGTCTTTTTCTGGATTCTTCATTCTGTTCCATTGGTCTATGTATGTCTGTCCTGCCAATACCACACAGTCTTGATTACTGTAACTATATAATAAGTCCTGAAATTGGATAGACTGATTCCTCCCTCTTTATTCTTTTCTAAAAAGATGTTTTAGCTATTCTAGTTCCTTTGCCTTCCATATAAATTTTAGGATAATCTTGTCTACATTTCCAAAAAATTTGGTTGGGATTTTGATAGGAATTTTGTTAAACTTGTACATCAATTTGGGGAGAATTGGCATCTTTACAATATTTGAATCTTCAGTTGGGGAACATGGTATGTCTCTCCATTTATTTAGGTCTGCTTTGATTTCTTTCATCCACATTATGTAATTTTCAGTACACAAGTTCTATATGTATTTTGTTATATTTACACCTAGGTATTTCTCTCTTTTGTTTACATATACAATTGTAAATGACACTGTTTTTAATTTCAGTATCCATGTGTTGACAGTATGTAGAAATATAATTGATTTTTATATGTTTATATTGTATCCTGCAACCTTGATGAACTCTTACTAGTTTATGAATTTTACCTTTCATTTCTACTCCTGTTTATTTAACAGTTTCTGTGTGCCAGGCATCACATTATAAGGCTTTCCATATGCTTGCCAAAGCCCAGTAGCTAGTGGAGCTAGAATCTTGACAGGTAGATTATTTCCTCACTTCATTTGTTCGTTTGATAAATGTCTAAGGAGAACCTGTGTGGGCCACGGTGGATCCAGACACAGGGTTCCTGCCCTCCTGGAGCCTACAGTCTGAACCTGACGTTAGAAGTAACACAAATGGTTGTGAACTTAATAAAACAAGTTAATTATAATTTAATTAACAGCATTCGACTCATACTGTAAGTGGCTAAAGCAGTGACACCTTAACCAGCCTAATGGAGTGGGAGCCTCCAGGGAGGGCCTCCTAAACGATGTCCATTTACTAGGAAAGGTTTTCCAAGAAGCCAAACTACTCATTGCTTCTTATCAACTTACATCAGTTTTTGAAGTTCAGAGAGGTCTGTGATAAAAGCTCATGTGAAGAGAATTCCTGGCCAAAACGGAATGAAGTTCTCAGTTGCCTCTTTCTCCTTACCGCACCCCTCCGGCCCCCTTGCCAGTGGTTCCCGCCGAGGGCACCAGGCCTCCTCGCCCTCCAGACCAGCCGGCTCCGTCCAGCTCTTCCTATTCAGTGGGCCCTCTGCCCGGCTTGGTGTTGTCCACCATGTCCTTCTTTGCGAACCTCTCGTCCCTTCACTCCCACATCGCTCTGGAGGGTTTCTTTCCCCCTTTTGCAGGTGAGATGGGTTGCAGAGTCCTTTGAGATGGAAAGGAGGTCCATTCAAGGAGTGAGATGCAGGGTCAGGGCCCCTTTCGGCCAGTCTGTCTGGGAAAATCATCAGTGTCCTTCAGCTTTGGTAACAGTAACTACAATAAGTTTCTGGTCAGTTGGGAAATAGATCTTACTGTATAGAAATGTGCCTCTCCGACAGCCTTCCAGGTGAAGACCCCTCTACCTCTGAGAAGGGAAGGGATGGACCGTCACTGGGCACCGTGTACGTTCCCGCACAGTGCTTGGCACCTTGGGGCTGCTGCTGGCCCGAGCCAGTTCTGTCCCCACTCCCATGTCTTTCCACCCTCAGGAAGTCCCGGTCCTGCCTTAGGGCTGAGGATGCTTCTTCCTTCTCTTCCCGTTTTCCCCACTGACTGTAGGAGAAATCGCTTGTCTTTGAGTCAGCGTGGAAGAAGGAGAAGGACATCGTTTCCAAGGAGATCGAGAAGTTACGTGTGTCCATCCAGACCCTGTGCAAGAGCGCGCTCCCCCTGGGGAAGATCATGGACTACATCCAGGAGGACGTGGACGCCATGCAGAACGAGCTGCAGCTGTGGCACAGCGAGAACAAGCAGCACAGGGAGGCCCTGCAGCAGGAGCAGAGGTGGGCGGGGCCGGGGCGGGGGCTCTGCAGCAGGTGCGGAGGTGGGCGGGGGCGGGGCCAGGGCAGGGGCTCTGCAGAAGGAGCGGAGGGGGCGGGGCCAGGGGGGGGGGGCGCTGCAGAAGGAGGAGAGGTGGGCGTGGGCGTGGACGGGGGGCGCAGGGAGCCCAGCGGGGACACCTCCCCAAAGGAAGTGTTTTCCTTCCTCAGTCGTCCGCACAGGGCACATCTTTGCATCAGTTAGGAAAGATTTGGAGTTAATGTTCACGCAAGTAGATACAGGCAGTAAACAATACGGAGAACTTTGTTTTATGTGTCTTATCAAAATCCCCAAAGTTTGGTAACTGTACTTGAAAGTATTTTAGTTTTTTACTCTGAAAAGAAATAAATGCTGATGAGCCCATTTTGAAATTGCTACTGTAAAGGAAATATAATACCCACTAAAAAGAGATTTACTTTAGGGAAATGATTGATGTTCTTTGTTTATAATCAGGGAATCTGGAATGCATGAAACTATCAGTTGTTAAGGGTTTGTCAGAAAACGACGTGAGCGGACAGGGTGCTCGGTCTGTAAGCCCAACGGGAAAACACTGTGATAATGAAGCGGCTATCTTATTAGCCTGCTTGCTCCCAAAACGTCCCTTAAAAGCGTAAGTGTCCAGCAGAAGAGGAGTTAGGAAATCGCCGTGAACTTTTTGGGGCCAAGCCCAGCACGGTGATTTGTTGGCACTTCCTACAGTTGATTTAAGGTACTGAAAAGTAGCACCCAGATGGTTCTTCCTTACAGAACCTGAGTTTGCTTTGCGGCAGGATGGTTGGAAACTGTCACTCTTCTTCGTTTTTTTTGTTTGTTTTGTTTTTTATGTAGAGTCTTTTAAAAAATACTTATTAGAGCGCCCACGAGCAGGGGGAGCGGTAGGCAGAGGCAGAGGGAGAAGCAGGCTCCCCGCTGAGCAGGGAGCCCAATGTGGGGCTCCATCCCAGGACCCTGGGATCATGACCTGAGCTGAAGGCAGACGCTTAACGACTGAGCCACCCAGGCGCCCCATCACTCTTCTTTGTATTTATTTTGTATTTATATGCTTAAAAAAACTAAAGAAAAGGCCAGTTTGACCTCTGCTTTCCCAAATACGTTCTAGATTTTTCCTGGCAGGTAACCCAGCACTGAAAGGCCTCACACCTCGAACTCGTGAGTTGGAGGAGCCTGGGTGGAGCGCCCTGGCAGCTGGAGGAGCCTCCCTGAGGAAGGTGGGGGGCATGTCGGGCTGCTGGGCCCGTGGCCCTTGTTGGTGGCCGTGCTGCTCGCCTCCCGAGGGCTCTGTGACATGTGATGTGGGGCTTTAGGAATAGTAGGCTCCTTTGTGTGATTGCATGTTTGGCTTCACTTTTGGCTGTGGGGCGGTAAAATAACGTTTTTCCCAGGTGCGAGATCCTTGTCCCTTTATATCATTATCCGAGTATGTTTATATTTTTACCCTTTTTCTTTGGATGCTGTGAATAACTTGCTTTTGTCTTCTTTATTTGTTTCAATCAAGAAGCAAATCTAGGGGCCCCTGGGTGGCTCAGTCGTTAAGCGTCTGCCTTCGGCTCAGGTCATGATCCCAGAGTCCTGGGATCAAGCCCCGCATCGGGCTCCCTGCTCGCTGGGAAGCCTGCTTCTCCCTCTCCCGCTCCCCCTGCTTGTGTTCCCTCTCTCGCTGTGTCTCTCCGACTGTCAAATAAATAAGTAAAATCTTTTTTAAAAAAAGCAGCAGCAAATGTAAGCCGAGGCTGGTGCTCACAAGGCCCCGTGTTGTGTCCCGCCAGCATCACGGATTGTGCGGTGGAGCCCTTGAAGGCCGAGCTGGCCGAGCTGGAGCAGCTGATCAAGGACCAGCAGGACAAGATCTGTGCTGTCAAGGCCAACATCCTGAAGAACGAGGAGAAGATTCAGAAAATGGTGTACAGTATCAACCTGAGTTCGAGAAGGTGAAAGCTCACACGTTTCCAAAGCTGGAAGTCCTCCTCAGTCTGAAAATAAAAAGGAAGATAGAACGTCACTATTCTCTAAGTTCAGTTTCCTAAGAAAATGAAGTTCTCCGTGTCCTCCGTCCGAAGTGCAGAGCTTTGAAAGCGCAGGCACGTCTGTGTGTAGAGGGGCCGGGTTCTCTCCCCTTCCTCCAGCGGGAGCTTTGCCTGCCGTGCAGCGTGTTCTCTGCGTCTCGAGGCGGCCTGTCCTGCTCAGGTCTGTGCCAGAATTCGCTAGCAGGCACGTGCAGGTGGCACGCAAGGGATGCGACACCCTCGGTTTCAGGTTTTAGGTCTGGTGACGGGACCCTGAGGGGAGCAGAGTGAAGGATGGCTCCCTTCTGATGGGCACTTACAAACAGAATGGGGCCTGAATATGAGTCTGCTCTATTTTGAGTTCATTTCCCCTCCGAAAGGGTTCATTTCAGTCTGTATCTTGATAAGGTTCACCTGAGGGTTTTTTTTTTTTAAAGCTCTTTGCAACTGTGTATGTCTCTTTGTCATTTTCTCATTGGTCCCTACGGCCTCTTGCTTGTGTTTGCAGCCTTAAAGTTCATAAATTGAAGGAGATTTCAGTATGTCCTTCAGGGACATTCGGCCCCAGGGTTTTCCCCATGTGGGTAGCAGTGAGCTGCCCCAGGCCCGCGCTCGCCTTCCCCCAGTGGCCTGCGTGTCTTTCCTAATCCTTCCCATTAGATGTGCATTCCCGAGAGGCGGGCGGCTTGGGGCAAACAGCTGAAGGAAGACTTTGGGGGACGCACCAATTTGCAACATTTTTTTGATGTTACTGTTTTTTTGGAAATTGTTTTTTACAGCAAGGTTTTTTTTAGAACATGGTTTAAGTTTTTCACTCACATATGATACTGTAAATACTTAATGAAAGTCTTAAGTTTGTATATAAAGGAACCCAGTGTTTGGAGACATACAGATCATAAGGTCTGGGTCCTGATACTGTTATTTCTAGATATTTATGGTGTGAACCACGCCGTGCCATTTAAATGTTAGAATTGCCTGAGAAAGTTCTGCTTCTTTAAGGCTTAGCACAAATGTACAGGTTAGGTTTCCTTACTGTAATTTCCAAAAGAAATCCTTTTCTAAGGTGGTTATATGATTCTTCCAAGCTGAGTAAGTTCAGGATCAGATTATGAAGCTCTGCCATTTTGACACATTGGCCACTTTGTCATTTCTACCACTCAGCATAAAATTTTTGATAGATTGCACTAAACGCATTATTGGAGGTGGGAGGGGTGTCCATTAACTAGCCCTCCATGTACTTGTCTCTTTTCTTCTGAGTTGAATGACTTAGCCACAACCCAATGGACTGTTTTTGCTTCAAGGTGTATTTGCTTTTTATGAATTTGTACATACGAATAGGATTTTTGTGTTGCAAAAAAAAAATTGCATACATTTTATGTGAGTAAAATTTTGTACGAAGTAGTTTATTAAATTGTATCATAAAATTTATTTTTATTTTATACATAAATCATTAAAAACAATCACATATTTTTTCTATAAGTGTATGGGTTGTGCAGTTCAGTTCACAGCTGGAGAAAACATAAGCATTTGGATTTTTGTATTTTCAAATGTGTATATTTTGTTTTCCTTGTGAAGAAAGTTCAGGGAAATTTATCTTTTCATTCATATCGTGACATTTATCCATCTTCTGTATAAAGTGAAGTTTTATAAGACATAAGCATTTGTCAGAAACTTCAAGATCATTCATGAAGTTTTAGGCAGTCTCTCTGATTATTATGGTATCTTTATCAGAGACACGATGAGTCCTGATGTTATGTATTACTTTGAGAAAATACACAAGGGGGTTATTAAACCTTTACCTCTACTTTGGCTTGGACATTTCCAGGAAGTACTGAAGTCTCCCTGCAGGAATTTTAATTTAAAAGTTGAGCTGACATTAATTTATATTCAAAGAAAATGTGTAAACCTTAGGGAAAAAAAAATTCAGGACTAAAATGTGAGCTTTCTGCTTTGATATTCATGCTTATTTTTCTTTTCAGTAAGCAACTTAAACAATGTTCATGACCAATCTGTGATGAGAAATGATATCACTCTGTGACGCGGAGTGCGGTTAGGATGTTGGGTGGTCCAGAGTCCCATCCTGCGCCCCGACAGGCGCCCCCGAAGCATGCTTGCGCTTCTTGGCTGAGCTGCACCGAGCTGACTGCATCTGTCTGCTGTTGGTGTGTGGGGTCAGGGCGCGTGACTGGGAGCAAGGGCAGCAGGGCCTGGACCAGCCTGTGAGCAAACACATGGATGTCCGTGGTCACGGGGATGACCGGTTGCTGGAGCTTCCACGAGAATCGGCTTCAAAGGAGGCCTGTACAACAAGACCATGCCCACTGCGAGGGAGGATATTCCACACAGACTCTGCGCCCAGCTCCAGAATCTTCCACACACACCCAGGATGCCTCCCGAGGAGCCAACCACAGCCTCGTGGGCAGGCTTCCGTGTGGTCCACCGTAGCAGAGGGTGGGAGTGAGATGGGCAGTTGTGTGAGCTGCTGAGGCGGGGCAGGGGGCAGCGCCCCTGTCAGGACCAGAGGGGAAATGCGTCCTGCCCTTGGGCTCTGAGTTGAACTGTCCCATGATGCACTTTATTAATAAACGTTTTCTATTTTCCCAAAAGGTGTTCTGATAGGTATAGTTTTACCAGCCTTGCAGTAGGGCAGAAGTGAGGCCCATACACGAGTCCCTGTTTTGCCTGTTTCAGGTGTTTTCATAAAGGAAGATTGGGAAGGACTTTTTTTTTTCCCCCCGGCTAGTAAAAAGAAATTTAAATGGTTTTTAAACTGTAACTTTTTTAAGCCCATATTTAGAGCTGAGTTCCAGATTGATGATCGGCTTCTTAAACCAAGCAAGTGGGTCTTCCTGGTAAGAAAACGGGGTTCAAACAGTGAAGTCCATAAACCACAAGGAGGCCGTGCACCATTAGGCAGGGGGGGTCGGGGCTTTGTGAGCGGCCGTGGTCCCGACCCCCGCTGCTCCTCCAGGGCCTGAGCCACCAGCGCCGCCCGCCAGCCCGTCGGGAGGCCGCGGGACAGGAGGGCCTGCCGCCGGACCTTCGCAGCGCTTGTGCTGGTTCCCGTGGTGCTCTCATGTCTCCCGTGCACGTCTCAGGACAAGCTTTGTGATGCTGCCGTCACCACGACCTCGCACTTAAATCCCAGAGCACTCAAGGTTGCCCATCAAAACCTGCGTGAAAGCCAGTATTTTAGTGGACGACACCAGCTGGTGTGTGCGGGGCTCGCGTCCTGGTGGACGCTCGTGTGCACACGTGCGGTGCTTACTGTCCCCGCCCAGGCTCTGGGGGCGCTGGCCCTCCCCCAGGGGGTGGTCACCGTCCTGATCTGCTCAGACTTTCCTCGAGGCGAAATTTTAGCAGCATCCCTCTGCCACCCCCAGCCGGGTCCTGGTTTGGACAGCCGACGACGTGGCCCTCTTCCTCTCGGAAACCTGCCGTCGGGGTCAGCCAGGGCGCTCGGGTGTCCGGTGCCCACCGAGCGCCAGCGTGGGCAGCAGCTGGGCCCGCCGGTGACGTTAGTAAGCTGGGTCGGGGGATGTGCTGTCGAGACCGTGGACATCTGACGAGGCTTCTGCTTCCCTGGGGACAGACGTGGGGATGCGTTTGCATTCAGCACTGGTGGAAGGACCTTGGCGTAAAGGCCCCTGTCGCTGAACTGATGTTGCCCTGAAGGGGGTTCCTGGCGGGCCTCTTCTCTCGGACGTCTTTACCGATGATTTGGAGGAAGCTGGGGGAAGTGGGTCTGTGTAATTCACAACTGCATGAACGAGTGCGCAGGCCCTGGGCACTGAAGAATCGACTCAGGACATGGGAACGTGAAACCGGGCCAGCCCTGATTGGGTGAAAGAACAGGAAGAACCGTGAGGGCGGTTCCAGGCGGGTGACCAGGCGGCGCCGCACTTGGGATGTCGTGGGGGGGTGCGGAAACCCCCCGGGGTTCCCTGATGAAGCCAGCGCTTCGACCTTGGGAGGTCGCCTGCTGGTCCGGGTGCCCCCAGAGCCCAGCAGGACACCCTGGTGACAGTGTTATATGTAAAAAATCTTTTTTTTTTTTTTTTTAAAGAAACCCTTTCTGGGGCGCCTGAGTGGCTCAGTCAATTAAGCGTCTGCCTTTAGCTCAGGTCATGATCTCTGGTTCATGGGGGGGCTCCCTGCTCAGTGGGGAGTCTGCTTCTCCCACTCCCTCTGCTGCTTCCCCTGCTTGTGCTCACTCTCTCTGTCAAATAAATAAGTAAAATATTTAAAAATATAAATTAATGAAACAGCATTAACTTCTGACTAGATACGTAAATCTGGGAATTTAGTGTCTGATAAATACGGTATTTCAAAGCAGAAGCATTTCATATTGTTGTCCAAATAAATGGTATTGGAGCATATGGTCATCCACATGGCAAAAATAAAATATTCTTGCCTCATACCACATACAAAAATAAGTTTCCAAAACATTAAAGAACTTAAAAAATATGAGAATACTAGAATGATCGAAGAACACTTTGTATTTATCATGTTTGTAGATATATTTTTATTATTTATTGATATATTATCATACTAATACATTTATGTTATTTATTATAGTTTTATTTTGTGAGCGGTAACAATATATAGGAACAAAGCACCTAGGAGAGAGCATAGTAAGTGCTAAATATGTTTTGGGGTGAAGAAGAACTTCCTAAAAAAGACAATTTCCAGAAGCCATAGATGAAAAAAAAACCCTTGGCTCATAAAAATTAAACGTTTCTAGCCAAGCAAACGTAAAAAATACAGATAGCCCATTGGGAGAAATATTTGCAACATCTCTAGCAGAGGTAATATTCATAGTAGACAGAGACTTGTAATAATAAGAAAAATACTTATGGCCCAGTTGGATGCTGGAAGAAAGATACAGTCAGTTCACAGAAGATGCCAGTGATCGAGAAGCGCATGAGACCCATGTTTAACCTTACCGGGGAGAAATAACGTGGCCCGGAGTCTGGAATCCAGATAGGAGAGAGTTACCTGGGTTGGAATCCCAGCAGGTCAGGCGCCCTGCCCTCCACCTGTGGAGGGCTCGTGTACTAGCTTGTGACTTTGGGCAAGTGGCCGAAACTTCTTGCCTCCCTTTCCCACATGGCACTTACTTTATGGTTTATTGTCAGAGGACAGATGCTTTACTGATTGTAAAGTACAAAGATCAGTAATCGGCACCCAGTACGCTCTACACAAATATTGGCTGTTACTCATGATCTGTGTTAATACCACGCTGACACAATTTTCAACCGGCAAAAGTTAAAAAGATTATATTAATACATGGGGTGATTGAGGATGTGGTGGTATAAATTGTTTAGTACTTTTAAAGGGTGTCTTGAAATTACTTCTCAAAATTAAAGACGGGAATATTCTCCTGTCCCAGGAGAAAGCTGAAGCAGAGACATGACCGTTGTCTTCAACTATAAGGGCTGGTGGGGAGAGGAGGAACCTGTGCTCTGGGGCTGGAGGACTGACCCATGGGTGAGATATATGGAGTGGTAGACTTTGGGTCTGAATAAGGAAGGAGTCTCCCCTCCTACAGAATGGTTCCAAGATGATGTGGATCGTCCAGGTAGATAGTGAGCTCCCCATCACAGGAGGTGTGCAAGCAGAACCAGTTGACCACTTCTCAGGGATGCTGTTGAGGATTTCACTGGGTGCCCCCACGGCTACTACCAGACCTCGCCTACCCCCAATAAGGAATAAACCACCCTGCCATCCCAGGTCTCCACCCCAGCCCCTTACTGCCCTAGCTGCTGCCCCAGCTGCTGCCCCAGCATGCTCACCCTCTCAGGTACATGGGCTTGAGCTTCATGAACCCCCTGTAAGCCGAGCCCAGCTGTGGTCGCTGCCCCCGCCCCTCCCTGCCCTGAGGCCCCTCTCACTTCTCACAATTTCCCTGGAGAGGCCTGTCTGGCCCCTGACGTGCCCCCCTCCAGCCAGGGAGCCTACTGTCCTCCTTCTCCCCTGAACAGACACTGCCTCTTGGGACCTTTGTCACAGCCCTGGGAAGCCGGGGGAACGTTGCAGGACCGGGTGTACCTCCCCTGGAGCAGATACTGATTGGGACAAGTTCATTCGCCAGTTTTCCTGCCTCACTCACAAGCAGCCTGTTTGAGATCCTTCCGGGATTTTCCAAAATTGTCGTTTAAACTCCGGGGCAACGCTGTCCTTTGCGATCGCGTGCCTGGCACTGCCTGGGGGGCCTGTAGGTTTATAGCGCTTTGAACCTCAGGGCTAGAAATTCCCTGTCCCGGATGCCTCTCTGCTGTTTTTTGGGGGCTGCAGGGGAAAAGAACCTTCCCGGTGGGAAACTGTTTACAAAGACCCTTCGCTCCCACTTTGTCCTGTGAGCCTCTCCAGGGCTGGGAGTCAGGCCTTCTACCCACTTCACGGTTGAGAAACTGAGGCTGTGGGAGCAAGTGGGCGGCCTCTGCCAGCTCTAAGTCCCAGGCACCTTCGAGGTAAGTGGGCCGGCGCCGAGCCGCAGGGTGGGGCTGGCCTCGGGGCCCTGGCGAGCGGTCTGCAGGGGGCTGCTGGCTGTTGGCCTGGTTGGTTCTGTCGTCTGAGCGAGCACAGAGCTAAGAAAGGGCGAGGCAGTGACTTAAGTCCCTGTTTGTTTTGTTTGCTGCCACAGCAGGGGGCCCGCCAACCCGAGCCGGGCATCTCTGACAGGTGACAGCGGGCTGCGGGGCACCCCCACCCTGCTCCAAACCCCGCACCGGGGCTAGACCTTGGGACTCAGCACAGCCACCGAGCGCACAGCTGCCACATCTGGGCCAGTCCGTGGCGCCCCCAGTACCGTGGGGACCCATGAACGTGTTTTAACTTCTTTTTTTTTTAAGATTTTTTTTTTTTAAGATTTTATTTATTTATTTGAGACAGAGAGAATGAGAGAGAGAGAGAGAGCACATCAGAGGGGGGAGGGTCAGAGGGAGAAGCAGACTCCCCACCGAGCAGGGAGCCCGATGCAGGACTCGATCCCGGGACTCCAGGATCATGACCTGAGCCGAAGGCAGTCGCTTAACCAACTGAGCCACCCAGGCGCCCCGAACGTGTTTTAACTTCTTTTATAGTCCGAAAAAACAATGAACTTTTGGGTCAGAGTAGATGTTTTAATATATGCTATTAATATATTCATCTTTACATAGACACGGTTGTATACTTTTCAATGATTTTGTGGAGGAAGGGCCCACAAAGCACGAGAGCGTGGGGCCGTAGTGTGGGCTCCCGTGTGGCTGGACCCACCTCACAGCTGCCCTCACTCTGCTCCCGGCCCAGGGACGCGCCCAGGGAGCCGAGAGAGCCGCCTTCTCGGGTGGGTTTCCCTTTCCAGGGATTATGGCTCTGAAGGAAGGTGTCTCTGGGGCGATTTCAATACAAACACTGGGATGTGTTTAAAAATGGAACGCTCGATGCAAATCTCCTGAGCCACGGATTTTAAGCGCGCAGCTCGTTCGGATAGTTGTGAAATCAGAGCCTCGGCCGTGGGCTTGGCTGTGGCAGCCTGAGGCGCTGTGTGCGCCCCTCCCCGGCGCCCCCAGCTGCCGTGGCCCCTGTGGCCTCCGTGCCCCCCGGGGCTTGCGCACCCAGCCCGACTCCTCTCCTGCAAAACCATTGTGTGTCCCCATCTTTACACCTGCCCGAACAACTGTGTGTGGCTAAAACTGGATCCCTCGGCCGTGGAATGAGGAAGGTCACAGCTTGTAAAGGGCACGGTGGTCTCTGGGGTGAGGTGGACCGTGTGTGTTGGGGTTCCCCTCACTAGCCCGTCAGCCGTGGGGCGCCTCCTGTGCTCGCCGGGCCGCCCCTCCGACGCCCAGACACCGACACCCCGAGGGCCTGAGCTCCGGTCACCCTGGTCGCCTGCGCAGGGCGGGCTGGAGCTGTTCTACCCGCGAGTGTTACCCTTCGGGAAGTTTGCGGGACCTTATGGTAAAAACAAGGGCAGTCAATCTTGGAAATTCATCACTTAATGACCTCTCACATTTTACGCTTTCGGCCCCGGCGGGAGTCTGGACACCGTGGAGACGGGCACACGGAACAGAGACACGGACGACGGTGCGCGTTGGCTTGGAATGCGCTCTGCAGCCATCGCAACGTGAACAGCACAAAGCCAGGGAGGGGATTTTCAGGACTTGCAGGACTCAAGACTACTGTCCAGTCCAGCAAGGAGCTTGCTCATGTCGCGGCTGGGCAAGCGACGCCTGTCCGCAGGTCTTTCTGGCTTCGCTCTCATCTTGCTTATTAAATACCTGAAAATATCAGCCCACATTCACATCAGAACCACGCTTGTGAATCGCAGCCAGAGGCTGGCTGTGGGTACAGGAGTTCAGCAAAAATCAGCAAGAGCCTTCTCTGAGGATGATTGTATGGGATTGATGGTAAAGAGTACTGTGTATGATTTCTGAGTTGTGTGCTGCACATCTTTGTATCGATCATATTTTTAAAATACATAGGTATTACATCACTGTTAGTCTTTATAATTCACCTCCCCTGGACCAGGAGAGGAGACGGTCTCCAGTTTTGGTCCTCTCCGTTCTGACGGGGATTTGGGGGGCAGGAGGGTCTCCTCCTCCCAGTTCTGGGCCCCTCCCACTTCAGGGCAGCCCCCGGAAATCTCCCCTTGTGAGTGGGGGTTTTCCTCCCTTCCCAGACCATCTCCTTCCATACTGGTTCTTCAAGTGGCATTTCCCCGGCAGCCCAGCAAAACCGCCTCTTGAGGTCACAGCTCCCTCAGGCCCTGTTTTCTGGAACAGGTGCATCCGGGGGCTTTGGATGTGGCCTCCTTCCCCTTGACTGAGCGGGCTCCAGGTCCAGACCTAGGGGTCTGGCGCATCGCATGGGGGCTCCAGAGTCGGAAGGAGCCGGAGGACTGCGGGAGATAGGAGGAGGTGGGGGGGCATTGCGCACTGAGCAGAACGTGCCTCGTCAATCCAGGGAAGATCCAGGCTGCCCCCACCCAGGGACCCGCCACCGATAACTTTGTTGACCCTGTGTGGCGGGCGTCGGGCCACCAGGAGCACTGAGCGGATCAAAAGGTGGGTGGGTGGTGGTTTCCAGTCCTTCGCCCCACTCCCCACAGCGACTGCGGCTTCTGTCTCAAAGACCTTTGTGGTTCCAGCTTTCTGCTTTGCTTAATACTTGTTCGGTTGGAAAGCAGCACCCAGAAGGAAATAAACATGGCTCATCATCCCACCTCCCGAAGCTAACCACCACCCACGGGCCGCCAGCTGCTGTGTATCTGTCACCTCATCGTTAAAAAAACGTGTTTTGCAATCTCATCTATTTTTTTTTTTTAAGATTTTATTTATTTATTTGACAGAGAGACACAGCGAGAGAGGGAACACAAGCACGGGGAGTGGGAGAGGGAGAAGCAGGCCCCCCGCTGAGCAGGGAGCCCGATGCGGGGCTCGAGCCCAGGACCCTGGGATCATGACCTGAGCCGAAGGCAGACGCTTAACAACTGAGCCACCCAGGTGCCCCTCATCTATTTTTTATGCATATACAACACATCCACAAAAGCACACATTTACACTATTGGGATTGTATAGTTTCTATTGCTATGTAACATTGTCGTCTTACTGTAAACAGTGGTTACATTGCTCCCTTGTTACCAAGTGTTCTCCTCGCCACAGTTCGAATGGCCGCATACTATTTCATTGAGTGGAGACTTTATCCTGGTTCCCTTGCAAATACTTTCTCAGCCCGTCGTGATTTATTCTTTGGCCCATTGACAAATACACCCCCGCCCCCCGCCCCGCTCCCGGTCACCCTGTTCTTGGCTTCTGCTTTGGCCGCATCGCGGTGAGGCGAGGAGTCCCACCTGCTCCCCACCCTCTGAGCCCTGTGCACATCGCTCTGACAGCTTCACACACAGTCCAGTTCATAAAAGCTCCAAATAGTTTTTTTCCCCGCAGTTTTTCACTTTAAAGGGTTTAACAAACATTTGACGTGTCATCGTCTTTTAGGTAAAATACACATAAAATGCACATTTTCATCATTTTTAAGTGTTAGTGCAGTGGTATTAACCGCACACGCTGTGCAACCATCACCACCGTCCGTCCCTAGAGCTTTCTCGTGTCCCCATGAAACACGGACTCCGCAGCCCGCCCGCAGCCCCTGGCGCCCGCCCTTCTGCTCCCCGTCTCCAGGAGTGTGGCTGCGCTAGGTCCCACGTCTAAGTGCAGACAGTCCTCGTCCTTCTGTGGCTGGCTTGTTTCGGGGGGCAGGGCCTTCCAGCTTCATCCTTGTCGCCCCATGGGTCAGGATCTCACTTCTTTTCAAGGCTGACAAGTATTTCTTTGTGCGGATGGACCACATTTTGTATCTGTCACCTCATCGTTTGGCCGCATACTCTTTCATTGTATGACGGCGATGTTACATAGCAGTAGAAACTATATAATCCCAATAGTGTAAATGTGTGCACTAACACTCTTCACACCCAGGCTGCTCTCGCCTTTCGGCTATTGTAAATAATGCTGCTGTGAACATGGGTGTGCAAAGATCTGCTTGTGTCCTCGCCTTCCATTCTTCTGGAGACGCACGTGGCATTGGAGTTGCTGGATTGTACGGGGGACTCTCTGTTTTCCATAGCGGCCGCACCATTTTGGGGTCTCCCCAGCAGTGCACAGGGTCTCCCCACATCCTCGGCCACACTGCTTAGTGTTGTGTTCTGCATGCCTCGGAAAGGAATCTTGGGCCCAGTGTTGGATGTAATATGCCCGTTCCGTCAAGCCTGTTGGTTGTCTTATCCAAAGTCATCCTCTTGTAGATGCTTTTCCTACTTGACTCTTCACTTCCTGAGAGGGGTATTTTAAAGTCTCCCACCCACTGTGATAATTAATTGATTTCTCCTGGATATGTGCTTTCATCCTTTGCCTTTAAATCTCTCTGAATTTTCATGTTTTAATTGTGTCTCTCGTAAACATTCCGTCGGGCAGTCTGTTTTCACCTGGAGAATTTATTCCATTTGGACGTACTATACCATCTTATAATGTGGGCTCTATTTTTCTCACTTTTTGTATTTTCTCAGCTTCACTTTTTTTTTTGCCTTGTTTTGAAAAAAGGAAAGTTTTTATCCTATTTTTCTTACCTCATTTTCCTAGATTTGTCTAGTTTGAAAGCATAACTTTCAAACTATGGTTGTTATTTTTTTTTAAAGATTTTATTTATTTGAGAGAGAGAGAGAGAGAGAGCACAAGCGGGGGGAGGGGCAGAGGGAGAAGCAGGCTCCCGGCTGAGCAGGGAGTCCAATGCGGGACTCGATCCCAGGACCCTGGGATCATGACTTCAGCTGAAGGCATATGCTTAACCAGTTGAGCCATCTAGGTGCCCAAACCATGGTTGTTATTTTAATGGTTACTTTAGCTACTTTGAACTCCTTACAGTTTACAAGGTCTATGATTAATCCGTGTCTTTAGCTTTCTTCCAACAATACTAGCACAACCCCAACTGATATGCTGTAGTGTCTGGTCTTTTAATTTTACCTTGTTTTTTTAGCTCACGATTTGTTTTATTGTTGCTTAGGCAGCCACGTTTTGTCCAAATTAATTCACATATTTACCAATATCCGCTCATCATTCTGTCATGCATTTCAGACCTTCCATCTGGGATCTGATTCCTTCCTTGTAAAATTGATCCCTTAGAATTGTTTCTAAGGAATGCATGAAGCAGCCGGCAGAGTGGGGTGAACATAAACCTGCAAGCTCCCGAGGGTTGCTGGAGCCCGTGGAAGCCATCCTGTCCTCGGCCAGCGTGCCTACCTTCAGTGGCAGGGGTCATGTGCCCAGCTCACCCTGGGGCCCCAGGCCATGACATTCCCATCCCCGGGGCTGTGGGCAGCCTTCACCATCCCCCTGCCTCTGTAAAACATCATGCTAAAGCTGACCTTAAACTCAACAGACTTCCTACAGGAAACACACACAGAAGATCACACGGCTGCTAAAGTTGCTTTTATGGACATTTCCCCGCGAACTAGTTCTCTCTGGAAAAATAAATTCACAGGATGTAATTAAAACCACTGTATGTGTATGTTGGCCTGGGCACTTCTTAAGTGCTTCACCAAATGGGCCACCAAATAAAGAAAGGAAGGCCGGCTTTGTTCAGGTCCAGGAACAATGATCTTTATTAATTGTAACCCAGGGCATTCTTCTGTTACTTTACAGATTCAGAAGCAGCCAGCATGCGCCCTTGGTCATGACCCCAGTGTGGCCACTGCTGTGGAGAAATGTCCGGGGGTGGCCCTGGGTCACCTGGATCAAGACAACTGAAGGTGGAGGGGCTTGTGTTTTCTGGCCGTGACCTTTGAGAAAATAAAATAAATTCATCTCGTCTTCAAGCGGCGGAAAAATTAATTTCTGAGAAAATTTACCAAAGCAACGTGCTTGTGAGCAACATGGCGGAGAGGAGCTATGTTGGCTTCTCTGGCCCTCTTCCTGTTCCCCCTTGTCCAGTTCTTTCAGGGGGAACTGGCAAGCTGTGGTGGGTACAGGGCCACAGCAGGTCACTCACAGCTCTCCCTGGCGTGGATATGGCGTGCGGGCTGAGAGGTGGTTTCTTCCGCAGCTGCTGAGCTGGGCCCTCGAAGGTCTGTGATGATGCCACACAGAGCAAAGTGTCCCAGTGGAGGCTGCATACGGAGGAAAGCAAGTCTAACAATGGATGAGACCGAGGGCCAGACTTGGAATTCCGGGATCCAGCTGTGCCCGAACACCATCCCATCCTGGCCATCCCCGTTCTGTAGATGTCTTAGGGGGTATGATGGTTCAGTTTTATGTCAGCCTGGCCAGGTCGTGGGGCCCAGTTATTTGGTCAAACACCAGTCTAGATGTTGCAGGGAAGGTATTTCGCCCATGCGATTAGCATCTACAATCAGTTGACTTTAAATTAAGATTACCCTTAATAATCTGGGTGGGCCTCATCTAATCAGTTGAAGGCCTCAACGGCAAAGAGAGGTTTCTCTGAGAAAAAGCAGTTCTGCCTCCAGACAGCAGCATACAAACTCACCCGCCAGCCTGGAAAGAGATCAAGCAAGTGCTCCCAGGGGAGAGGAGAGGGCAGTGGCAGGGGACAGGGAAGGGTGGAGACACGTGGAATGTGATTTCAGGCATCAGCAGGAACCAAACCATGGGGGGCCGTGAGTGTGACTCCTGCCTGAGGCGAGGGATGTAACTCCCAGGTACTTCTTTCTCTTTTGCCTCCTTGTGTAGTGGTTCTAGAGCTTGTGGGCACCAGCAGCATCTGCTACCACAGGCTGATAGATGCTTTTTGTCTCTACTGGTTTGAGTTGAGACCCTCCTTAGCAATGGCGAGTCCTGACCAATCACCCACCTACTGGGTGAGTGACAGAAACCTCCTTCTCCGGACCATGGCAGAGGCTCTTAATTATCCCAGTGGCCAGTCTCTGCCGGTCGATACAGGCTTGGAGCAGGGGCCCCTGGGCCAGAGGAGCCTAACGCTGGCCGACTGGCTGGCCGGGGCTGTGTCTCCAGAGCGTAAACTGAGAGCCCCATGCTGGACATGGATGCCTGAGCTGATGATGGTCACGTGGGGTCAGGCTGGAGTTTCTGACTCCATGAGACCAGTCACAGAGGCGATGGCTGACGCTCAGAGAGGGCCAAGGAAGTCCATCTGCCAGATGAGGGAGACTGGTGAGCTGTGAGAGGGAGAGCAGGACGGACAGGGTGCCAAAGAGAGAGTGAGACATCGGGACAGACCCAGACCAAGGTTCAGGGAAACAGAAGCAGAGATGGACGGACAGAGTGGCAGGGAGGGGTCAGCAGAAAGGCAGAGAGAGATTGAATTATCCAAAGCCACAGCAACGTATGTCCTTCGCCCACTGAGATCCTGGGAACGACATCGACGGTCCTGACGGACAGGTGGGCAAGCTACGTGCGCCCCTTGAGTCTGCAGAACTGGGTGACTTCTCTGACCACCAGAACGCAGTGGCTCCCACCTGGCTCTCTCCCTCTCTCGGACACTCCCCTGGGAAGCCGGCTGCCACGTTGTGAGGAACCCAAGCCCACAGGGAGGCCACGCATGGAGTCCTGACTGACAGCACTGAAAGCCTGTGGGCCAGCCTTCGAACTCAGATGTCCTGAGGCACAGACAAGCCTTTCCTGCTGGGCCCCATCCTAATTCCCTGGGAGAGGACACGTGATCACTGTCCTTGGAAGCCACTAAGTTCTTGTTCACCTGGTAACTGATGAGGAGAAAGGAGAGAGGGAGACACAAAGAGAAAGAGACTGTGCCTCAGAGGTAGGCAGAGGTAGAGACAGAGACATGCACATAGCTGAGCAGGGTCAAAGAGACACCGTGAGAGCCAGAGAAGCTTCTGGGTCCAGTGCAGCCTGTTTTTCTAGGCCACCTGCTGTCCCCGAACCAAACTGAAGACTACTTTTTAAAAAATCTTTAAAAAAAAAAATACTAATTTTTAAGAGAGAGTGAGCTCACGAGCAGGAGGGAGAGGGAGAAGCAGACGCCCCGCTGAGCAGGGAGCCTGATGCAGGACTCGATCCCAGGACCCTGGGATCATGACCTGAGCCGAAGGCAGATGCTTAACCGACTGAGCCACCCAGGCGCCCCTGAAGACTCCTTTTGACTGAGACCAGCTTCCGTGGGTCTGGCCCCCTCACAGGAACGAATACAACCTTCAAGTGCCCGACGCTACTGGGAGGAGGGTGTTTCCTGTCCTCTGGGCCTCAGCTGGGCTGGTGGGGGTAGCAGGGGGGGTCACCCTGGGTCTCCTTGGAGTCCCGCATCTTTTTCCTCCTTCCTGCACACAGCAGACAGTGTGCCCCTTCCCCAACCTGATCCCATCAGTGCGCCCCGACGACTTCCCTGTAACATGGGGACAGGCTCCGTGAGTAAGCAGGCCCACCGGGCCTCCCCTCCGTGGCCCACAGAGAGGCCTTCGTCCAACCATCCAACTGTCTGTCCCCTGGGCCTCGATGTTTCCTGTCTCTTTGTGGTGAACTTCACACCCTTCTCTGACTCCTGCCGAAACCCCCCAGCCCCGCTCTGTCCCTCACAGCCCTGGCTCAGCCGGTGGTCTGTGATTCTGGCTCCATGACCGGGTATATGCGTTTCCTGCGGCTGCCCCCATAAGTTACCATGCACTTGGTGGCTTAAACACGGAAATGTTTTCTCGCACGGTTTAGAGGGCAGAGGTCTAAAATCAATCGAGGTGTCTGCCCAACCGTGTTCCCCCTGGAGGTTGTAGGGGCACGTCCTTCCAGTCTCTTCCTGCTCCCGATGGCCCCTGACTTCCTTAGCTGGGGCCACATCCTCCAATCTCTGCCTCCTTCTCACGTGGCTTCTCCCTGTGTGTCTCAGTCTCAAATCTTCCTCTGCCTTTCTCTTACCAACACACCTGTCATTGGATTTAGGGCCTCGCCTGAGTCCAGGGTGCCTGAGATCATTACCCTAATTACATCTGCAACCCCCCTTTTCCCAACAAGATCACACTCACAGGTTTCAGGGGTTAGAAGGTGGACTTATCCTCCTGGGGAGCCACCATGCACCTGGCTGCCTTGGACCATGGGTTCCGTGGACAGGGTCCAGGTTGGCTCACGCCTGCGCTCGGGACCGGGCACAGGGCCTGGACGAGGAACCTTGTCAGTTCTGGTTGATGAATGGCTTTATCCATTTGTTCAATAACAAGTCCTGTGAGAGAATAAAAATATCCATTGGACCAGAGGCAGCTTTTGAGGAACGCACGCATCTGCAAGCAGAGAGCGCAGCTCCGCCCAGGGCTCTAAGTCCAGGTGGGAAGAGAGAAACGTGGCGGGTGTGTGCGCGGAGGCAGGCAGAGAGCGCAGGCGCCGAGCTGCTCCGGTGGGGGCGGGGATCTGGGGAGCCAAGGCACAAGTCCCCCCGGGCGGCTGACGTGGGGATGGGAGGGCCTGAGGTGTGCAGACACCCAGTTCTGGATGTGTCTTGGGAGTGCAGGAGGGAGGACGTTGGAGCGTGTGTAGGAAGGGCCCCACGTGTCCAGCTAAGGAACACGTGGGATTTCCGAGGATCGCTTAGGAATCGTCAGCCCGGTGACAGAGGCTGAATCTCAGCGAGTGGCTCTGCAGGAAAAATTAACCTGGTGGGGAGGGAGGGAGGGGGCTAGTGGGAGGCAGGCTGGTGGGGAGCAACCTGAGGGCTGGGGTAGGGTCCCAACTCACTGGTTTTAAAACTGGGAGTCCTGTGTTAGGGAACCCCTCGGTCTGGGGCAAAGCGGGAAGGTTGGTCTCCTAGGAGAGGGTGAGTCGTGAGGCCCAGGCCACGCCCCAGACCAACTGCATCAGGACCTCTGCGGTGGGGGTGGGGTGGGGCCAGGCTTCCTTTTTTTTTTTTTTTTCTTTTCAATTGTGGTATGATATACATAATAAACTTTACTACTTTAACTTTATTATTTTTAATTTTAACCTTTTAAAAGTGTACAATTCAGTAGTGTTAAGTACATTCACACCATTGTACGTTGGTCAATCTCCAGAACTTTATCATCTTCCAGACTGAAACTCTGTGTCCTTTAAACAACTCCCCATTCTCCCCTTCCCCAGCCTTGGGCACGCATGCTATTTTCTGTCTCTATGAATCTGACTCCTTCAGGTGCCTCATAAGTTGAATCATATAGTATTTGTCCTTTTGTGACTGGCTTATTTCACTTAGCATGATGTCCTCAAGGTTCATCCATGTTGTAGCAGGTGTCAGAATATCCTTCCTTTTTTTTTTTAAAGATTTTATTTATTTGAGAGAGAGCGAGAGCATGAGCGCACAAGCAGGCGGAGGGGCAGAGGGAGAGGGAAAAGCAGACTCCCCACTGAGCCGGGACCCCATCTAGGGACCCTGAGATCACAACCCCAGTTGAAGTCAGACGTTTAAGGGACTGAGACACCCAGATGCCCCTTCCTTTTTGAGGCTGAGTATCATTCCCCTGGATGACCAGACCACACTCTGTTTATCTATTGCACCGCTGAGGGGCACTTCGGTTGTTTCCGTGCTTGGGTGTTTTGGAAGCTCCCAGGGGTTCCCCGCCTGCAGCTGTGATGGAGGACCTGCGAGCTGGGCACGCCCCTGGCTCCCTGCCCTGTGGCACCAAGGGCGTCACCCCCAAGCCTCTGCCAGGGGTGCTCTCTGCTGTTATCAAGTCCAAACAGCATTGCAGGAAGCCCTCTTCCCCCCACCAAACACCCTCGCAGGGCCGGCCAGGTCTGTAGCCAAGGGAATCCGAGCTCAAGAATGCAAACTCAGTGCACACAGTTTGGACATTTAAGAAGCCAGAGTGCAGGAAAATGTATGCCTTTGTTCCCTAATTTATTCAATAAATGCTTTGTGTGAGGCACTGGGCTATAATTTAATAGACGAGATCCCCGCCCTCATGGAAGGAATTCGGGGGCGCACTCATCTCTTAGCACGGAGATACATGCCCACGGCAGCGGTGCCCAGCCCGCCGAGCCTGCTGCGGGGCCAGGGCTGGACGTCCGGCACCTTCGCATCCACGCTTTCCCGGGGCTGCTCCAGGATGAGCGTGGGGACCACCAGAGCTGCCCACTGTGCCTGGCGCAGTCCCCCTTCACCCGGGACTCCCCAGACGCGCCGCCCGCCGGGCTGGAGACCGGTTCCAATCGGCCTCCCGAGCCGCCCGCGGCCCCGCCCACACCCGCAAGGCACTGGGCCACGCCTCCCTCGCGGGGGCGGGCGCGGGCCCGGCCAACCAGAGCTCCCGGCTGTTAGGCTCCGCCCCCCAGGTGAGCTTGTTTTCCCAGACTCCTCCACTCCCGTGGAGAAACCGTCGCCCTGCCGGCGCGCGCCCCCGACACGGCGCGCCTCCGCACAGCTCGCGCCCGGCTCGTTGGGCCTCTCGTCCGGACCGGAGGCCGGGGGTGGACGCGCTGGCAGCCCGCGCGGGGCCCCGTAGGCCCTTGAGGGAGGTGCGCGCGCCGGAAGTCGCGCCCCCGACGCGGCCCACCTGCCCGCGGCGCCGGAAGTGGACGCTGCCGCGCTGCTTCCGGTCGGCGGGGCGCGCACGGGCCGGGGCTGCGGGCCGGGGCGAGTCCGGGGCGCCCATGGCGGAGGGTGGCGGCCCCCACGGGCGGGCCGGGCCGGGGCCCGCAGGTAACGTGCGCGCAGCCGTCGGGCCGCGGGGCGGCAGGGCGGCGGGGCGGCGGAGGGCGCGGTCCAGCGCCCTGGCCGAGGGGCCCCGGCGGCGGCTCCCGGGCCGGGGCCGTGCTTCCTCGTCCCCGGCGGGCCAGGCCCACGGAGCCGCGCCCTGCCGCCGGGGTCGGGTCCGCGCGGCGCGCCGCACGGGGCGGCCCCGGCTGCTGCGTGTGCCCGCTCCTCGCCTCGCGTGGACATCGTCGCGCTGGGTTTCCTCTCCTGTGGACCTTGCTTTCTAACTGCCGGCCCACGAGCCGGCGGGGATTTGCTGGGGCCCTTCCTGTGAGAACAGGACACGGGTCGTCTTCCGGCTCTGAGCGCACGGGTCGGGAGAGCCCCCAGGGGCCAGTCCCTCGGGACGGCAGGGGTCTTTTCTCCGCCCTGCCACCTGCGGCTTGCCTGGGGTGCTACCGCACATGCACGGGCAAGGGACAGCGATAACGGCGTCCCCGGCGAGCTGCCCGTGACACAGCATGTCCAGGGGCCTGTGGCCCACCCGCGGAGGAGGCGGCCACAGAGCCTCACGCTCACCACCCAAAGTAGCCATCCGACGCAGGGTTTCCACCCTGGACCCCCCTACTAAGCGGATGTGAGGTTGCAGGGCAAGTGAGTTGTTTGCTGTGCTCGGAGGAGGTTCCCTCTTACCCTCTGGTGGGGTTTCCCCTGTGTTCGTTGCTGAATTTGCCCTGTGCACCTAATGTGGAGAAGCTGATCAGAGAAGCGCAGACCTTAAGTTGCGTTTGCGTCTGAAGCTGGTTGTAGAGGAGGCTGCGCTGAGCTGGGCCAGGGAGCGGGTTGAAAAGAGGCCGGCAAAGGGAGGCCCAGAGGAGAACTTAGTAAAAATCTGTGGCTCCCACTTACCCGTCGGCCTTTGCTCTACACTTTCTGAAGCTTACTGGCTCCTGCTTTGGGAGCTTTTTCACTCTGTGGGGTGACACTGCAGGGCTACCGCTGTGGGGGAGGACAGCTGAAGGAAGATCGGGTGGCGGCCCTGAGGGTTCCTTGAGGCCTGCCCGTTGATCGGCTGCAGGTGTGGTTGTGGGATCAGCTTGAGTGACCCGTGTGTGTGTGTGTGTGAACGCGGGCTGCCCTGACCACCTGCCAGTGAGCTGCTGAGTCTTGAAGGGCAAGGAGGCTTACTCATCAGCCCCCTTGTACTTGGTCAAGTCTTGTCTGCAGTACGTATTCAAGAGATTGGATTTGAATGTAAAAGCAACTTTATCATTGGAAAGCGTCCACCTGTGGAGGGATGTACTTTCCATCTGTGCCTGGTCCCATGCTGGGAGTCCGCATTCATGCTCGTTCCTTGTGCCCCTGTCTGTAAGGATGTCTGCAGAACTCTTGATTATCTGGAGATTATTTCTGGGCTCCAGTGTGAGGGGAAAAACTCGATAATTTGCAAATAGGTATCTGATTTTACAAATGTGTTGACTACTTATTTTTCATAACTCTGAAGGCTGGGAAGTCCAAGACCAAGGCCCAGCACATTCTTTGTCCGACAGGGCCCTGCTTCCTGGTTCCCAGGTGGCAGTATTCTTGCTTTGTCCTCACATGTGGAGGGTGTGTGGGAGCTCTCTGGGGTCTCTTTCATAAGGACGTAATCCCATTCGTGAAGGCTCTTCTCATGATCTGTGCAGTCACCTACCAAAGTCACTACCTCTTAATACCATCACCTTGGAGGGTTAAGATTCCAACATATTTTGTGGGGGAGACACAAACATTCAGTCTGTAGCAACTACTCTTTCTGTTCCTCACTGATTTTGATACCCATTTATACTAAGGTCTTTTCTGGGCAATTGATTGTTTGATTTATTTTTTTATTCTGATAAGAGATAATAAGTTCTGGGGCGCCTGGGTGGCTCAGTTGGTTAAGTGACTGCCTTTGGCTCAGGTCCTGATCCTGGGGTCCTGGGATCGAGCCCCACAGCTGGCTTCTTGCTCAGTGGGGAGCCTGCTTCTCCCTCTTCCCCTGCCTGCTATTCCACCTGCTTGTGCGCCCTCTCTCTGTCAAATAAATAAAATCCTAAAAAAAAAAAAATCTGTTAACTGGTAAGGTCGTTTTTTTCTCATACGTACTAAAAAACAGGTGATTTTTCTTTTTCTTTTTTTTTTTTAAGATTTTATTTATTTATTTGACAGAGAGAGACACAGCGGGAGAGGGAACACAAGCAGGGGGAGTGGGAGAGGGAGAAGCAGGCTCCCCGCCGAGCAGGGAGCCCGATGCGGGGCTCGATCCCAGGACCCCGGGATCATGACCTGAGCCGAAGGCAGACGCTTAAGGACTGAGCCACCCAGGCGTCCCAAAACAGGTGATTTTTCACTTATATTTCCAGATAAACTTTTTTTTAAGTAAGTTCCACGCCCAGCATGGAGCCCAGTGGGGGGCTTGAGTCAACAGGACTCAACTTAACTCAAGGTTAAGATAAGCTCAAGACCTGAGCTGAGAGATCAAGAGTCAGACGCTTAACTGAGCCACCCAGGTGCCCCTCCAGATAGACTTTTATAATATTTTTGTCACATCTCATATAAAAACTCTGAAGAGATTTATTAAACCACTTAATTTGTTATCACTTAAAATCTTTTTAGCATTGACTCATCCTGTCCAAGCACATGGTACGGTTTACTCTAGTCATCTTTATTGTTTTCCAGTTTTATAGTCTTCATTATGTGAAGCTGGCTTTCTATTTATATGCATATATTTTAACATTTTCCTTCTTAACTGAGGTGTAACTTACATTCAGTAAAGTGCACCCATCTTAGGTTGCCGTCTTATGAGTTAAGCATGGAGACTCCTGTGAGGTCATGGCCCAGGTCGGCTTGCTACAGTCATCCCTGTTGCAAGTAGCAGCATTTGTTTGGCTGTTGAATTTTGCCAAATCCAGGTGTCTTTTTGTAATATAGGAGATGATTATATGGTTTTCCCCAGTATTAAGACACTGCTACATTCTTGGGATAAATAGAGTAATATTATGGTGGATTGTTTTTTTTTTTTAATATTTTATGGTGGATTTTTGATACGTATTTTAAGTTGCAGCTTGCCAATATTTTATTTAGGATCTTCCATATTCTTCAGTAGGGTTGACGCATTGCCTCCTGTCCCACCAATGTTTTAAAAATTATCACCCTTGTCAGATTTGGTGTCAGGATTGTGCTTGTTTCACTAAGGGAAACTTTTCTGTATTTTTCTAAGCCCTGGGCGTTTCTGGAGCATGGGAATGATTTATTCTTGCGTGTTTGAGGTACCCAGGTAGACTGAAGACAAAGGGTTTGTTGCAGACGGCGCCCCCTATTGGTTGGTGTTGGCAAGGTTTCCCCTAGCTGACAGGAGCCCCTCTCTTCAGTGCAGGTCCTAATCTGAAGGAGTGGCTGAGGGAGCAGTTTTGTGACCATCCGCTGGAGCACTGTGAGGACACGAGGCTCCATGATGCAGCCTACGTGGGGGACCTCCAGACCCTCAGGAACCTGCTGCAAGAGGAGAGCTACCGGAGGTGAGCGTCACTGTCCTGGGGCTGGCCCAGTGCTGCCCGAAGCTGAGGTGCGTGATCCGTGAGGGCACTATGTCTCCCTGGTGAGCAGGTGAAGACCCTGATGCTTTACGGTGTTAGAGGACAGGGGAGAAAAGGAGACCGAGGGAGCATGGCCAGACTTGTAGGAGATAGCCAGGTAGTGAGGGTAGGGAGACCTGAATTCAAGTCCAGATCGGTCATTGACCTTTATATTTTCTGGAAACTTCTGGCCCTCTCTGGTGTCAGCTTTCTTGATGTTAGTCCTGATGGCAGCACTGTTACTGTCTTCAAGAGTGGTCCTGCCCCCTCCCAAGTCTCTTGTGGCTCTTTACCCTAAGCTGTATACGTGAGTTCACCTAACTTTGTTATTTTCATGTGGTTACCCCCCTGTGGGTGCAGATTTCCTGATGTACCCTCCTCTGGCATCTCTGATCCCCAGCTGTCTGCCTCCCGGGCCTGGGGCTCAGCCTCAGACTGGCCGTCTCATCACCCGGGGATATGCTGTGTGTTCACCTTCTTATTCCCTTTGTCTGTAGTGCCCAGCCTGCTGCCCGCCAGATCCTGCCAGATCCTGCCCATTCCTCCACACCGGCTCAGGCTCTTCCTTCGAAGCAGTGGGTGTTGATACTCCTTTTTTCCCACCAGGAACCCCTGGGAGAGCACGGAGTCTTCCTTCCCTCTGGGTGTTCTCTGATTGCTTTGTGGGTCGAAGGTTGGAGTCCCAGCTAGATTAGCAACTGACCTGCAACCAGAAACTCCTTCCTGCTTTGTGTTTCTTTCCCCTTCAGGGTTAAGATGGCAGTGAATTGATAGAAGAAATGTCTTAGGGTCAATATTGAAATGAATGCCGCTTTTTATGAATAGCTCCCAAGAGAAGGATTTCTAACAACTTAAGAATAGGGTTCTTTTTTTTTTAACTTCTGATGTCTTAGCATTATTTCATCAGAATAGATACTAGTATTTAAAAAAAAAAAAAAAAAAGCTCTAAATACCCAGAAAGGATTGTCATACAAAGATGGCAAATGGATTCTGCATGAATATTTAATGCAAATGACTCAGGCCCAAAGGAAATCTTAAATTTGCAGATGCCACAGTAGAATAAAAACAATATGCAACAGTAGAATAAAAACAATAGAATAAAGTAGAGTTCAACTAGGTATTTTCATATTGCTTTTCCAAGTACTTTTTTTTTCTTTCTTCTTCTATCTGGCTTGAATAAATCTGTTTCTCAATGATCTGTTTCTGTTGCTCTGTACTTTGATCATGAGTCCTTGGAGTGTTCCTTGGTCTTCTTGGCTAGTGGGAGCCAGAGCTCAGCTGAAGGAGGAAGCCCTGGCCAACTGTGTATCTCTGTGTCACTCTTCAGTGGGCTGGATGGCCACGCTTTGTTCACAGCTGCACTGGGAGCCTGAAGTGAACTGTGTCTTGGTTGATGACGTGGTGGGTCAGTGGGCTGCATGGCCACGGCATTCCTTGACAGGGAGTCACAGTCTGATCATCAGTTTCTGATGAGAGCTGAGCGTAGCCCGTTGCCCTCTGCTGCTGGCCGGGAGTGGAGCGCTACATGGCCTTGGCCACTTCTGCAGGCTGTCATTTGTGCCGTGTCACAGGGAGAAGGACCACAGGGGTCACCCGGTCCCAGTGGGGATGCCAAGGCCCAACCTCAGGCCTCCACAGCGAGTGGCTGGTGAGAAGGGGCCTCAGGACCCTGGCGGGTTGCCAGCACGTGCGCTGCTCTCCATCCTGCGCTGCCTCCCTGGGCACACCCTTCCACCCTTTGGGAGATCTGAGATCTTAGCTCTGCGCCTCAGTGTCCTCCGCTGTGGAATGGGCTCTCCAGATCTGCTCTGCTCCACGCCCAGACCCAGCATCTCATAGAACAGAGCACACGCGGAGGCGTTCTTGAGGCCTGGGAGTCCCCGTTTGAAGAGGTTGCCCTCCCGTTCTCTGTTGCCAGCGTGGACCAGTATGGGAGGAAGCAGGGCAGCTTGTGGGCTTCCCAGCTGCCCCCCACAGCCTGGCTCCCCTGTGTTCTCTCTTAGCCGCATCAACGAGAAGTCTGTCTGGTGCTGCGGCTGGCTCCCCTGCACACCGCTGAGAATCGCGGCCACCGCAGGCCACGGGAACTGTGTGGACTTCCTTATCCGGAAAGGGGCCGAGGTGGATCTCGTGGACGTAAAAGGACAGACCGCTCTGTACGTGGCTGTGGTGAACGGACACCTGGAGAGCGCCCAGATCCTGCTGGAAGCTGGCGCCGACCCCAATGGAAGCCGGCACCACCGCAGCACCCCCGTCTACCACGCGTCGCGTGTGGGCAGGGCCGACATTCTGAAGGCCCTCATCAGGTCAGTGCTGCCGAGGCCTGGCCGCCCTCGCCCCGTGGCCGCGGCTTCCTATGGCCACGTCCTCTTTCCCTGTTGTCTGTATTTACTCCTCTGTCTGTGAAGTTAGGTGTGTTGGAAGAATTGTCTGTTAGTCTTTTTGAAGAGCTGTTTCTTAGCTCTGCCAGTTCTCTTATTTTTCTGCTTACTAATTTTTTCCCCCATTTTCCTTAATTTTTCTCTTTTTTCAGTTGAATGATTATTCATTTTTGTTCTCAAAGTGTCAGCTTTCAGGGTTATTACTACCTTTGCCTTTAGCTTTGGTCTTATCTGCTAAGCTTTTACCCTGTATTTAAGTATTATTGAAGTTGATTTCCTCCTTGTTCTTATGGAGGAGAAAGGTTTAATATACATTTTTTATGAACTACTTTTATTGTATTGTGCTCAGATAGTGTGGAGCGTATAATTTGCATTTTGGGGCTTCTTTTGAGTTTTTCATTTTTTTTAATGTCACACGATGTTGTTGTGGGTTATGCTCATTATTAAACCAGAGGGAAGCTGTAGGTCTCATTGAAGGCTCGTTTACACAGCATTCTGTCACATTTAGTTTTTAATCTTTTTGGGCTTAAGTAGTTCTTTGGGTGCTCACCTTTCTTATTTGACTGTACAGGATTCTTTGTTTTTTAAACACAGTTAACACTGTTGTCATAGCTGATGTTAGGTCTATGTCTCTCTTTTGGTTTCTTAGCTGTTCCTTATTGTGTATGTTTGTTCCATGATCTAGATTTTCTTTGCTTTTCCTTTCTATTATTTTAGATGGTTTATGGTCTTATTTTAATTGTACGAATGGTTACATTTTAAAAAAATTTGAACCAGATTACATTTTCATTTTCTGTGTCTCCAGTGACTTCTTTCTACCAGAGGTGCTTTTTTTCTGTGCCTTGCTCTGGAGGTGTTTCCTGTGGTTGGACAGAGTATAGTTTAGGTAGCTAGTTTTCAGTGTGGGAAGGATTGGGTAAGGCTCCTATTGTTACGGGCTGCAGTGTGGATGGTTCTCAGGAGCAGGAGACCTGGCGTTCCCTTGCCCAGCGCAAGGTGTGGTTTTTGAATTAGGTACTGAGAATATATTTATTACATTAAAAGTTTTTTTTTTTAATTTTTAATTTTTTTTTTATGACTATGGAATTGGCTTTTAGAAAGACGGACGAGGGTATTATGGTATTTCCCTTCTCTTTAAAAATCTTTAGCCTGATCATCTAAGCCACCTCAGTCCTATATCTTTGCATCTTAGAGAATGTAAGTCATTAATTTGGAAATATTTTTGAATAGGATCAGTCAATGAAATTTCATCTTGGTTCCAGAAATCCCTTTAGGCATTTCAGTCAGTTCATGATGCACAACTGCTTTGAATTAACTGCAGGCTTGACTTTCAGAAGTACATATACAGATGCCTTGTTTGAGAAGGTGTCAGTGTTATTAAGAGATCTCATTCCCTCACTGGTGTACAGGACATTACTATTACAATGAGATACCAAGAACATATACTAAAAAGTTTTCTATTTTCTGAATTACCAGGTAAGTGACTTATTGACCTTTGGAAAAGGGAGTGGTATGGTTGAGTTATTGAACAAATAATACGATCTAAATATAATGTCAGGTCCTGTCTTCCTAGGTCATTGTTCCTTATATGCAGGGCTCTCTGCTGTCACGCTGTAATTTGCTGTTTCTCTGCAAGTAAATTCCATTTTGTTACTTGTAAATTCCCTTGATAGGTGTTGCTGATTTTTTTTTTTTTTTAAAAAAGGTAAGGAGTGGTGTTTCTGTATGTGCAAAATTTATATTGATTCACTGAGTTGTCCCAGTGGTTCCTTGGCAGAGATATTAAAAGCAGGAGGGGAATTTTGGAAAATATTCAGGATTAAAATTAACTGGATCCTATCCAGCATATTTTTATGATTGGATGAAGGGCTGTCTTTCCCATAGCTCAGCTAATACCAGATTGTCATATTGCCCCAAATTACAAACATTTTGAAAGACCTATCCCTAACAAAAGGAGGAAAAAAAAAAATCACTGCTTAAAATCTAGTTCTCTTTTTCTTTATTGGTTGAGTGTGTGAAATGAAATGGCAGTTTCTGCTTGGTTTGGTGTGTGTTGTAGAATGTTTCTCCTGTCACTGCTGGAGTGTCTGGGAGGCTGGGCGATGTTTGCATCTGACGATGCTGCGTGGCTTCAGTGGGGAAAGGACTGTCCTGGGAGCACATCGGTCGGTGTGCCCCTCCCTTCTCCTCCTTAGGCCTGTGCTTCCTGCAAGCATAAGTATGGGTTTCAGGGAGAAGTTCCTTCGGACACTCAGAATGTGCTGAAGAGACAGGCGATGGACTATGGCTGCTGGCCAGCCGTTTATGTCATGGCCTGGAGAATGGTGCTGTTTCCTGTGCCCTAGGCCCCTGCCTGTCCGCCCGTCTTCTCTGCTTCTACACGCCGTCATTTCCTAATTCCAAGAACCCCGTGCCGACAAAACGTGTGTGGCATTGTAGGTCTGTCTGGGGTGATGGAAGCTCGGGGAGGCGGGTGCTGGTGGTCGAGTGTTGACTCCGAGCAGAGTCGGTAACGTGCGCCAGGCAGGGGATCTCAAGGGAGCGAGACTGCGCTCTTCTCCACATCTGTCCAGTTGCACAGGATTGCACTTGGGCCCGCTACTGCTGATGTTCACTTTGATCTTTTGATTAAGGTGGTGTCTGTCAGGTTTCTCCAATGTAAAGCTATTCTTTTTCCTCTCTGTAATTATTTAATTCGTATTTTGTGGAGAGGTACCGTGCAACACGTATATATCATATTTCTCATCAGATTTTTAATTTATTCTTTTATTTGTGTTAGACTTATAGTTTCGTGTATTATCCAAGGAGTTATACTCCCTTATTATTACTTATTTTGATGCTCAGATTGTCTCAGATTTGGCTGCAGGGAGCCCTGTCATACTGGAGGCCAGCTCTGGCCTTACGACATGTCCCCCGCATTCTTTGAACAGTTCCTTACTTTCTCTTATAACAATATAGTCTAGGCTCATCCAGCACTGTGTCTGTCTTAGCCCTGGAATTAGTCATTTCTCCAAAGAGTCCTGGTTTCTCTTAGTGGAGAATGGTGGTTAGAACAGCCAAGATTTTTGCTTATGGGCTATTGTTGTTTTCAGGCCCTCTGATGGGACAGAGCTAAGGTTACATATACACATTTTTATCTATATTTCTGTATCTACATACATTGACAGTGGAGTTCACCCTGATACTTCTAATCCAGTCTGGTACCACAGGGGTCATCCTACTTTTTCTTCCTTTCCGAATTTATTATTTGCTTTTCCAGCAGAGACCTGGTTCCCCTTCTCAACATATTTACTTATTTTGCCAATCCCCCACCTGTAACCAGACTAGTGTTGCTGTCCCCTCTCACACGACTCCTCACCCGATGTGGGCTGTAATACCCCACGCCAGACAGCATTTTTAGCAAGCACCCTCTTAACTTTGCCAGCACTCTGATACCCTGAGCCAGGCCGCCCTCTGTGCTTGCGTCCGTGGCCTCTGCTTAGATTAAAGGGACCTAGATTAGTAGTTTGCATTTGGGAGAACTCCAAATTCCTGATAGTAAGTCTGTATTTGGACTTCCCTGGGGGCAGGGACAAGGGCACGTCCCTTGTGGGGACCCTGAAGCCTCTGCCTTTTTAGAGTCATTTAGAGGTTGGCTCTGCTGAACAATGTGGCTTCCAGTTCAGGCTGCTCCTGCACCCATGCTGTGAGAGATGCATTTCCTCGTGTCTGGGCTGTCACTGGGCCTCTCGGACACCCGTAGGGATTATCTCAGGGACTGCAGTGAGCGTGCCCCTCTGCGTGAAGCTCCCTGCTGGCAAGCTCTGCTTCCTGTCTCAGGTCTTTCTAGGGGAATCTGGTGCTCTGGTGTTTAGTGCACCCAGAAAGAGGAGCCGCTCTGCAGGCAGGACATCATGGCACCATCTGGATACACGGTTGGGCTAAAGTGGGGTTTTTTTTGCTTTTAGTTTATGGGGATTGCCTTTAATTTGTTTTATGACCTTTATGTGGTTCCAAAGTCAAATCTATAAAACAAAGTATATTAAAAGAAGTCTAGCTTCTGTGTTGGTCTTCTTCAACTCCCCTATAGATGACCATTTAAAAACTTTAATGTTTTATCTCTCCATTGTTAAAACATAAGCATAACGTGTATATGTCTAGGTATGTGTCATATACATGTATGTATCGTAACCACTTTCCCTCTGATAAACAGTAGCATACTACACACTTTCACTGTCCTGCCTTTCTTACCTGTTAAATGTGTTCTGAGGTCATTCCAGAGCAGTATTTAGCGATACTCCTCATGCCTTTTCATAGCGGTTCATTGCTGCTTTATATGGATGGACCACGGTTTGTTCAACCAGTCTCCTGTTGAGGGACCTCTGGGTTGTTTCTTGCCTTCAGCTGTTACGGATAACGTTTTAATGAATTGTCGTGTGCATGCATCTTTTCAGAATTTTGCAAATGTAACTTGGGAAGAGAGTCCAAGAGTGTGATTGGTGGGTCAGAGGGTAAATGCATATGTAATTTTGCCCCTTCTTGCCAAATTTCCTGCTAGTGGGATTGTTCCATTTTGCATTGCCCCCAGAACTAAATGAGACTTGTTTCTTTAAAGCTTGGTCAATAAAATTTTGATTTTCTCCATTGTGATAGGTGAGAAGTAGTATCTCAGGGTAGTTTTTTTTTAATTAAAAAAATATAATGTTACATTAGTTTCAGGTGTAAAGGTAGTTTTAATTTGCATTTGTGTTATGAGTGGGGCTGAGCATCCTTTCAAATGGCTGAGAGATGCTTGCCAGTGTCAGCGTCTCTAGCTCATTTTCCTGTAGAACAGTTGATCTTTTCCTTTTTTTAAAAAAAGATTTTATTTATTTATTTGAGAGAGAGAGAGGGAGCATGTGCGAGCAGGGGGGGAGGGGCAGAGGAGAGTCGCAAGCAGATCCCGTGCACAGCATGGACCCCAACACGGGGCTAGATCCCAGGATCATGACCCTGAGATCACAGCCCCAGCTGAAACCAAGAATCGGATGCTTAACTGACTGTGCCACCCAGATGCCCTGATCTTTTCCTTTTATTAGCTCTTTCTGTATTAAGGATATTAATCCTTTGTAACATTCCCCCAACTTTTCCACTTACTGTTTTACTTTGCTTATGCTGCTTTTTGCCATGCAAACATTTTTCTTTGTTTAATTTTTTTAGAATTTTTAAAAAAGATTATTTATTTACTCATTTGTCAGAGAGAGAGTGCGCACTCGCACAAGCAGGGGGAGCGGCAGGCAGAGGGAGAAGCAGGCTCCCCCTTGAGCAGGGAGCCCGATGCTCGACTCGATGCTCGCGGGTCAGTCCCAGGACTGGGATCATGACCTGAGCTGAAGGCAGACGCTTAACCGGCTGAGCCACCCAGGCGTCCCTCTTTGTTTAATTTTCATGTTAAAAAGCTTTCCTGTTATATCTTTTCTTGTTTGATATTCCAAATAGATGTTATAATCAACTTCTGTAACTCCAGAGATGTTAGTTTTGTTTATTTGTATTTATAATCAAGTTCTTTTTTTTTAAGATTTTATTTATTTATTTATTTATTCATAAGAGACAGAGAGAAAGAGAGAGGCAGAGGCAGAGGAAGAAGCAGGCTCCCTGCTGAGCGGGGAGCCTGATGCGGGACTCAATCCCAGGACCCAGGGATCATGACCTGAGCCGAAGGCAGACGCTTAACCATCTGAGCCACCCAGGCGCCCTATAATCAAGTTACTCTAAGAATGGGATTTTCATTTTTATAACAGACTTCAGGAAACTGATCTATTAATAGTGTTGAGCCCTCCTCTCCAAGGTGGGGGTGGGGCTTTCCATTTCCAAAGTCTGCTTGTATGACTTCAGGAGTATTTTGTAAACTTCCCTCATGCAAATTTTGGACATGTACTGTTAAGTTTATGCTTAGATATCTCATTTTAAAATTTATTTTGCTTTCATAAATGAGGTCTTTTCCATTTTGTCTTTGAACTTATTTTTGTATGTATGAAGGCTGTTGATTTTATAATTTTATTAAGGTAATAAATTCTCTCATTGCTTATTGTATTTTCATTAATTATTCAGGGCTTTCCAGACGTAGTCATATCCTTTGAAAATAGGGAAAGTTTTTTCTCTTCCTTTATGATCTTAATCAGCTAATTGCTTTCTCTTGTCTGATTGCACTAAAATACCCTTATTTAAAATGCCTGAATTAGGGGCACCTGGGTGGCTCAGTTGGTTGATTGTCCGACTCTTGATTCCGGCTCAGGTCATGATCTCAGGGTGTTGAGATCAAGTTGCGCACCCTCTCTCTCTCAAATAAATAAATACATCTTTAAAATGTCTGAGTAATAGTGGGCTGGAGAATGGGTGTAGGCAACTTGCTCTGGCTTCCATAGGAGAGCTGCCCCTCTCCCCATTAGGTGAGACGCCAACATCTGGGTTTTACCTTGTGAAGGAAATGTCTATCACTTCTTATTTTATTGAGTATTTATAAACCTGCATTAGTGTTGAGTTTTGTCTCATGCCTTCTTTTTTTCATCTATAGAGGTAATCATGATTTTCCCCTTAGTTCTGTGAATATGATGGACTGTGTTCTTAGGATTTCTAATATTGGAACCAGCCTTGCATTCTTGGAATAACCCGCATGAGGTCATGGTATATTGCTTTCTTAATATACTTTGGATTTGCTTTGCTAACATTTTATTGAAGGTGGTTAAGTTGATACTCATAAGTGAAATCAGTTGGTAGTTTTTTTTTTTTAATGCTGTGGCTTTTGTCAGGTTTTGGGATTGTTTTCCTAATTTCATAAGATGAATTTGGAATTTTTCCTTTTTTCCCCCCTTTTTTTGAAGTATTTTGAATAGCCATAAGATTGTCAGCTCTTCAAAGGGTTTGAAGAGTTCCCCGATGAATTTGTTGTGTGGGTGGTTTCCAAGTTCTTAAGTACGATCTTACCTTCCTGGAAGTCATGAGACTGCTGTGATCTGTGGCGTCTCCTCAGCGGCTCCCCGGTGCTCATGGAGGTCAGGCCTGTCTCTGGTGCTGTGGGGATCTGTTGACTTTGGTCAGTCTACTGCAAGGTCTCACTGTCCCTGTGTCTCCCTGTAGGTATGGGGCTGACGTCGACGTCAACCACCACCTGACTCCTGACATCCGGCCCCCTTTCTCCCGGCGCCTCACCTCCTTGGTGGTCTGCCCCTTGTATATCAGCGCAGCCTACCACAACCTCCAGTGCTTCAGGCTGCTTCTCCAGGCGGGGGCGAACCCCGACTTCAACTGCAATGGTCCTGTCAACACGCAGGGCTTCTACAGGGGCTCCCCCGGGTGTGTCATGGATGCCGTCCTGCGTCATGGCTGTGAAGCGGCCTTCGTGAGCCTGCTCGTAGAGTTCGGAGCCAACCTGAACCTGGTGAAGTGGGAATCCTTGGGCCCAGAGTCAAGAGGCAGAAGGAAGGTGGACCCTGAGGCGTTGCAGGTCTTTAAAGAGGCCAGAAGTAAGTGGCCTGAGTTCCCTTCTGACTTGCAGTCTGTGTGGGTTACTTGAAGGAATTGAGCTGTAGTGATTAAAACAAACTCTTCCAACAAAGCACTTAGTCAGAATCTGCAGTTAGGGCTAGGAAGTTTCTAGAATACTCCCAGATTGGTCTTTTCAAATTCCTAGACACCAGGAGTTGATATAAAGAAATATATAAAAGTACATGTTCAAAGTTCCTGGAATTATAGTCGACTGCTTTACCTCTTTGCTCTGCTTTGTGACCCCAAAGTCATTCACTTACGCGTGGTTTTTAAATGTTTGACAATAAATTGCAAGCCCTTCCTCCTCTAGGGGTCCTCATGCCCTTTCTTTAGTTCCACTCAAATACCGTTACTTTTATTGTGTGATACGTCTGGTTTTTGTTAGAATCAACTCCATAGCTTGCTTATTTATGAAGAAAGATTTTGCTAATGAATTAATAAATCAATAGCCAGATTGTTTGCTGTTGATCTGGAGCTTGGTCTTCGTGTCCGAGGCTCACTCTGGGGCTCAGAAGTGGACCTTGTGCACCTCCTGCTGGCTGCTGTGGGCCCTCTATGACCTGCCCACGCCTGGCCTCCTTCTCGCCTGGGTCTCGAAGACATCTGAGTTGAAAACCTTTTCCCTAACCCTTGCCTCTCACAGAACTTGAGTTCATTGTGTTTCTGTTGTTGGAGTTTCCTAAGCCGGTCATTAAAAACGTGCTCCCGGTGAGCCTTCCCCCACAGAGCTGGTTAGTGGTCAGTTGGAGTTGTTCTGAGAGAGGCTGCCTGCCTTGTGCCTGCTTCACAAGGCAGAGACGTGGTTAGGCTTTTGACCCACCACAAAACTGTGAGCCTGCACTCCTCACAGACTGCTCGGCCTATCTGTCCGGGGTCCCCCGGGAGCTCCTGGGATTGACCAAGAGCAGAGGCTGACGGAGGGTTAGGGTCCGTCATTCACACCTGTCCGGGCCTTCAGTGGTCAGCTCTTGTTTCTGTCTAGGAAGTTAAACCCGGTCAAGGAGGTGCCATCCCGGTGGGCAGGTGCCCCAGGTGAAGATTGCACTCCTTGTGCAGGCGGGAGGAGCGGATGACAGACCTTCCTCCCCGGGGGCCACTCTCTCTACTGTAAAATTGGGAAGTTGGCAGTGAGCACTCAGGGCAGGTCTGTCAGTCTCAGCCAGCCTCTGGCTAACCTCCCTCCCTCTGTCTCCCTTTCTTCCCTCGGCGTTCCAGGTGTCCCCAGGACCTTGCTGAGTCTGTGCCGTGTGGCCGTGAGAAGAGCTCTTGGCAAATACCGACTCCATCTGATTCCCTCGCTGCCTCTGCCAGACCCCATAAAAAAGTTTCTGCTTTATGAGTAGAATGCAAGTGCAGCAGTTGATTGCTGTGAGGAGGAAGGTGATCTGCAGTGAAAGTCGACACCGATTCTTGCCCCGGTGAGCCACATCCTGTCTGTGCTGCTGACGGAATCCCATTTGGCTGTTGGTAAAGCAGAAACGGCCTTGTTCTCATGGATTGTAATTCCATCTCAGGTGCTCGGGGCATTGGACAGTCCTGGGGTCATTGTCAGCTGAAAAGTTCATACAAAACTTCATTTTGTTCTTCCTCAGTATCTCTGTTTTGGATTCTCTCGGTAGCAAATTCACGAAGTGGGCCTTGCGGTGTGTGTAAGTACGGGCTGAGGTTGGAGGTCTGCTAATAGCTGCAGTGGGGAAGACTCCTAGCACTTTCCAGAACTGTGCTTCTGTTTATATTTTTACTTCTCGATTTCATTGTAAAGCCTTCTAATACCTAAATGAAAGAGAGTTTTGGTTAAAAAAAAAAAAAAAAGAGTACAGAAATGCAGTTCATGAATTTGCTGGTTTGTTTTCCCTGCTCCTGGGGGTGACGTGGCATTTGTCTGCACTCACCCCTTCCTTGCCACTTCCGTGTACTCTTCTTGTGGTAGTGTCCTCTGTTAATTGTCTTCCTTCCAGGATGGTTTCTTGGCTGCGTGGATCGGCTGTGTTAGCTCAGTCAGGACCTGCGTTTGTTCAGAGTCTAGAGGGAGGACCTTCTGCAGTGCTGCACCTGTTCTCACACCTAACCGCGCTCGCGTCACGCCAGCAGGTCCCACGAACTCTCTGCCCTTTCCCTTTGAGGAGCTTCCAGACATGGATTGATTTTAGGAGGGCCGCACTGAAGAACTAGCCAGTAAAATGACTGCCTACATTTGGACCAAGGACCGCCCCAACAGCATTCACTGCCAGTTCTAACCGAAGGGAACACCTGTGGCGCTGCCTTCTAGTCCTTGCACACTCCAGGGCGGGGGGATTCACTTGTCCTCTGGATGGTTCCAGGCTTTCTGTTGCTTGGGTCCAGTGGACAAAACATCTGGCATTTGGTTGATTGCTCTTTGCCTATTTTGGACCCCATGTCTTGGTAGTTGCTCCTAGAAGCCGAGGACGGGGGCAGCAGCGAGGTCAGAAGTCTTCACCTGGCCTGCTGGGGGTGCTGGTAGGTGAGACGAGCTGAGTTCTCATCCGAGTCTGTGGCCGTGGGCAGGGCTCTCTCCCACCCGGGCTCCGCAGCTCAGTACGTGGCTGTGTCCGCAGAGGTGGGCCATCGGCTGCCTCTTCAGAGCTCTCCAGGTGATGCTGTTTCCTCGGAAACCACATCTGGTAGTTTGCAGCCTCCGATGACCGTTGTGTGGAATCATGGTGATTCTCACCTTCAGAAGTGTTTAGGAATGGGCAGATTCCAAATCTGTGTTTGGAGGTTTTCTGTCATAAGAGCTGTCTAATTTGTAATAATTGAATTAATGATACAGGTTTACTTATTTACTAACAGCATTGTAGGTTTTAGCCGAGGAGACAGGCAGTGTCTGTCATTGTCTTATGCGGCTTGAGGATAGAATTCTCAGCCCCACCTCGTGTATCCTGGACGGCTCGGCCAGAACGCCAGGCTGTCACCTGTAGGTGTGTGTGTGAGGTCCCAGGGGGAAGGGGCTTGGATGGTTCAGAGGGAAGACACAATCACGGGAGGCTCCACGTGGCTACAGTGACCCTATCACAAGCTGTGGCCATAGTGTATGTGTGGGATGGCTGGCGGAGCCCAAAATTGGGCTTGTGCTGCTGCTGAAGGCCTGGGCCCCTGGCCAGCTGGGCTTATGCAGAGCTGGGGGCCTCTCAGAGTGAGGCTGTGAGCTGTGGGGTGTGGGTAGCTGATGAGGGTCCTTAGAGCCTGAGCCAAGTGCCGCAAGGGCTTCAGCCGGGAAGGGCTTCGGGGTGTTCTTTGTGGCATTCAGGGTGGGACCAAGACCACAGTTGGGCTGTGGCAGGAGCTGTGGGGAGGTAGGGCTCCCCGGATATAGGGAAGTTGGACTGGGCCACTGGCAGGGGCTTCATGTCACTGGAGGTGGGAAAGCAGCGGCTGGTCACCTTCTCAGGAGGGCTGAAAGAGGAGTTCTGGAGTGGGTGGTGGTTCACCTTATTTTTCAGCTTTTCCGACTCTGGGTCCCCCTGCCTCGGCCCTTTTGGCTCAGGGTCTCTCCAGGTGGGCCCTGTTACAGACACGTGGCACGCTCTGAGTCTGCCCCACTGGGTGCTTTCGGCAGAGGCGTGTTAGGACAGGGCCTCCCCGGCCCTGCCCAGGGTAGGAGGGTAGCTCTGTTCCTGGACCTTCTGGAAAGCCGTGCTGGGGACGCTGCTGGTGCAGAAGTCTCGCACATTTGGCACGACCTTTGGGTCGCACGAGCCAAGGCCCAGTGCAGGGCGGTGTCGGGGTCTGCTGCCCGGCGAGGCGAGTGCCGGGCTTCATTCTGGGGGGTTGAACAGTTTTCCCAGGGTCTCTCTAAAAGGAATGGGCGGAGTTGATTCTCGTAGTTGGGTCTCCCCCAGACCTGGCCAGGGAGGTAGTGTGAATCAGGAGAGGATGAGCCCGGGAGCAGGAATGTGCACGGGACCGGGGCCTCTCCTCTTCCTTTGCAGAGCACAGGTTTGATTGTTCAGCCAGACTCTGCTGATGCTTTCGGAATCCTGAGAACTGTGAGGTTCAGCCTCTGGTTTGAAACTTCATAGCTGCCAAACATGAATCTGAAAACGGTGTAGATAGTTGTTTAAGGTCATTCCTACTTGTTTGAGTGACACTTAACTTTACTACAGCTCCCTTTCCTTCTGTTGGCCAGGATAGGATACTGAAGAGGAAAGAGTAACTCGGTCACAACACTTTATGAAATCATGTTTCTGAGGCATGTGGCCCCCAAGACCCCTGTAAAAGGAAACGTGGTGGTACTCGAGGAGGCTGCTGCCCAGCGGGCCCCGGAGCTCTCCCTAGGGACGGGCACAGCAGACCAACAGGAGTGAGCTGGAGTGTCCCCCCCAGCCTGGTCCCAGGAGTGTCCCGACTGTTTCCACTCGTGGGGCACCTCCTGGCCATTGAAGAGCGTCCTGCTGTGGGCCTTGGCTGCTGTGGACAGATGGGCAGGGATTGGGGTCGGGGGCAGTGTTGATAACCTCTAAGAAGTCCGCTCTGGCGTCCTGCCTGCCAGAGCTGAGTCTGTTTCCGAGAGCCATCGTGTCACGCCTGGCTGTGCCTTTTCATATTACTTAACGTTATTTATATATTTATTTATGTCCTGCCTTGTTCCAGAAAAGGGTTTAGGGCAGCGATGCTTGGTTTTTGATGTTCTGTTTGACATTTGGTAAGTTTCTGTCAGCATGTTCCTGTTAGGTGAGTTTAAAAAGAGGACAATTAGCAGTTTCCTATTGTTGACTTTTTTTCTGTTCTCAGGCTTAAGTGCCATCCTTTTTTCCTCTTTCCCCTCTTCTCTGAATTGATTTTTTAAATCAAAGGTTCCTGTGGAAGTAGAAGGGGAGGAACGTGCAGCAAGCAGAGGTCTGAGTGAAGGAAACAGCCTGAGAGAGAAGTGCTTTGCCCGCGCTTTTCCGTGCGCAGGCCCCAGGATCAGGGAGGCCGCGCTCACGCTGTCAGTCCTCCGTCCGTGCCCGCCCACAGGACGTGTGGGGGACACTAAACTGAGCAGTCCCTGTGGCTGTGAACTGCCAGGTGACCTTGTCCCTCCTCTTGGTGGATATGCATTGGAGGTGGTGACGGTGCTGGAAGAGCCTGTGACCTTGGGGACCCCACGGGGCAGTCAGAGGGCTCTGTGCAGGTCCGTAGGACAAGGACACATATTAAATACATATGAAATCAAGTTTATTCAACCTGAAGATTTATGTTTTATTCTGAGATAATGTCCTTCCTCATTTGGATGATAAAATGGACTTTTATGTAATGAAGGTGATAATAGAGGGCAATATTTTTATTTTTTAAAATGCTCTTGGTTGGAAGATAAAACGTTGGCTGCTCTTTGTCAGGCCCCAGAATTTAACTTTGCCAGTCTCTGAAGTTGTGGAGTCCGGGAACCCCAGTCTAGCTACGGTGTATGTTTACGTAATGATGAGAAATTCCTCTTGGATTCTTAAAGCAGCCTGTATGTTGTTGCATTTCTGCTGCTCATAGTCTAAGAGCAAGCTCCGAGGTCACCGTGTGTGGTGTCAGCAAGAACGTGCTTACAGTCTGGCATGACAGAGCCTCCCTGTGGTGACAGGCCTCTAGCCATGCCTGAATCCCTGAGAAACACTCCCCAGAAGCGTTGTGTGGCTTCTCAGTGAGGGCTGCCCTTATCTCAGGCCTTGGGGACCCGTGGCTCCCCTGAGCGCCGGTGGCTCTGTGGCGTGTTGGTGATGGCGCTTGTAGTGGGTCTTCTGGAACTGAGACTTCAGCTTCCACTTCTGTCCCTTTGGCTGCCCGCCAGGCACTCAGTGAGCAGCCCTGAGTGGTCTGGATTCCGCACCAACTCGGAAGTGCCTCGTTTGGCCATGTGACCTCTTTCTCCCTGGCTTACTTATCACTCCCTCCAACCCCCCAGAACCTGACCCCTCGGTGTGGAATAAAATAACCGATGGTGAACTCATGAATGGTTAGTGGGACTGTGTCCCAGGAGAATTCCATGGGAGGGACGTGCAGATTTTGGGGTGTAGTGATGTACAGAATATATACTCTACATTCTGGGCAGACAGTCAGATGGAGAAGTGAGGCGGGGAGAAGGGGTGACTTCTGTGGCCTTAACATGAAATTGTGCAGTGTCTGGAATGCGTGGGCATCCTTTTTTTTTTTCTTAAGTTGGTTTGGTTTCAGATCTCTCCCGAGTAATGTGTGAATGTGCGTCAGTGCAGTTTGAGTGTGGTGTTTATGAACGTGTGAAGTCCGCTCGCTGCCGTCGTTTAGCCGGCCGTGTCCCTGCTCTGCCCTGCAGTGTTTGCACAGCTCCCGGGGCCTGTGTGCTCGGCCCAACAGTGTGACCCGCAGTGGGCCTATGGGCCTGGAGACACGCTGACGGCAGCGGTCACCGTAGACCCTGTTTGCCCCTACTGCTTTGGGAATGAAGGCGTGTTTGCCCTCAGCAGCTGGGGCCGTGACTGTTCTCGCACTTGTGCCTGGTTCAGCGTTTCCAAAAGTATGATGGACGTCTTTGATATGCTGTTGTAACTTTAATAAATGCTTTATTACCCTTTAATTCAACCCCCTTCCCCAATGCCTTAATTTTTTGGACTGTTTATCTCAATGGGTAGAAATTGGTCTTGTGAAATCTTTGAATACACATTTCAGCCAAGTGACTGGCTCTCTGGAAAATTTCTAATGATATGGAGAGAGGAACTTTTTTGAATTGCTCCAAGGGATCTTAGTGTTCTAGAGGGGCACTCAGAATGTGGCATAGATTTAAATTTCTGGCCGAGCCTGTTTTACTTAGTGGGGTTTCCAGTTTGAAGAGAATGTGCCTCTAAAGTGTCTGAAACCCATGGCTTTCAAGCAAGGTGAATCGTCCCTGCAGTGCTCTGCAGGGGGGAGGTGGTGGAGAGCTGTGGGCAGAACCATTGTTTCTGGGTCTCTGTTTTTGACAGTGGGAAGGTGAGGTATGAAGCCTTGGGATGAACCCAGGACTGAAGGAACTAAATAAAGACATTTATTCCTGTCTCAGCGACACTAGCATGTTCTCTGTGTCTGCTTTAAAGATAATCTTCTTCATTCCTCACACCCTGACCACCCCCCGACCCCTGCCTGCACACACACCTCTCCTGCTCTGCTGGAAAGGTGGCCTCACTTTCTTTCTGTCTCAAAACCTGCGTAATTTGTGTGGTCGAGATTGGGTGGCTTTCCACCCAATTGGGTGGCGTATCCAGTATTCATCTGTGATAACAGAGGCCACAGTTTTAGCTGGACACTTAAATTCCCAGAAGAGTCTTCATTTCCCAGCCTTCTGTGCAGTAGGTGTGGCCATTTGCTATAACTCCTTTCTGAAATCCCATTAAAACGACAGTGGAATTTTACTTTTTAAAAAATGTACAAATCCACTAAGATGACTGAATAGCAACAAAATTTAGGAGCGAACCTCTCAAGAAAACAGATGAATGGTAACTGATCTAGAAACATCTGAGAAAACCACCTTGTAAAAAGAAGTCTCTGAGAATCTGGCTTCACTGCAAAGCTCCCGGAGGCTCTGACATCGGCATCTCAGGTACCTTCGAAGTGGCTGTGGATGAGAGTGGGAGGACTGGCGGAGAGCCAGGTTAAGACGTAGTCCTGACTCTGCTGCACACAGCTGGGCAGCCTGTGTCTGCCCCAACCCAGTAGAAGACCTGCCACACTCAGCCTTCCGTGTGCCGACTCTTCAGCTGGGACTCAGGCTCATATCCTGCAGGCAGGAATAGAGCAGAAGAGGCTTCTTGGGGAATCTCACCAGCCTAAGGTGTAGGACCAGAGAAAACGGAGTCCCTTATGTCAGGGATGAAATGGAGATCTTTCATCTCCATTGGTGTGTAAAGGAAACAATCTTACAGGAATTGAAGGCCCTTCTCAGAAGTCAGCAGGGGATGCCGGCCAGTCCCCAAATACTGGGTCTGTTATGCCCAACTCTGGACTTCTTGTTCCCTGACTCAACTACCCTCCCATCTAAATAAGAAAGAACACCAGTAGGCAACCAGACAGCTGAAAAACCAAAATAACTTGTATTTGTCCCATTAAAGCCCCATAGTCTGTGAGCAACTCAGAACTCATTGCTTTTGTAGCCCTGAGTTACCTGGTTTGCAGGCTGAAAACCTTGCAATAGACTCATCTCTCTGTTTTGTTTAATTCAGTATACAGTTTGGTTTTTGACAAAGGAAAGACCTAACATACCAATACTGAATGTGGCCAAACAAATGGTCACATGTCTTACAGTAGATTCCAGCAAATCAAGACAATTCTGAGAACAAAGGGCAGAGTTTCCAGATTACAAGAGCCAATGTAGTGCTAACACAACGGAAGACGACTTGCCAGCACACATCACTGAAATTTCCATACTAGAGAAAGATCCTACAGGACATGTACAAAGTATCAGGTATCAGAATAGCTCTAGAGTCCTCAAATGCCATACTGGGCCACAGAGGAGGGTGGTATAATACTGGCCTTCACTTTCATAATTCTGACGGCAATATTTTCAGCTAGATTAAAAGCCAAGCTAAAGACTTGAAGTGTCTTTAAAGCATTTATGTCCCACATACCCTTAGGAAGCCATAAGAGGATGTACCCCTCCAAAATGAGGGAGTACACCAAGAAGGGAAAACATGGGACGCAGGAAATGGGGGACCCGACAGCAGGAGGCGAGGTGGACGCTTGCATAGGGAAAGCCTCCGGGAAGGCGGCTGTGCACCAGACATAGAAGGTACCAAGTCTGGAGGGGAAGTGGGGAAGCCCCAGAGAGGTCTTCGTCCTCAGCCAGCCTCCTGCCTCTGAACATAGTTGGATAGGAATTGGGATTCAGTTATTGACAAGTTCCCAGGAAACCAAGGGACGTAACTGGAAGGAGAAGAAAACGGTGGGCAGGAAACAGAAAGTTACCCCAGTAATACTAGCCGACGCAGCGGTGGTTAGTATGGACACGGCCCTGGTGGCATCAACGCCGAGTGTGAACCCTACAGCCGTGAGACTTCTCAGGATGGAGGTGGGCAGTGTGGGAGTGAAAGCGGTCTAATCCTCATTTCCGTGGGGAGAGGTCAAGAGGTAAAGCCAAAATGGAAGAAAGGCTGCCGTACGAGGTCAGACAGGAACAGCAAGATGAACCCAAAGAGTAGAAGGGGGGGAGTAAGAAGGAGCAGAAATTCATTAAAAAACAAAGCAAGAGGGCAGCAACAAAGCCCAAAGTCGCTGCTTCCCAGATTAAAATACATACACCTCCAGAGAGACTAGTCAAAGAGGTACACAGCTCGCTATGAAAAAGGGCAATTTACAGACCACGTTGATTCCCAGTGGTAAGGGTACCATCAAGAAGCTTGTGATGGGAAATGTGAAAATCAAATTTCTAGAAAAACAACTTCCTAGCTCCAGGGAGGGGCTCCGGCAGTAGCCACACCCACTGCTCTGCAGGAGGGGCCTTGGAGGACCGCCTGGTAGATCTCGGCGCGTCTCCTTTAAGAAGAAGCGAAGCCCCGCCTCGTGTGGAAGTGTCATTTCCCGGCGCCCATTTGATGGTGTCGCGCGGTGCCGGGCCAATGAGCGCCCAGGAGGGGTGTTCCCCTGCGCGCGGACCGGGTGGGGGCGGGGCTTCTGGAGCCGAACTCTCGGCGCTGGTGCGGTCTCGCGGTGCTGCGGAGGGCGCCCGGCCGGCGTCCCGGGGGTGTGGCCACGGGCTTTTCCCCGGAGGCCGGTGCGGAGGCGGCGGGGGTGGCTCCTTGGGCGGGGTGTTCTGTAAGAGCGTCCCGGGTCGGGACCCCGGGCAGGTCCGTGCGCCGCGTGCTCGGCCGGAGTCCCCGGCTGAGTCCCCGGCGCCGCGGCGGGCAGAACCCGCCTGTGCCGAGGCGTGCGGGAGAGGTTGCTGCCGGCGCGGCGGAGCAGCAGCTGGGAGAAGCCCCGCAGAAGAGCCACGGAGGCCGCGCGTCGGAGAGGCCCTCCGTGCGCCCTCCTCCACACCCGGCCGTTCGCTGCGGGGAAGCCCGGCAGCCGCGCGGCCCGCCCCCGGGGACGCCTTTCCCTCGGGAAGGCACGGCGAACGAGGGTGCCGCCCGCAGCCACGCCGGACGCCGGGGTGAGGGCAGTGAGTGCGGGAGGTTCTGTAGCCACGGCTCTGGCCTCGCTCGGCAACGCGGGTCACGCCGGAGAACGGCCTTGAGAGCGCAGCCAGAGCGGGCAGGATGCATTCAGGGCCGGGTCCACGCTCGCGGGGCACGAGGAGGCTCGCGGGGGCGGGGCTCATAGAGGCCACGTCTCCGAGCTCATTCCGCAGCCGATGCTCACACCTGGGGCAGTTCCTTTTCAAGGCACAGAATGAAGCACTGCTCTGATTCAGCATGGAAAATTCAGAGCCTGGAAAGATGCTAGGAGTACAGCAGATGTGGAAAACCTGCTCAAACTTCAGATTTGTGCTGCCCAAGAGCCTTTTTAAGTATGACTAGCGGGAGGAAGCATTAAGCTGCAGATCCAACCTCATTCACCCCTAGCAAATTCACACTCGGTGAAGGCTATGAAGGCAGAGAGGCTCGAAGTGCCTTACACCAGAGAGTCTTCCCAGTTCAGCACCGGCAAATTCACCATAGAGGAAGGCCTGAGCACAGCCAGTGCGAGAAAACCTTCAGCCTCATTCAGCATCACACTGGAGAAAGGCCCTAAGTGTGCAGGGCATGTGTTCTCTCGTTCACTGTAACAGGACGTGCATGGAGAGAAGTTCTGAGAATAGTGTCTGAGGATGCCATCAGCCAGAAGTTGAACACTCACCTTGGGGATACTGATGAGTGCCAGGTGTGTGGGAGGCTCTTAGGGGCTATGCTGCACTTTCTAACCTGCCCGGGACCCTTGCCAGAGTTACCTCTGTCAGTGCCTGTGGTGGAGGCCATCTCACGAACTCTGCCAGCTGGGAGGGACTCACCAGCAGCCTGAGCCCACTGGTGGACCTCATTCTCTTCTTACTAGTTATGGCATGGGTGTGACTCAGCTTTGGCTAGGAGAACTCAGCTGGGGTCTTTTTGTGGCTTCCAGGGATGGTTTACCTTTTTTCAGAGATAATTGTTGGCCTCATGACTCCTGTTGGATTTGTCCAGCTTCCAAGTCAAACTTCCAAAGGAACTGCCTCCCTCCCATTCTGCTGGGTATGGAAATAAAAGCCTTATTGTTCAAACCACCTTTTATCTGGCGGTTTCTGTTTACTATGTGGGGTGGGTTGAGAGCAGAATTGGGGTCTGCAGCATTGAGGGGATGGGTGGTAGGAGGAGAGTTGATGACAGGGAAGAACTCTCAGTCCACTTTTGGCTTGATTTGTTCTGCCCAAGACCTTCAGGAAGTAATTGAAGGACTTCGAGACTGGCTCCCCTCCCCCTGCCCCCCGCCAGTGCATCTCCAAGCCGAATGAGTTGGGTCTGTTGTATCTAGGGGATGTCCCACATTCCCAGCACTGCTGGGGGGAAGCTTTCTTCCCAGGACCTACCTAGGAGCCATGTCTCCTGAAATCCAGAACCTAGTAGGCAGGTACCATTGATTGTAAGCCCTACAGGGGCTATGTAGGAGCCATAATTAGTGCAGAAACTAGTAGTAGTAAGTGGGGGAGACTGGCAAAATTAGAGGGGATGTGCCCCTGGTAAGTGGGCATTCACAAATGTTCTAGTAACTGTAGCTCTGCAAGATGATTCTCAGCATCTTTAGACCTGTATCTTTCCTACAGCTAGCCCACGTCGGAGTTTCTGTCGTCATCATTACCACCATGAAAAGACCAGCTCAGCAGCTCCTGGGGCTCCAAGGCCCTTGCTTTGGTCGGAATCACCATCAACCAAAGGTGATAGCTGATTAGTTCTTATGCCAGTGCAGGCCAGAGATTACTAGCATTCCATTTCCCACTGGTAATGAGCGCAACACTGCTTTAAGACTAGTAGGAGTACAAAGCACTTCCCACATCCCATCTGTGCAAGTCTATCCCTTGTGATTACTCCTGGTACCAGGGTCGTATCAGTCAGGGTCAAGTCCAGCAGAGAGTAACCATACCACAATCGGAACAAAGCAGGTTTGGTACAAAGAATATTAACTATTTCCAGGGATTTAATTACAGGGAGCAAATCTGGAAGGGAGGAATCCCTCCCTCAGGGTGTGGGGATTGAGACCTTGTTGGAGATAGTGTGGTTTCAGCTCAACAGATGGCAGAGGAATTTGTTGGGTCGATCTGGACTGGAGATGGTCCATGTTTGTTGGGGTAAGACTGGTGGGCAAGAACTAGAAGCTAGCAGAAGGCAGACCCCCCCCTCCCACTGTGGGATGTCTACATGATTCACCTGGAAGCTGCCCAGGGGGAAGGGAGGTGCCGTCAGACTTGCTGAGAAGCCCTTTGGGGGCTGGTGAGCTTGCTGGTATAAGCTGCTGACAAGCCCTCCACGGGGGTGTCCTTGAACTCTCCAGAAGCTGGCTAGGGTACCTGCAGAACCTACAGGAAGCTGCTTGCGGGGCTGCCACTGAACTTTCCACCAGGAAGCTGCCTCGGGTGCCCTGGCACTCACTGGGAGGCGAGCTTCCCTGGGTGTGCAGCATCCAACCAAGGGCCTTGGGAACCCGGAGGAAGGAAAGCCGAGCAGAATCAGGAAGAGAAACTTCCTCCTCCAGTGTCCCTCCTGCTCCCCCTACAGACAGGGCCTGGCACCGCATCAGCGGGCACGGGTGTGGAAGGTGGAAGTCCTGCTCAGAGGCAATACATTTCCAACGGGCACAACTAAACTCATCTTAGGAGGTTAGCGTAACCTTGATGGCAAAACCCCACAAATAATGGCAGGAGAAAAAATACTGGCCTATCTCAGGCATAGATGCGAAACCCTAAAGAAAACCCAGAAAACTTGGTTGAGAGATATGTAAAATATGGTGCATTAAGACCACCTTGGGTTTATGTCAGCAGCAGCTGCCTCCACCCCGGAGTCCGCGCTCCTCTTTCATAGTGTGCAGGTGTTACTGGGAAGCACGGGGTCGGACCAACGCCTGCTCTTCCCCAGGGGCACGCCGTCCCCAGCCTGAGGCTCCTCCAGCTCTGTGCCCCCCTGTGCTTGCTCCCTGAATGTGGGTGATGACAGGCTCCATGGGGACAGCGGAGTCCAAGGCGGGAGAGCTGGAGTGTGAAGAAGCACTTCTTGCCGGTCAGAAACCTCCATCTTGGGCTGTTACACAGGCGATAAACTTGCAATTTTTTGAGCTGGTACACACTTTGGGGTGTGTGTGTGTGTGTGTGTGTGTGTGTGTTTTGGCCTTCCTTAATAATATTTATGTTACATAGTAAATTATATGTTTCACTATATTTACAGATTAAGGGATAAAAATTATATGATCATATTAGGGGATGCAGAAAACACGTTTAATAAGAAAAAACCCTGACAACTGGGAATGGAAGGTGGTATCTTTGCTCTGACGCAGGTTACTTGTTAAAAAAACCCATGGCAAACATTGTAACAACGTGAAAAATTTAAAGCTTTGCTTTTGAGTTGGGGGCACTTAGGCAATTAACAGAAATAAATAGATGTCGTAAGAATCAGAACGGTGAAAATAAAACTTGTTGTCTGACAATATAAATATAGAAAATCCTGAAGTATATACAGATATATTATTAGAATTAAAAAGTTTATAAAGTTGTTGAGTGCATAATCAACTATAAAATCGGTCTGGGACGCCTGGATGGCTCCGTCAGTTAAGTGTCAGACTCTTGATTTTGGCTCAGGTCGTGATCTCAGGGTTGGGGAGATCGAGCCCCATGTCGGGCTCTGTGCTCAGTATGGAGCCTGCTTAAGATTCTCTCTCTCCCTCCTCCTCTGCCCTCCCCCTCACTAAAAAATCAGTCTAATCCTATGCATCAAAACCAGGAAATTAGAAATTTAAGATTTACAAAGGTCCAGTTTACAGTGGCGTAAAAGGCAAGTACCCAGGATTGTGCGCAGCAGAAAGTGTGCAAGGTATCTTTGAGGGACACCATGATCCAGAGAATATATAAAAATGTCAAATTTCTCCACATCGAGACTTAATGCAATTCCAATTAAAATGTTTCCTGGTTTTGGGACGCCTGGGTGGCTCAGTCGTTAAGCGTCTGCCTTCGGCTCAGGTCATGATCCCAGGGTCCTGGGATTGAACCCCGCATCGGGCTCCCTGCTCAGCGGGGAGCCTGTTTCTCCCTCTCCCACTCCCCCTGCTTGTGTTCCCTCTCTCCCTGTGTCTCTCTCTGTCAAATAAATAAAATCTTAAAAAAAAAAAAAATTGTTTCCTGGTTCCTTTTTTGGATTTGAAAGGCAATTCTAATAATTATGCAGTAATGTAAAGGGATGAAGCTAGCCAACTGGTGCTGGAGGAAAAGACCCTGGGAGTCTTGCTCCCCCTGATTTGAGGACTTACCCTAAAGCTGTAGTATAGATGGGTAGTGCTGTTATGTACAGGGACAGACGAACAGACCAGTAAGACCAGTAGGCCAGCAGCATAAGGAGCCGAGAAACAGATCGATGGGTCTGTTTGTGCTTGATGCATGATGGTACCATGGGCTTCAGTGAAAGGGTCAGTGCGTGGTCGTGGTCGTGAGGACGGACGGTGGATCTGCCCCTGCTGGTTTCAGAGAAGGCCTTGGGCGGCCAGCGGAGTCCCGCTCAGCCTGAGGTTGAGCACGGATGCGGAGGCTCAGGGAGGTGAGGAGGTGTGGCCGGCCACAGTCACTCCACCCACATGGTGGGGGCGCCCCCAGAGCCAGATCCTCACCACAGGCCTCTGCTAGAACTTCACCTTTCAGGCTCAAGCCAAGGCTGTTCTTTGGGGAAACAGGTTAGAGTGGGGGCTGGTATTTCCCAGGGAAACCAGTGTCCTTTGATTTGAAGGAGCTTCCTGTTTCATTTGCTCTATCCTGGGCCTGGCTTATAATAGGTACTTCATAAAGCTGTTGAGTGAATGAATGAATGAAAGAAAGAAAGAAAGAAAAAGAAAGAAAGAAAAGAAAGAAAGGGAAGAAAGAGAAAGGGAAGAAAGAAAGAAGAAAGAAAGGAACGGAAGAAAGAAAGAAAGTGTGTTTTGACAAAAATGAGTTCGTTTTTTGAACTCTGAACACTGAAATAGCCTCCAGTGAATGCCTTGCTGCTGTGTTGTTGCCACGAGGGTGACGGTGGGCCGGCGGCTCCCCCTAGGCTCCTTCTCCCCCAGGTCTGTGTCCGGGGTGTCCGGCTTCATGTCCAGGAGCCCCGGGAAGGGCTTTGGAAGATGTGCACTGATGGTTTTGGAATCCCACCGGGGCTCTCCATACTGGTACAGGTGGAACGTGAGCCGAGCCATGGTGAGCTGCGGGCTCCGGGGTGGCCCTGGAGCGCGGTGGGCCCAGTGCCTGGGTCTGCGTGAGTTTCATGGCTTGTAACACCTTACCAGAATTTCAGTTGCGTGAGATACAACTACATGAACGTGCACTGGGCGACTTGGGGCCAGACCTCGAAAAGCTTCATGGATGAGCGTTGCCATGCCCAGCTCAGTCCCTCCTCCCCAATTCACAGCTGTGGCGATGGAAGGAAGACCCAGCCTTATGCCTGGCACGTGGCAGGGGCTCCGAGAACATGTGGAGGGACAGAATCTGCCCAACAGGACTTGGGGCTGGGTGGATGTGGGCTACCCACTTCTCCTCCCTGTCTTCCCGGTGTCCACTTCTGGGTGCTCCCGCACCAGTGGGGACAGCCTCCTAGCTCCTGTCCGGCCTCCTGTCTGCTCTGCTGGGCGCCACCCTCTGCCCATAGCTGGGAGGAGCTTTGCTGCATGCCATTCCACCTCCCTCCTGCCCTCGTAGACCCCATCACCTCCTGTTCCTCAGCGGCCCCACCAGCCCTCCCTCCACTTCTGGGGGGCCCATGTTTTCCCCTCCCCTCCATGCCATGCTCCTTCCCACAAGCTGTGCTGGGAATCCTCCCACCCTGAAAGGGTTGTGGTCCTCACACCGTGGGGGGTTGGAATAAGTGCTCAGTGAATGCTTGTGGATCAAGCTGGAGGGGGGGGTCCGCCTTAGAGACACCCCGCTAGTGTTTGCCTGACAGTACCTTAAAGACTTTCATTTCTTCTCTAAGGTCCCTAAGACCAGATAGTCCTTACCCTGATGAATTCAAACTTTAAAGAACCCAGAACTTCCTGATGTATGGAAATGGGACATTTCTGAACAAGGACGTTATTTATTGTCCTAAGACTGGTGGTACTGAGATGACAGGTCCCTTGCTTCTTGCTGGGAGAGGACGAGGTTCTAGCTTCTACTCAGGAGAGCACCCATTCTGTAGACTCCAATGATTGAAGTCCTATAGGGTTGCCAGACTGAATACAGGAAGCCCAGATAAAATAGAATTTCTGGTAATTTTTAGTATCACTACGTCCCATATAATATTTACATTTCGCCAGACAGCCTGTATTTTTATTTGCTAAACTGGGCAATTCTATTTGGAATAAACCTGGGAATAAAATTAAAGATTTTGTGAATATGTAATTCTGTCAGTGGGAAATCTGACTTATAAATAAGGATGGTGAATATTTTGAAGAGCAAACAAAGTAATCAGACATTGTTTTTTATTTGTGAAATCTGAATGAAACTCTTCCAAATTAGCTTTGAAAAACATCTAGAAAGTATCAGTGACTTCCCAGGTGCCCACCAACCGTGCATCTGATGATGCTATTATAAAGGTCTGAAAAACATGAATGTTAGGCAGAATATTTTTGTAAAACCCAATTTATTGTATTTACCCATATTTTTACATTTTCTATTGTTCTGTTTTCCTTCCTGATGTTCCAAGATCCTTCATTTCTCATTTCCTTTCTATTTCAACAGCTTCCTTTAGCCATTCTTTATGCCAGGTTTGCTGGTGACAGACTCTCTGAGTCTTCCTTCATGTGAGGATGTCTGGGTCCCCCCCTTAAATTTTGAAGATATTTTCACAGATGGTTCTTTTCTTTCAGCACTTGCCAGATATCATGCCACTTCCTTCTGATCTCCATGGTTTTTGATGACAAACCATGTCATTCAAATTGTTTTTCTTATATAGGTAAGATGTATCTGGGGGCGTCTGGCTGGCTCAGTTGGTAGGGCATGTGACTCTTGATCCCGGGGTCATGAGTTTGAGCCCCATGTTGGGTGTGAAGATTACTTAAATAAATAAATATACTTAAAAAAAAAAAAGATGTTTCTCTCTTGCTGCTTTCAAGGTGTTTTCTTTGTCCTTAGCTTTTAGGGGTCTCATGATGTGTCTTGGTGCGGATTTTGTTGGATTTATCCTTTTTGGTGTTTGCTTAGCTTCTTGAATCTGTAGGGGTGTGTGTGCGTGTATGTCTCCCTCCCTCTTCCCAGGACTTGGATGACATGAGTGTTGCATCTTTCATTATCATCCCACAAGTCCCCGAGACTGTTAATTGTTGCTAGTCTGTTTTTTCTCTGATGTTCAGATTGGAGATTTCTACTCTCCTCTCTTCCAGTTCACCAGTTCTCCCCTCTGCCTTTCCTGTTCTGCTGTGGAGCCATCCAGTGAGTTTTTAAAAAGCTTTGGTTATGGTATTTTTCAGTTATAAAATGTCCTTTAGTTTCTTTGTATCTCCTGTTTCTTTGCTGAGGCTTCTAGTTTTTCATTTATTTCTAGTGTGTTCATAATTCCCTACTGAAACATAATTATGATGGCTGCTTCAAAATCCTTGTCAGAATTCCAGCCTATGTGTCATCTTGGTGTTGGGATCCGTTGACTGTCTTTTTTCATTCAAGTTGAGATTTTTCTGTTTCTTGGTATGATCAGTGATTTTTGGTTGTATCCTGAACATTTTGGGTATTTGGGATTTTATTTAAATCCGTTTTAGCAGGCAACCTCTGATGCCTTGTCACTGAGAGAAGGGGATGTGGCCTTGTTACGGTCAGGTGGGGTGGAAATCCAGGTTCCCTTCTGGGCCACTGTTGATGCCCTGGGGGATGGAGAGGATGATTTCCCAGAAGCTGTAGGGGGTGGGGTGGCAGGGTGGCCACCTCATTACTACTGGGCAGTGTTGGAAAGTCCTGACTCTCCACCAGGCCTCCTCTGACACCACCATGGTGTGTGTGTGTGTGTGTGTGTGTGTGTGCATGCTGATATCCCTCGGACTAAGTTTATATCTTAACATATCAGCCGTCTCAGGGGAAGCCCTAAACCCAGTGCTGTCTTGTCACTGATACTTAAAGGGACCTTAGATTTCAAGCATTATCGTAATCTTTATAGAAAATAGGATGAAAACCAAAAAGCAATAGGTTTTCAGAGCCAGGATAGACAAGCAGAAGGCCACTGGGGGCTGGTGATAGTGTTTGAAGGAGACAAATGCACCTGCCCTAACATGAGTCTTCCTGTGGACAGAGAGCCTACTTGGAGGGCTTGGAGGGCTCTGGGTCTGATGGCAGCTGGGTCTCTAGCCCTGGGCAGGATATCTATGCTCTGGGTCCTATTTTCCTTATTAACAAATCAAGGGGAGAAACTGACAGTCTGTGGTGAGTAACTAAGCATCTTTGGCATTTCCCCTTCTTGTCTGTGATGGCAAAATCAAATTAAGGAAGCCTCAGAGGAGTGGGGAAATTGGACTGACTGGGGAGTGTGTGTGGGAGTTTGGATCCAGTGTAATGAACAGTGGAACAGAATGACACCTTGGCGGTCAGCACATCATAATGTCATCATCCATGTCTAGTTTGACTCTAGAAACAATAAACATTTTCCCCCCCAAACCCTTAAAATCTAAATCAACTTTACAAGTCATCCAGCTCTGACACTGGCCTGTTGTGGGTCATTTTGAGGATGGGGACCCTGGGGAGGGCTCGCACCTCATTCTTTGGGTTGGGCCCCAACCTTGTCCTGGACAGGCCTAGAGAGGAGGCAGTGTTCCCAAGGCATTTCCAGAGACCCAGAGCTGGTGCCAGGTGTCCCAAGCCTCTCAGGGACCCTGCACTGTGTTCTAACATCAGACAAGGATAGAAAGTGCTGGTCACTAATAGAACAACAAGGTGCAAATTGGTATTTGGACAGAGGAAGATTTTCAGCTACTCTGGGGAGAGGAGTCTTTGAGTCCTTTCACCTAAATAAAAAAGTTGAAAAAAGTAAAAAAAAACAAAACAAAAAAAAACCCAAGAAACAAAGAAAGTTGGGAAGCATGAATGGGCTGCTTAATGAAAGAGACAGTATGAGAAAGGCCCTGGTCACTTCTCTGCGCTGGGTGTGGGATTTCTGGATACGTGCAGCGATGGGCCCAGCAGCTCCCGGGTTCCCAGTGTGGCTGTGCTGTCAGCCTGGCTGAACTGCTCCATTTGGGGCGTGCACGATCACAGTCCTGCATTCAGTCCAGCAGGTGCTTTGTGCCCAGTGCAGAGCTAGGGAAGGGATGGCTTCCAGAGCACCAGGGACATTGGGCCCCCAGGGCTTCCAATGGAGGAACTCCAAGTAGGCACAATGCAAACTTTTACTTCTAGCTAGAAGGATAGTTTCTCAGCAATCAACATTGTGAGTTGATCAGAATTTCTCCAGGGTTTGTATCTGCCCTGGCAGGGGAGGAGGCTGGGGAGGGGCTGAGCAGATTGACAGCCCCCCCCCCCCCCCCCGCCGCCATGTACAAAAGTGTTGGAGAATAACAACTTCAGCTACACCACCCACTCCATTTAATACAGACCTCAGCCGGGGGTCCAGCAAGTTAAATGTGGCTCTCATCTTGAGTTTTATTGTTCAGTTGTTGGTCCTTTATTGTGTAATTTGGCCTGATGTAGGGCTGAGAAAATGCATTGTCTTATTTCACCCTTGACATTTTTATTGCAGGGAATTTTCAAATCTGTGGGAAAGACTGTTCAGGCAGCTTCCTTGGGAATTATTTAAGGAGAGACAGGTTAGCTACTGAATGCTGGGTGGGAGGAAAAGAGCGAGGGAGAAGAGAGAAAGAACATGCAGGAGGGAAGGAGTTTACAAGTAAGGAATCCCTAATCACAACATTTTACTTCTCTGCTTGTTCTTATTTATCATCATATTCTAAGTGAGAAGTACTTTCCTGATAGTTTTTTTCCCCTCTCTGTTAATCAGATGTGTCCTGAGTCTCCTGTTCCTTCAGTGTCCCCAGCTCTGTGACCTTGGCCGTTTCTCTTCACTCCTCTGGGCCCATGTCTCTTCATGTGTAAGGGGAGACTGAGAATGTCCTCTACTGCTTAGGCTTATTTCAAGGGTTAAATGAACCCAAGCAGGGGATGCCAAGGAAAGGAATATTGTTTAATGGGGCATGTATTAAAGTGTGGGGGGGAGGGCTCCTGGGGGGAAGCCCCCAGCCAAAATCTGGGAGTTTCCTGGGAGAAGGGCCAGTTTTGAGGGTGGAGGGAGAAGGGGATCTTGTGCAGTGGCCAAGTAGAAGGGTGCCCGGTAACCCCAGGGACTGAGAGGAGGCAGGCCAGTGATGCTGGAGGGAGAGAGGAGCAAGGGAGCTGGGGAGGCCGGCAGGTGGAGACTGTGGAGTGTCCACTGGGCAGGTGAGCACTCTGATCCTCATCCCAAGAGCCTCAGAAAGCCATCTAATGGTTTAAGTAGGGAAAGTCACAATGGGACTTGAATTTTGAAAAGAGTGTACTGGCCACAAGAACCAGTCTTGATATCGGGGGTGGGGGTTGGTGGGGGAGCAATGATTTGATCATTTTCTGAGGCAGTGTGGATTCTGCAGCTTGGAGTGTGGTGGTAGTTGGCGACTCAGGAGAGGGGAATGGAGAAAAGTGGGCTGATATTAGAATTGCTTAGGGAGTTGGATCTTCTGGTCTTGGTGACTGATCAGATGATGAGTGGTAAGGAGGAGGAAGGTATCAAGAACCATGCCTCGATTTCTACCTCTTGCAAATGGACAGAGTCTTGTCATTCACTCATATGGAAGCTACTAGACCAGATTTGGTCTTGGAAATGTTCAGTTTGAGGTATCTTTGAGACATCCTAGTGAAAAATGTGGAACAGGTCTAGTTGGATATACAATCTTAGAGTTCAGGGTTGAGATCTGGCCCCATTTTTTCACCTTTTCCTAAGTCTACACTGACTGCCATGTGGCTTTTCAGTTCCTCTGCTGAGAGTGAGAGTAAACTTCCCTGACCCTTGGCTGGAGGCTCAATTCTCTTCCATAACCACCCCTTCCCAACTCTTCTCAACCCCTCATTTCCTTGCAGCTGTACCCACCAGATCCTTTTCTTCCTATGCATGGTTCAGACTCCTCCAAGTGTGCTGCGCTCACGAGGCTCGGCAAATTCCAAGTTCTGTAAGGACAGCTCCTTGGGATCGTTCCTCTCCATCCTCAGATCCACGAAACTAGAGATAAGTTATCTGTTCCCTACACCTCATGCACAGTGGTGGGACCGGCATGGCATAGCCACTGTAGATATTCCTCTTTAAAAAAGGAGTCACCGGTCCATAGCAATTCTGTTGTCCAGCTGGGCGAATGTTGGAGGTTCCTTGATTAGGTCTCGAGGCCCAGAAATGATTCTTCAGAGTGCTTGGTTCTGTCCTTTGGCCTCTTCCTTTTTCTGTGAAAGATGGTGCATGTCTGCAGTGGAGTCATTTTCCCAGTCTTATTCCTGTCAGTGGAATTTTGGGATCAAATCAGCTCCTTTAATTTAGTTCTACTTCTATCCCATTCAGTCTAAGTTGGCAGTGTCTTTGCTGGTGTAATTCTGTCTACGGTGTTGTGGCTCACATGTGAATCTCCTGGGGGTTTACTTCATTAGACAGCCACATTCATATGTCTCTTCTAGATAAGTCTTTAAGCTTTGTTTCTTCCTTCTTTGGGTTTAATTTATTGTTATTTTTAAATTTGTTGAAATGGAGACTTTGATGATTGATTTTTAGCCTTTTTTCTTTTTCTTTTATGTGCATTTAAACTTACAAAATTTCACTCTGAGCATGCCTTTGACTTTAATCTCTTAAGTTTTGATATGTTCTACTTTCATTTTCATTCATTTCAAAATATTTCTAATTTACATTATTGTTTCTTTAACTCATAGGTTATTTAAAAGCATTTTTAATTTTTTTTTCACAGTTACAGGTTAATTCCACTATAATCAGAAAATAGAGAATACAATATGTTTAACTATTTAAAATTGGTGAGATTTCAATACGTTGCTCAAGTCTTCAAAAATTTACTGATATTTTTGTCTGCTTATTTTATCCACTTTGGATAGATGTTTGTTAAAGTATTTCATTTTGATCGTGGATTCATCTATTTTTTCCCCTCTAGCAATTATTTGCAATATATATATATATATATATGTACATATATATATATATATTTAAAGGTTTATTTATTTACTTTGAGAGAGAGTGTGAACGGGGGAGGGGCTGAGGGAGAGAGAGAGAGAGAGAGAGAGAGAGAAGCAGACTCCCAGCTGAGCACGGAGCCCGACTTGGGGCTCGATATCACGACTGAGATCATGACGAGCCAAAACCAAGAATCAGACATCTAACTGACTGAGCCACCCAGGCACCCCAATGTGCTTTATATATTTTAAGCCTATATTATTAGATGCATATAAATTTGGAATTGTCAATACTTCCTGACCCTTTTATTATTATGAAAGAGCCCTCTTTACTTATGCTTCTTGCTTTTGAGTTTAATTTGATATCAGTAAACTTCACTGGCTTTCCTTTGGTTAATGTTTGCATAGTATATCTTTTTGAACACTCCCTTTTACTTTCACATTCTCCATATTCTTATATTTAAGATGTGTCTCTTGTAAGCTTCAAGCTTCATAGAGTTGAACTTTGTATTTTTATCCAGTCTGATAGGTCTTTTAATTGGCATATTTAACAAAATTACATTTATTATAATTGTGATATATCTGGGCTCAAATCTACCTACCACCTTGTAATTTTTTCTTTGTTCACATGTTAAATGTTCCTTGTCCCTAATTTCCCTTAAAATGATTTTCTGTATTTTCCTTTCTGTATTTAATTTTCTACTGACTTATCTTCCAGTTCTTTAATTCTCTCTTCAGCTATGTATAATCTGCTTTTAAAGTCATATATTGAGTTCTGTTTTTTTTTTAATATTACTTCCCTCTTTTTTCAATGAGGTATAATTTAGGGGTGCCTGGCTGGCTCAGTCAGGTAGGCAGCTGCCTTTGGCTCAGGTCATGATCCCAGGGTCCTGGGATTGAGCCCCACATTGGGCTCTTGGCTCAGTGGGGAGTCTGCCTCTCCCTCTTCCTTTGCTTGCCACTCCTCTGTTTGTGCTCTCTCTCTCTCTGTCAAATAAATAAATAAAATCTTCGATGAGGTATAATTTATATATGATAAAGTGCACAAATCTTGTGTTTAGCCTGATGAATTGTTACACACACATGCATACACACACACATCTTTATCTGTGTCTCAACCTCTATCTCTATATCATCATTTACCTATATTCATATCCAAATAATCACTTGTATCAGGAGGTTTTATGTTCCTAGCACGCCAGAGTCTCCCTCAGATCCCTTGCATATGATATTTCCCTCAGAGATAACCTTTTTTTTTTTTTTACCTCTATCACAATGGATTAGTTTTGTCTATTTTTGAATTGCCTATAAATGGATTCCTTAGTATGTGTTCTTATTCCTGAGTTGTTTACTCACCATTATGTCTGATTTCATCCGTGTTGTTTTGTGTAGCAGTAGTTTTTTATTGTTATGTAGAAATCCATTATACAAATATACTACATTTTATTGGTTTATTCTACTCTTAATGGACACTTGAATTGTTTTACACTATTATTCTTTTGTGACTTTTTCTCTTGATCCTGTGTCCAATGTGTCTGGTAATTTTTGATCGAATGTTGGGCATTGTATCATAAATTGTTGCAGTGCTGAATGATGTTATCTTCTGTTAGAGAGGGTTTACTTTTGCTTATGACAGGCAGTTAGATTAGGGGCAGACTGATTTAATTTAATCAGGTAGTGAACTGATTTGAGGTGGTTTTTAGTCTTTGTAAGGCCAAATCAATTTCTGGATCATCTTTATTCACAGGTATGCTCCTTGATGTACCCTGAACTCTAATTATTCCACAGCATAGTGACAGTGCCTGAAGCTCTACTTGGCTTTTCAGACTCTTGACTTTTGTTTTCTCCAGGACCTGTCAGCCCATGGGCTGCTGTTTGCATATAAGCAATCACTCTGAGGAGATAAGTGGTGAAGAGTGTTGGGCTCACTTCTGTGCATTCTCCTTGTCTCTTAAGGTCCTCACGTTTTGGCTGAATTGGGACTTAGAACTATAGTTTTTTTTTTTTTTTTTTTTCCTGTTAGACCTGTGAGATTGATGAGAATCTGCTTCTCTCACTTATAGCCACTTTCTGCTTGGCTTCTAATCCTCTCAAATCCATACTGCTTAGGAATTCCCAATACCTGGAGGGTGGGAGCAGCATTCAGTGTCAGACTCACATCAGTCAGTTTTCTTCTCCCTGGGATCTCTGTGTTTTGTCCAGATTTTCTTGTTCTTTTTGGCAGGGAGTTTGGGCTGATACAAGCTGTTCTGTCATGCTAGAGCAGATTGATGGAATAATTCCAGACTACTTGTATCAGCAGCAGTTTGTGTTTTATCAGATGATTTTTAAATTTGATTTTCATAATTGTCCCATGAAGTAGTTAGCAGAGTTATTGTCGCTACTTTACAGATGGGGGACACTGAGGCTCAGAGGGCTAAAGTGGTTGTGGGAGTTTCTATAGTTAATATGCGGTGGGCCATCTTTATCCCTTACTCAGCACTTGAGGCCCACTTGCACTGTACCTGACACCATTTAACAGAACCCAAACTGTGCTCAGGGAACAGGAAACAGCAGTAATCGAAGAAGGGGAACCTGGTGGGTGGTGGTTCAGTCACCGAGTTAAAAGGAAGGTACTCAGTGAAACATGAGTGAAATTCTCTATAAACAAATGCCATGTGGATGCAATTATTTTCACTCTAAGTGACTGGAAAGTCCCAGCAGCAAATAAACCTGCTCCATGTGCAGCGAATGTGGCCATCACCACCTCCTTTGAGCAGAGGTGCTGAGAAGCAGAGCTGGAGACACCAGCCCCTGTTGAACAGAGGTTCGGGGATTGTGGGGTGCCCTCTGCTGGTTGGCTGCTTCAGGATTGCCTCTGCAAATGCAAAGGGCAGCATTGCGGGGTGAATCATGGGGTTTTCTTGGCTGGTGTTAGTGGTTGGCACAATAATTTCATGAGCAGAGTACCATTCGCCCATCTTTCCTGAGAGAAGTACCAACCCACAGGTGTGGAAGTGGAGGCTCTGAAAGGGTGTGGCGCCCCTGAGACACAGAGCCTGGTCTGAGCCACACTGAGCATCCTCTACAGAAAGGCAGCAAAGGGGAATGACCCCGTTTATTGTCCTTGTACATCTGTGAGGGAAAGTAAGCCCCCACAGGTGGCTTCCTGGCAGTTCTCTGAACTTTGCGTATTCCAATGTGGCATGAAGAACAGTCTGGAGGATCTGGAGGCTGATATGGACCTGTCCCCCAGGGATTGTCTGAGGAAAGAAAAGAAGCTGGGTGGACACCTCATATCTGGTATGACGGCCTGATAGAACCCAAGCTCTTCTGCCCATCTCTCACATTTGCTGCATTAGTGCATTTGTTTAATATGGGATAATTATCTCAGGACAGGTGGTGTTAGGTCCCCTAGTCACCATGCCTCGCCCGGAGTCCCCTTGGCTCTGCGCTTCTGTGAGTCTGTGTGTGGTCTCCTGGGAACCCCTCCTTCAGCTCCCTCAGCACATGGTACCAAGGTCACCAGGAATCCTGTGAGGGAGACTGGGGCGCCACTTTCCTCTCAGACACTCACTCTCCACATTCCTCACTTGAGCACTCTGGCCCCTTCAGGGAGCCAGGAAGCTCCAAGTGTTTCTGGTGGGTGCAGCCCCAAGGGTCACACTTCTGTGGCCTCACTGGCTGTTCCTGGAGCCCCTCCGAAGCCAACCACACTTCCTGCCTCACGCCTCAGGCTCCTAGGTGAGGATGTGCCATGTTCCACATTCTTTCAGCACCTCTCAGGTGTCCTTTCTCCTCAGTGCTTTATGTCATTCCAAAGAGAAGTGTTGGCACTAATATCTATTTCCTCAAATTATGTCTTGTTATGGATGGAATTGTGTTCTTCAAAATTCATATGTTGAAGCCCTAAACCCCAATGTAACTGTATTTGGAGATAGTGCTTCTAAGGAGGTTATTGAGGCCAAAAGAGGTCATAAGGGTGGCACCTTGATCTAATAGCACTGATGTCCTTATAAGACGAGGAAGAGGCACCGGAGATCTTCCATCCCTCTGAATGCACAGAAGAGAGGCCGTGTGAGCACACAGCAAGAAGGTGGCTGTCTACAAGCCAGGAAGAGACCTCGCCAGCAACTAACCCTAATGGCCCTTGATCTTGGACTTCTGGTTGCTAGGGCTGTGAGGAAATAAATTTCTGTTGTTGAAGCCCCCCACTCCGTGGCCCTTTGTTATAGCAGCCTGAGCTGACTAATACAACTACCACTTACTAAGGACTGCAGCCTGAAAAATATCATTTCTCCCATCTCCCTGCCCCACTGGGGAAACTTCCCCGGTTTCTTGGAAACATTTTTTATCTAATGAAGCATATCAAGTGCATGAAACCTTTCAAGGTAAGCAGAATGAAGCAGACCTTCAGCTGTCCACACATACCCACACGCACCTCACATACATACTTCACATCTCACACACACTCATCACATTCATGCCTCACATCTCACACACACGCGTCACCTCACATACATACTTCACGTCACACACACATACACCACACTCACGCATCTACCCCCACACATATATTCCCACAACTGTGGTGTGGTGTGTGTGTTTGGGATATGGCTATGATTAGTGACTGAGGACTTGCTTCCTTGTTTGGAATTGCAGGTATGGGGACTGGACCGCTCCCTCACTGGGCGGCACTGACAGCCACCTGGTCTCACACAACTCACCTTTCCAAGGGCAGGAAGTGCTCACCACTGTAGGCCTTGGAAAACTGAAGGAGATGGGATGCTTAAGAATACTGCTTTCGGGGCTGGGACTGACCTTCACTCAGGCATTGCTACAGTGGGGTGAATCGTGTCCTGTCCTAACCCCTACTACCCATGGATGTTGGCCTTAATTGGACGTAGGGTCTTTGCAGATATAAACAAGTTAAGATGAGATCATACTGGAAGAAGAGTGGCCCTAAATCCAATGACCAGTATCCTTAAAAGAGGAAGGAGAGGGAGGTTTTGACATGGAGACTTGGAGGAGACCCAGAGAGAATAAGGCCATGTGAAGAGGGAGGCAGAAGTTGGCCTGATGCAAACTCAAGGAGTGCCAAGGTTGCTGGAGTCCTCACAGGCTGGAGGGAGGCCTGTAAGGGATTCTCCCTCACAGCCTTCAGAAGGAACCAACTCCACCCATGCCTCCATCGTGGACTTTGGGCCTCCTGAACTGTGAGAGAATACATCTCTGTTGTGTTAAGCCCCCCAGTCTGTGGTTCTTTGTGACAGCAGCCCCAGGAAACAGACTCAATTCCACGAGCATTTCTCGAGCCCCAGTTCAGTGGCAGCCATTGCTCTTGGTGCCAGGCAAATAGGATGACCTGGTCCTGCCCTCCTGGGACCTTTAGCCCAGTGACCCAAGAAAAAAAATGGGAAAAGTGTCTTTCTGGTTGTCGTGTGGGCCCCAGAGGAGGGATTCCGGCTTACTTGGTGATACGTCCTGGGGTTTGGGGATCTCGTGAGGGGGGGATTTTTCCAGAACAATCTAGTAGATTAAGGATGGGGGGGTAGACAAATGGTGGCCTGTGCAAAGGCCCAGAGGGGTGAAAGGGCATGGTTTAAGTTTCAAGTTTAATGAGAGCATCCTGGACCTGGTCTGAATCAGCTTTCAAATGGCACCGACTGCCCAGGTGCTGCTCAGGAGGCGGGACCGGCTTAGGTGCCTTGCCTACCCCAGCTGCACCTCCGAGTCCTGCCTCCATCCTCACATTCCAAAAGTTGCTTTAATTAGCCTCACCTTTGGCCTACACAGCCCGAGGCCTGAGGTGGAATCCGCATTCTTATAAAGTGTTGAGAATTATTCAAAAGCAGGAGAGGCCGCCCTTTGATCACAGTTTGAGCGTCTTACTGTGTTCTGGCAATCATCAGTCTTGACAAACTTCCCCTCCTCCCCACGTGCTCCCCCCCCACCAAGTCCCGGGTGGAGGGCAAGTGACCTCAGCCCACGTGGCTCCTGCCACAGCCTCGCTGCAGTCAGGCCTCACCCTGGCGCCCGAGCTCCGTTCTGTACCATGACTCCCCCTTTGGCAGGGCCTATCCCCCAGGGGCAATGTTTAGAACTGTTCTGGTTCCTCTCAAAGGAAAAACGCACCAATTGCCAGCAGCATTTTATAGAAGGACTTTGAAATAAGGAATTCCTCAGTCCCAGGGTTGCCGCCCCTCTGAATGGCGTGACCGCCCCCCCCCCCCCCGCCCCTTCCAGGGGCTGATCCAGCGATGGAGTTGTGTCCATGCCGGAGCCCTGGAATGTTCTCTGAGTCCAGTGACTAGTTTTTGTTTCTCTGCCTCTGCTTTCTGTGGAGCCAGGAGGGGTGTGAATCACGAAAGAATGAAACCTTTCTTCAAAGTCTTTGACCACGGGCTTTGACTCTGAGGGGTTTCTAAGACCCTCCACTACATTCTCACTGCCTGATACCCTGCCTTGAGTGAAGTTCTCCACATTCTCAACCCCCTCCTGCTGTCCCCGGAGATTTGAAGAACGTGCTGTCTCATGGGACCCAAATGACGGTGAAGTCGTGTGGTCAGGCTCTCCGAGGTGATGTCTCCGGTCAGAGGCTTGCTGGGCTCCCTGCAGCTTCCCAGAAAGCAGGGATGACCTACTAGAGCTGCCTGGCATCCATCTTGGGCCCTGTCCTCACAACACATAGCTGGAAGGGTGGAAGGCCGTGGCCTTGTGGCCTTCACATGTGTTCCCGCTCAGGCCTTCCGACTCGTGTGGCACCCATTCTGAGGTATCTATTCATTTGTACCTCTGGGAAGATAGCTGTGGGGTGCGTGTGTGTGTGCGTGTGTGTGTGTGTGTGTGTGTCTGTTTTATAAAGAAAACACAAGTTGTTTTGAAGAAAGTAGCTGAACGCCAAATACTGAACATGACTTAAGTGCTTCCAGAGTGGTGGTTCTGCCCCCTTGGGACAAATGGCCATGGCTGGATGCATTTTTGGTTACCACACCCGAGGGGGTTGCAGCCAGTGGGTAGGAAACAGAGATGCTTCTCCACAGCCTGCAAAGTCCAGGGCAGCCCCTCAACACAGAATGACGTGGCCTGAAATGTCACCAGTGTCGCTGTGGACAGAGCCTGGCCTGCAGCTAGATGCTCTGGAAACAAGCAGTTGGTTCCATGGAGGGCGTTTGCTTTCTTCTCCGTTTCTCTCTAAAGAGCTGGTGGGTGCTGCTGGAGATCTCACTGGTCGGAAGTGCATTCCCATGCTAGGAAGGGCACAAACCGCTTCGCGCTCTTCCATCCTGGCCCCCCGTGCCCCCCTCCACAGAGATGCTCAGATAGCGTGTGGAGCCCGGAGTTCTGCGCCTTCTTCTGCCACCGTGGAGCTGGTCCTCACGGCACTAATGGGGCAGACACCCGGGCTGAAGTCCAGGAGAAAGCCCGCACAGGCTTCCTGTGGCTTTCCCAGTAGCCACACAGACACACTTAATCTTCTCAGCAAGGATGGGTGACAACACGTGTGGAGTGTTGCCAACGGAGGACACTTGGGGCCAGTCACATAGGCATATGCAGTTTCTGTGTGACTGACCCAGTCACTCAGTCCCCAGCCCCCATAGCAGAGACGGGCGTTCACCACTAATCACACTGTTGGCGTAAACGGGCTGGTCTCCCTGGCATGGGCTCTGAGTCATTCTGCTCCATAATCGTCTTTCACTTCTCTGTCCCTGAAATTGTGTCTTCAGAATCTGTCACCAGTCTAGTCTGGATGCTTCAAGATTTAGCCCTCTATCCCCTCTACAAGTGCAGATGCATTTTGCCCCCTTGGTCCCTGTTTGCTGTCTGGATCCCAAAGTTTTTGAAACTGGTCCCACAGGGAAGAGTGGGGGTTTGGAAATCACCTCTCTGATGGCAAGGTGGTGCTCTTGTTTTGCACACAAGCCGGTGGGTGGTTGGGGACCTGTACCTTCTCTCCTTCCCACAGCGGGGAGCCCCTGCCCTCTAGTTTCCCGTGCTCCAGGACCCCCTCTCCTCATGATTGCTCTGGGATCCCTTTAAGACACCTGTGCCCCACACATCGCCCTTCCTCCTCTTGATTATGGGGCAGACTCTTGTTCATTCTCCCACTCTTGTTCTTCCTTTGGATTACCGGGTCACGTTGGCAGCATCTGCACAGGGAGGACTCCGTCTGACTATGCCCTGATCCTCTACCGGAGTGCCGGGACAGCTCCGATGAGTCCAGACAGCAGTTGCTAGTAGTGACATATATATTATGAGCTTTAATATAAGGCTCCCACAGGTAGCGATGACGATAGGAGCCCAAACCTCCTTTGCATGGTTCCCAGTCATTCCCCAGACAGGCCCATCCCTTCAGAGCAGAGGGCAGTTTCAAGTCACTCCAGTCTTTTCAGGTGACATTCAGCAAGAGGCATATGGCTTCCCATCTGGTTGCAAGAGGTGGTGGAAAGGACAGCCCTCCTCCAGGAAAGGGGAGTCAGTCCAGCAGCCTCCCCTGGTGGACGGGGGCCAATGAGCCCCTCGGGTGCAGATGTTAACCCTCAGTGCAGTCTGGGGGAGGGCACTGGCGCCCTAGAGGCAAAGTTTCAGACAGGTTTGATGGGGTCCCTCTCTGCTGGATGGAAGGAAGTATGGAAACCTTACCTCTCTTTATGTCCCTTTACTGTACCCCGTTGATGATAGCATTGTTTTAAATATTTGCTCTAAATATATTTAGAACCACATCACACAGTGTTATAATTGTAAACATCAAGCATAATCTCAAAATCTCAGGAGGAGAAGGAAGGCCTGTGGTAGTTCTCCATGTCTTTTTCTTACGTGTGTTTTTCTCCCTTTCTGATATCCCAGGTTCCTTCTGCTGTTTGCTTTCTGCTCAGAAAACCTCCATAAGGCATTCTTTAGGACACGTCCGCTGGTGACAGATTCTCTTACCAACTTTCCTTCATCTGAGAATATCTCGTTTTCCCCCTCATTCCTACCCAGGGAAACGATTCTGGGCAGATGGTTCTTTCTTCAGCACGTGAACTATTGTGCTGTTTTCTTCTGGACTCTGGTTTCTCATGAGAAATCCACTGCCATTTGCATTGTTCTTTTCTCTGTAGTACGATGTTGTTTTTCTCAGGCTGCTTTCAAGATCTTTTCCTTGTCTTACTTTTCGACATTAGTTATAATGTGTCTTGGTGCAGATTTGTTTGGGTTTATCCTGCTTGGAGCTTGCTTGGCTTCTTGAACCTGTAGGTTTGTGTCTCTTGTCAAATTGGTGAAGTTTCCAGCCACTATATCTCTGAATGTTTTGCAGCCCCTCCTTCTTTCTCCTCTCCTTCCAGGACTCTGATGCCATGGACATTTGATCTTTTGTTACAGTCCAACAGGTCCCCAAGACTCAGTAGTGTCTTTTCCCAGAATATTTTCTCTCCTTATTCAGTTTGGACAATGCCTCTGCTGTTTTGTTTCTCAGTTTACCGTGTCTTTCCTCTGTCCTGTCCATTCTGCTGCTGAACTTATCCACTGAGCTGTCTACTGAACTTTTTAGTTCTTAAATTTCCATTTAGAATATGTTCTATTAATTTGCTGAGGCCTTCAGTTTTTTCATTTGTTGCAGTCATATTTGTAATTGCTTGTTGAAGCTTTTTTTGTCATGCTGCTTTAGAATCTCTGCCAGATAATTCTAACGCCTCTGCCACTTTGCTGTCAGCATCTCTTGGTTGTCTTTTTTCACTCAGTTTGAGATCGGCCTGGTTCTTGGTGTGATGAGTGATTTTGGCCTGAAGTCTGTGACACTCCGTGGGCAGGGGAGGGTGGAAGTAGAGGTCTGGGCCCCACTTGCACTTGCTCTTATGTGGGAGGAGGGACCACAGCTTTCTCTGCTGTGTTTGGCTGGAGTAGAAAATTATTGTCCAAGAGTTTTCTGCCCAGCCTGGCAGCCTCTTTTCTGATCCTCTGGCTAGAAGGAGCAGGTTTTTGTTGGGGCTCTTTTGGGTCTTTGCCCATTGACCTTTCTGGGTTGCAGCCTCATCGATCTCCCAGTCTGGAGTATACTAGGCAAGAGCAAAGCCAGGGATCCCCCCCTCACCCCCACAATGTGTCTCCCTCGGGTCCCTGGGGCCCTACCTAGTCTACCACCTTTTAGGGTGTTTTGTATTTGTTTTGCATATAATGTTCAGAGTTTTCAGCTGTACTTAGTGGGAAAAAGAGGGAAAAAGTAGGTCCACTTCATCTTCCCAGAAGCAGAAGGAATGAGTTCTTTTTATAATCAGAAAAAATAAAATGCAAGAGTGTTTGATCAACTGTTACATGTTAATTGGGTTGAAGGGATTAGAGAATGAACAGAAGACTGCCTTCAAGCTGAAATAAATCTGAGCAAAAACTCAGGGGGCTGGTTGTAACAGAACTGAATAATAAAATCACTCTTTTGCTCATAAATTTTTCTATTTAAATATTTTGACCAGAATTGCCAATGAAATTTTGTATGTTTACATTCATCCATGACAAAAGAAGTTTGCTGCAAGGAGAGACTGCAACCCTGTATAGTTCATAAAATTAATAACTGAGACATTGGAGTTTTGCTTCCCTGTTCTTATTTCTCTCCGGCTTTTAGCTGAGCCAGTGATTACTTTTTGTACCAGAAGTCCTTCCCAAAAGGTCTGCTTAAGTGTTCCAGCAGATCAGGAAAGCAACAGAGGGGGAGCATGCGGGCAGTCTCTGCTAACCCAAACTGTTTCCTCCTTCAGAAAGGAGAGCAGGGATGGGGTTTCCAGATTCAAAAGGAGGCTTAAAACGACCATAGTCCTTTCTCTGGTTCTTCCTTTTCTGGGCAGCACATGAGGGAGAGAGTCCATGGGTCTGAAGGTGGCAGGGGAAGGCAGCAAGCCCCTGTCGTGTCCCCTGAACCCCTGGCCCTCTCTGTGCTCCAGCGATATCTCCCCCTGGTCTCTCAGACCTCATCTGTGCCTTATGGATCCGGGTGAAGAGGATTTCTGTTTTCCTCTTGTCATTACCGTGGTCACAAGGATAGTTGGTGCCGTTTGGTCCTAGCAGTCAATGATATAGTTTGGATCCTTGTATGTTGTCCCTCCTTCCCTTCCTCCCCCCTTCCTTCCTTCCTTCCTTCCTTCTTCCAACGTGCTCAGAGTGCTGACTCTCAGACAAACTGTGTGTCTTATTGCACCCTCTTGCTGGGGAAACACATAATTGCCACCTTATTGTGCACACGTGGGGCTTTTCAAAGCTTGGTGGCCAAAGGGAGGCAGAGACTAGATGTGTTATATGAACGGGCCAGGTGAGCACCTGCTCGCACTGGGCCATTCCAGCGAACACTGGTCCCATTCCTGCACTGCATAGATCCTTTGCCTCCCCGTTTATTGTCATACCACTTCTTTTAAAATTGGCAAACTATGTGCCTGGATGTACACCCCTGGTCCCTCACATCTGTATACATCGAAGATCTAGGTTATATTTTGCACTGAAGGATGTCCTCTTCCTTCCCCTTCTTCTCTGTCTCCTTCTCCAACAGGAACAAAAGCAGATTAGCATTATATACCATTTTCTTCCATCTTTCTTTGCACCCACATAGCTTAAAAAGCCTAATAAACTAGGGAAAAAAGGTGAATCACCCTGAACCTCAGCTGTTTCTGGTCTTCCGTGAGGCAGCTGTGCCCCTTGGGGAACGTCAGTCACCTTTCCTGAACTTCAGTTCCTGACCGTCATAACTGAAGGGCTGGGTTCTAAGGCATACCCCTCAAAAGGGCGCTCGCTTTGGGCATCAGCCCAGATCTTGTTCTTTTCACCGGCACTCAGACTGAAGGGCGAGGATAACGCTTTTCTTGTGCACAGAAGGTCTTTGCATCCTGAGCTTCACTTCAGACGGGGTTTAAGAATTGCCTCCTGTGTCTCCAAAGGGAAAGGGTGGGAATTCCCAGAGCCAGACTGTCCGTTCTTCGCGGGAGGTGGCAGAGGTCCGGATGGAAGGCGCCAGAGCCTACTGGCTGGTTACTTGCAGGAAACAGCCTCCTCCACCTACGACCCTCATTCCTGGGGCCGTCTGGGTTTACCAAGGCAGACTGTCCAGTGAGACAAGGCTTCTTGATACAGTCAATTTCCTGACCACGAATATGGAGAGACTTGTTTCTTATTCCTTTCTAAACTGTGGCTATGAAATTTAACATTGTATCTACTTCACATTAAAATAGGAAGAAGAAACAGGTGACAGTCATTTTATTTTATTATTGTTATTATTTTTAAAGATTTTATTTATTTATTTGACAGAGAGAGACACAGCGAGAGAGGGAACACAAGCAGGGGGAGTGGGAGAGGGAGAAGCAGGCTTCCTGCGGAGCAGGGAGCCCGATGCGGGGCTCGATCCCAGGACCCCGGGATCATGACCTGAGCTGAAGGCAGACGCTTAACGACTGAGCCACCCAGGCGCCCCGACAGCCATTTTAATATATTTTTTAATCTACCCTCTTCAAAATATTATTTCGACACGTAAACCATATACAAATCATCAATGAGATATTGCACGTCCTTGTTTTGTACCGAGTCTTCGACACCAGTGTATATTTGACATGAACCGCACACCTCAGTGGCCTCCTGTGTCCAGTGGGACTGTTTAGCGGCCGAATCACATTTCCTCAGATAAGCCCTCAGTCTCTGGGGAGGTGGGCAGAACACGAGGGAGCCACCTCAGCGACCCGAGCCCACGGCTACATGGGGACCCCTTCCCCATCAGGCCTGGGCTCCTGAATGAGGGTTCTGGTGCATCCTTTGTGGCCCTGGTCAGCATGTCATGGGAAGAGAATGGTTGTCCCTTCAGGACTCCTGCAAGGAGCAGAGGAAGGCTGGTTGGAAGTCAGGAAGGTGGGGTTGGGCTGATGGCCCCGTCTCAGGGAGTCTACTCCCCCAGCGAGGGCACCTGGACTCTTCCTGGACGCCCCCGACTCCCAACTCCACCAACTCCTGCGATGCTGGCGCATTTCCCAGCATCTGCTGTGACCCTTCATACGTGCTAATCACGTCCCAAGTTGCCTCTTTCCGACCAAACCCAGGAAGAGCCTCACTGCAAACTTGGTAGCTTTGGTAATGTCACATTCTGTCTCAATTCTGGTTGTGTTTGTATTGGTGAGCCATCTCTCGAAAGCCTGGCTCCCTCGCAAAGCTTACTGGCAAGTTCCATTTCTTTCTTGGTGCTTTGTCTCTGTCTTCCTTTGGCATAATCAGGGTCAGAGTGAGGACAGAACGTCACTGCCCGATGGGGTGGCTAGCATGGCCGGGACAGAGAGGGGCCGCTGTGGGTCTCGATGAGTCCTGGGAACCAGGAACGGGGCTGGCCTCACTTTCCTTCCCTGGATGTGGACTGCTCCCAAGCCCAGGCCCCTTGGGACCTCAGGGGACAGCTCACCTGGGGCGGGCGGCAGGACAGAGGCTGAGGCTGGAGCCCCAAGGGCAGGCTGAATGCGCTGGCTGTGCTCTGACCCGCCTGGTCCCCCAGCAGGGGAAAGAACCAAGCCGAGAGCTGAGAAATCATAATAAAATACCACTCCCGGGAAACCACTTAAATGAATCACTGCTAAGGTAATAATAACCCTTTTGGCAAATGCATTTTGTCTCCCCCAAGCCAAAATATTTTCAGTCCTACAAAGGGCCCTGTGACAGGCAGTGGGGCTGGCCCAGCCAAGTGGACGTTCTCGCGGCTCTTAAATTCTGTTCTTTTCACAGGGCTGGGCCTGACGAGGAATTTAGAGGACTCTGATGCTTAATGAAACATTCTGGGGCTGTATGTATTTAACAGATAGATGTATTCATTGGGGTCCCAGTCAGAGCAAAATAAGCTTTAAAAATATCTTTATATTGATCTCATTTATAGTTTCATAGTAAGTGATTTTTTAGGGGGCCAAGAGAATTGAAAATACTCCGAAGAGTGCTGCATTGGCTGCCTAAATAAGTTGAGGCTATTGGAAGAGTTATTGATCATTTTCTCCCCGGTAAACTCAACTCCGCACTGGTTGGGGGAAAGGCCAAAAGCTAAGAAAAATCAATTCACCTCTTCTGCGCGTGCCGAGCTCAGATTGGGGGTGCAGAGAGCAGCCCGGGGGTGGGATGGGGGGGTGCTCCCCCTGCAGCTGCTACCTCTGGCCAAGTGACAGGCCCCAGCCTCACTGCTCAGGATTGCTGGGCGGCAGTCCTGACCCAGGGTCACGTCACACACTCTCCGTCTTCTCTGACTCAAACCCATCTGGGGTGGGGGGGTGGTGTCACCTTGAGGACCTCACTCTCCTCTCTGGCCTCTTTCCCTTATCTTTAAAATTAGGGAGAGCCCCCCGCCCCATCACCTCGCTTTCCCAGCGTGTTGGCAGGCAGCAGGCCCTTTCCTGGCCCCCAGTGTCACCACCCCAACAGTGGCGCATTTCCTCCGCACCCAGGGTGGACCCTCAGCACAAGCTTGGGCGGCTGTATAATTTGTAGGCTTCAGTGCCAAACGAAAACACAGGGCCCCTTGTTTAAAAAGTGGGAACAAAGCTTTTCCTGTGGTTTCTCTTTTGACCTGTCATAGTGTTTTTTATTTGCTATTGAATGTTGTGCAAGAGCAGAATCTCACAGGAGCCTGGGCCCACCCTGTGACTTGGCGCCTGCCCCAAGCCCTCAGGCACAGGTCACTGGTTGGGGAGGTGGCATGATCTATTGTCACATCGGCCTTCATTTACCAAACATAAATTTATGAAGAATCTCAAGCAAGTGAGCGCCAGGTGCAGGACCCCCCCGAGCATGGGGTGCTCTCTGCCTTTGCTGGCTGCGTGCCCAGGGAGTCGGCCCAATGGCTGAGGGGGCACACTGCCGCCAGGAACTCAGGCCATCGGGCTGACCCCTGTGTGGGCCGAGTGCTGGCCTGGGCTCAGGCCTCTGACCTGAAGGGAGGGTCACAGAGGCCCCTCAAGTCAAGCTTCCGTCACTGGCCTGAGGTGAGGCCCCATTCTAATATGGCGCCCAAGATAAAGCATTTTATCCAAAACACGTGAGGTTCCCTGCTGATCATTTTATTCTGCTAGTCTGCCCTCTTATTATTACTTTTTAAAATCACTTTTGCAAAACTGTAGAGTACAATTTGAGAAGGAAGGAGGGGTGAAGTTTGGTATAAATCTCTCACTTTGTCCACAGATAGTCATGTTATTCTTGCTTGTCATCTGCAGTGGGAGTTAGAAATACCTGATGGTTGCACATAGTTAACCCCGGGGTTCAGTCAATTGATGTGACAGATGAGCTTTCCTGCTAAATCTGCTTTATTTAAAAGACCCAAGAGAGAGCGGTCCCAAGGGGAGGTCCAGCTGGGCCCTGGGACCTGCATGTTTATCCCAAAGCTGTTTAAAAGAAAACGCCTCGGGGCACACATAGCTCCCAGGGAGGAAAATGGCCAGCAGGGCAAATGCAGAGCGACGATACAGATAGGAAACACCTGTTCTCTTGGTGTTGAGACTGGCCAGGCGTTGTTTTATATTTGCATGTTTTCCTTTCAGTTCATTCAAACTCAATATAGTGGTGAAATTAAGTACATCAGCAACCTAAAGCTACCAAACCCAATGCATAAATGGTAGGATTTAAAAAATATGTCCTAATGGGGGTGAGTCTGGCCCCTGGCCAGCCGGGGGCTCGCGTACAATGGGGGCAGTGTGTGCTCTGGCCCTGAGGTGCTGGCCAGACCACAGGCAGGAGGGAGTTTCCTCCCCGGGTGGCCCAGCCAAAGGATCAGGTCCGAGGAAGGCTCCGGGTGGGCCCCAGGGGAGCCGGAGGGCTGCGGAGGGCTCTAACCTGCAGACGTTGAGCCCCTGAAGCCTGCTGTCATCAGGGGGGCGCGGGCTGAGCAATGCGGTGTGGGGAGCAGGGGCGCGGGGACCTGGAGGGGGAAGGTGTGGAAATCTGACACAAACGCGAATGTTTTACCTTCTAAATCACCTTGGTCTTCACAGTTGAAATTCATCCTGAACTTCCCACCCCAGTGTCTCAGGCGGGGGGAGTCCCGGCTGGGGCTGCTTCTCGCTTTCCTCATTCACAAGCCGTAATTCTTTCTCCTCGCTGCAGCCGAGTTCCGCAAGCACGGTGGAGACGCGTGAAAACCTGCAGAATGTCCTGGGGCCTTCCATCTCCTCTGTCTCCCCAGGCTCTGCTCTCTGCAGAGCGGGGCTGAGCCTCAGGCAGACTTTCCAAGGCAGTTCTGTTTGGGTTTTGCTTTTCTGGGGTTCTCCTCTGGCCACAAGAGCCCAAAGCTCGTGCCACCTCAGGTGTGATTCCCCAACCACCGTCAACCTAACAGACTGACTTGTTGACCAAGGCCGTATAGAGTCCTCCTCACCGCCGCCCTCCTGGGTGGTGCCCTGTCCACACCGAGGGGACTGTGGCTTCTGAGCAGCCCGCCTTGAGTGTGGGGTCAGGTGTCCAACACGCCTGGACAGCCCCGGCTGGACTCAGGACCCAGTGCCCACTGCGATGACTTCCATTCTCCCTGGGCTCAGGAGAGAAGCACCCACAGGCACTGGCCCCTCAAGCCTCTCTCCTGATTTCTTCTTTGTTCCCAGGTTTCTGCTCATAGTCCACGCCAGCTGCTGCAAGGCTGCTTCCCAGGAGCGGCGCGTTAGCTTCCTAGGGCTGCTGGGACACTGGGTCAATTATGTATTAATCACTGCTGATCCTGTATTGGCTCTTTGACAACTGTGACTCCCGAGCTCCCCATATGTCTGTGAGTCACAGGGCCAGACTCGCAACCCAAGCCGTGTGTCTTCACGGTAAACTAGCTGTCATGGGCCCATGGTGGTCCTGACTGCTGACCCACAGGGGACGCCTTCCCCGGCTCCTTCCTGCCACCATGATCACAAAGGCGCAGCCCAGGGCCTCCGTCTGATTCCTGACGCTGCGTGTGGCCGGCTGCGCGGGCCCCGCGTGGTGCGCCTCGTCTCTGTCTCCGGGGGACGGGGAGGGCTGAACCTTCTTTCAAGGGCATGAGTCTTTCCATGTCATCACTCAGTCTCCGTTATGAATTAAGACCCGGGCACAGTGCACAAGTTGCCACAAATCTGGTGGCTTACAACAACACAAATCTATTCTCATACAGTTCTGGAAGCCCTTCTCAGGCTCTGAGGGAGGACGGGTTTCCTTGATGTTTCCAGCTTCTGGAGACCTCCTGCATCCCTCTGAAGTCCTCCGCTGTGTCCATCACTATCAGACCGAGGCGGGCTGAGAATGGCCCCCAACTATCCACATCCTTGTCCCCAGAGCCTGTGCACACCGCCCCCATGGCAAAAGGGTCTTTGCAGATGTGATAAGTTAAGGATGTTGGGGTGGGAAGAATGTCCTGGATCGCCCTGAATGCGGGCAGCCTCCAGAAGGAACAGAGCCCTGCTGACACCTTGACTTTAGGGCAGAGAGACTGAGGTTGGAGTTCTGAGCTCCAGACTGGAAGGTAATCAATGTGTGTTATTTTAAGCCACTAGAGTTGGGCTAATTTGTTACTGAAGAAGTAGGAAACTAATTGGGCAGCCCCAGAATTCAGGGGAGGCAGCTTAGTTTTAAAAAAGGATGAGAGGCGAGGGGACTTGGCTTGAAGCTTCCTGGACTGAACGCTCCAACTGCTTTTTCTTTCTTAGGACAGACAGCCATCCTGAGCCCTGGGCCCCTCTGGACACCAGGACCCTGTCTTGGGGCTGCTGCATGGACAGCACGCCGGGGCGGTGAATAGCGCTGCTGAAAACTCCCAGGCTTTACCCCGGTTCTAGCTTGATGCTTGTCTAGATTGAAAACAAAACAAAACTCTATTTTAAAAAAAGTTGAGTTGTTCTTTCTATCAGCTATAAGCACCCAGCATTTAGAGTGAAGACGTGAAGAAGCAGCCCTCCCCTCCGGGGGCAGACACGTTTACTCCTCCAGCCAATCCTGGTGGTGTCCACACAACACAGGTCATGGAACCACTTGGTTATATGGCTACTTTCCAATTTTCAGATCTGCTGTCTTTCTGCCACGTAGCGCCCCCCTCCACCGCATGCACCACACATACATGAGCTTCCTGTCCCTCACCTTTCCACTTCGGTGGTCATAATCTCCCTGAGATGAATAGTCTCTGTTTACTACTCACAGCTTAGCCGTACAGAATAGAGATTCTCCTTGCCTGACAAGGAGTTGTGTTGTCTGGGACCAATGATGACTCTCTTCGATCGTTTGCTTCGACCTCCGTGCATTTGCCATGACTGCAATCCCAGGCTCTCTCCCCCAGTGGCGCAAACACCACTTCTCAGTCCATCTTCTGGGGGCAGGCTCCCCTGGAACTGTGGGTGCTGCCCGGGGTGGAGTCGGCCACTGGTGGTGGCTGCAGGGTCTCCCTGCACCCCTGCCCCATGTCTCCGCGTCTCATTGTGGTCGGTGGCCTCTGTCCTGCTCCCTGGTGTCCTCGAGGCGCATTGACTCCTGGGCCTTTGGTGGAGCACGTGCTCCAGGCAATCTTGAGAAAGGGGTAGAGGTGGTCAACTGGGAGGATCTTGTCATTCTGAAAATGTCTTTATTTGACACAGTTTAGACTTAGAGTCCCGGGTTGGAAATGGTTCTCCTCAGAGCTTCCATGACACTCCTGCATCTCTTGCAGCTTCTGGGACTGTGGCGGAAAGGCTCGTGCCATTGTGACGCTTAGTCCGGCATCGAAAACCTTCCGGTTTTCTCCCTAGACACTTCTAGAACCTTCTCTTTGCCCCCAGAGCTCTGAACTGTCACACGATGTGTCTCTTTACAGTACTCCTGTCACGGAGCATGCTTGATACTAAAGTCTCAGATTTCCTCAGCTCCATCTGCCAGCTTTCTCTTTCTTCTTAGTTGCTTTGCCCTCCCCTGCCCCCCGCTGCCCCGTCCCCAGCACAGGGCTTCTCCAAAAGTGTCGTGATTGGGGCGCCTGGGTGGCTCAGTCGGTTAAGCAACTGCCTTCGGCTCAGGTCATGGTCCTGGAGTCCCGGGATCGAGCCCCGCATCGGACTCCCTGCTCGGCGGGGAGTCTGCTTCTCCCTCTGATCCTCCCCCTCTCATGCTCTCTGTCTCCCATTCTCTCTCTCAGATAAATAAATAAAAAATCTTTAAAAAAAAAAAAGTGTCATGGTCTTTGATGGCTCATATCTAAGACGAGATAGTGAAAAAAATGTTTGTGAGCTGTGCACGCGCTTTGGAGGGTGGATGAAGTTGCCCAATTTAACAAATAAAAATACAGGAAGCCCAGTTAAACGTGGGTTTCAGAAAAACAATGAATACATTTTTGGTATAAGCATGTCCCGTTTATTGTGTGGAATAAACTTATGCTAAGAATTCTTTAAATCCTGAAATCCACCTTTAACTGGGCTTCCTGTGTTTTATCTGCATCCTTAGGTGGGAGGTGCTTTCTAATTGTTTCCGGTGCGGCACTGTACTGGGAGATGCAGGTCTTTGCTTTCAGGCTGTGATTTTCCGGCTTTAGGCTGGGGGGTGAGTGTCGCACCAGCCCTGGGGAGCCTGCTGGGAAGAAAGTGCCCGGTCTCCATGCAGAGAGCTTTGCTTACTCCGCGGTGCTCAGTCTGGTGCCCGCACCCTCCACTCTGCCCTTGAACCTGAGATTCTCGGTTCTGCCCTCTCCAGGGACTAAAACATCGGTCAGCTAGGGCAGAGGAGGGGACGTGGGGAGCTCAGTGCTTCTTTCAAGACTTGTAACCACTCCTCCCATCTGGCCCCGCCCCTCACCCGCTTCCAGAGACAGCATGCCCCTGCGTGTGCACCCTCTGGGCGCTCCGTGGGGTTGACTGGTTTGCTTCTCGGCTGTCCTGACTCCTGGCTGAGGATCCGGCTTTCTTGGATCTGCAACGTCAGTTCCACTCACTGATCTCTTGTTCTTGTTGTCACCTCTTCTGCTTCTCTCTGTCCTTGTGGATTCAGGCCATTAAAAACACTTTGCTGCCATCCATGTTGGGCTTCTGTTTGTTATGTCGTCTTTGACAGGAAGGAGCTCACCCCATTTTCATTTCTAAGGTGACCTGCCCCTTCCAACGAGTGTGTGTCTCCACCAAACAATAGTTAACGGTGGTCACTCATCATATAAAAACTGCCGTTTGGTGCCCGGCTGTGTCCTGGGCATTCGGAACATGTTCCAGATGACTTTGCTTTACTCAGGCACTCTGGGCGGTGTGCCTGGGTCTCTAGTTTTTAGCTAAGAAAAGTGGCCTCTGTGAGTTACTGGCTTAAGTCACACCCCAGGTCCCACAGTGAATGGGCAGAGCTGGGGGCTGGCCATGCCCTTGGCCCCTGATGTAATGCCTCTCAGGGAACCCTACTTAGCCCCTCTGCTTGGAGCACGAGACTGCTTTCCTCTTAGTAACTCCTGCTGCCGGCACTGGGTGTGTGCGTGTTGGGGGCACAGTGGTGGACTGGGAGCACCCCCTCGGCCAGTTAGAAAGGGGTCTTTGGACCGAGGCCCCTCCTGGTCACTTGCTCCTGCGGGGCCGGCTTAGAGGATCCCAGAAGCTGCCCCCACCTGCCTGCCTGTCTTTGTGCATTTCTTCATTTAATTTTTAAAGGGAAGTCCAGATACTTTTTTTTTTTTTAATAAGATTTCTATCTTCTCACTGTTTGGATACCACCAAATGGGTTGGAGTTATTAAAAAAAACTCTCAACCATAACTTTCATGTACACGATGGAGAAGACTGATTTTAAAATTGAGTACTCAGGTGATTTTATGTTGTGTGCACTTAGTATAAACAAACGGAACAGTCTGAACAAACCCGAGTGCCCTTTTGTTCTCTATTTATGTCTAATACTGACGGTTTTGTGGAAAAGCTACGTTTTTACGATTCTGAAGTACCTACTTCTTTTCCCCTGGGGAAAATTTAACTGCGTCTTATTTATTGCACTGGGTATTAACACTCATAGTTTATTAAGTAATTTTCTCCAGGGCTTGTTGAACACGAGGCGTTGGGAACGGATGCCCTGGTGTGTGGAAGGAGGTTATATTAAAGTCCAGTCATACACCGGGGAACAAAATAGGATGCCCGGATAACAGGGGGTGCATTGACTCTGGGACCCCATGGATCCCATCTGGGCAGTCCCACCTTCCCAAGCCTACCTGTTTTTATCTTACCCACTTGAAGAGTGAGGTGGGGACTCAAAGCTATTTCTTTTCTGGCCTTTGCTCTGCTGGAAGCGTCTGGGCAGCTGGGGGCCAAGCTCAGGCTCTGAGTGTGGGAAGAGCTGCCACCGCCCTGCGGTGTTCAGATGGGATAGTGCTGGAAGGAGGGCCAGGCCACTGCTCATCCCTAGGGGTGGGGCCCCACGGTGGGGGGGTCAGTTCCACCTCATCATAGTGCACAGCTTCTCTCTGACCTGAGCTAGGCCAGCAGAGGTCTGGGGGTGGGGAAAATCAGGGACTGCTACGTTAGGCTGGTCTTCTTGGGAAGAGGCCAGGACCCCCAGTCCTGGTGTCCAGGGCAGTGGTGAGGCCGACCCAGTGTGGTGGTTGTTTCAGCAATAGGAGGCTCTGGGCAGCGGGTCAAGTGGTCAGGTGGGGGCATGGCTGGATTGTGAGTTCTTTGGAATCTGAAGCAAGACCCTAGGCAGTGGCATGGATGGTAGTAGGGGCCAGGCATGCACCTCCATCTGGAGTTGGGAGGGCTGGGGTGGGTGAAGGGCGCTTTCCTCTGTGGGTGGGGGTGATGACCCCACTGGAGCTAGATGAGTCCTGGTCCCTGGGCACTTTTGGGCTTGGAGGATGCCTTGGCTGGCTCTGGGGTCAGCTTCCATTGTGTTTCTGGCAACATCAGCCCAGGAAAGCAAGGGAGGGGCAGGCTGGGCTCGAGAGCTCTGTCAGGGTGTCTAATGACCATCTTGGAGAGGGTCCCCTTGTCCAGGTTGGTGGCCACCCTATCTGGGTGTTGGCCCCCAGGCTCCCGCCTCCGCTGGGCAGTGGGTGGGCAGCTGCGTTGAGTAGTTGTGAGTGAGCAGTGGACCGTGGGACCATGCCCCCCCTTTGCTCCAAGTCCAGCTGCTGTGCATGTGCTGGGGTGCTGTACATCCACAGCCCCACACACAGGCGCCCTAATACCCAGAACACGAGAGCGTGACTCAATTTGGAAAAAGCATCTCTGCATGTGTAATTAAGTTAAGGATCTTCAGATGGGATCATCTTGGATCCCATCTGGGATCGTCTGGGTGGCCCTAAATTCGGTGATAAATGTCCTGATAAGAGACAGAAGAGGAGAGCCACAGACACAGAAATGATGATGTGAAGACAGTGCCAGGGATTGGAGATTCACTGCCACAGCCCAGGGATGCCGACAACTGCCCGGAGCTGGGAGCGACGAGGAAGGACCCTCCTCTAAGGCCTCTGGAAGGAGCACAGCCATCCTGACACCTTGATTTCAGACTTCTGGCCTCCAGAAGTGTGAGAGAATACATTTCCATGTTTTAAGCCACTCATTTATGGAACTTTGTTATGGCAGCCCCAGGACACTGATGCAAAAGGCAAGAGAGGAATCTAGAGTGATGCTACGTGGAGGCCACATGGTGGCTGTGCTGGTGGTGGTGGGAGTGTGTGCGCGTGTATGTGTGTGCATGTGTGTATACGCGCATGGGTGTGCGTGTGCACATGCAGGGAGTGGGGACTCCGGTTCCAGAGCATCTGGGCCATTTGCAGGTAGGTTGGTGCCTCTGCAGTTGTCTTGGTTTAAAAAACCTTGCCTGTGGCTTCAGATGAGCTGTTCAGGGGCAGGCAATGGACCACAGCTCACAACCCGCCTAAGCTTCCTAAAGCCATGGTGCTGAGCCAGGCTTCCTCCTCCACCATTCCTTGAACCTCTGGAGTCCTCAGCCATGACTCGTGGCCATGGGATCCCAGAGGAGGCCACATAGGATCCTGTTCAGCCTTGTTTCATCTGAGGCTGGGCAGAGTGGCTTAGGATTCTTCCATCCTGTGTGATTTGTGTGCAGGTTGGTGTTGGCGTTACGTTAGGGATATGGATGCAGGGATCTCAGTTGTGGGCACATCTGGAGAGGAGATGTCCCCTTTGCATAATGCCTGACATGGGGATCCCATATTCAGTCTTTGAGGAGGGGACCCTCATGTGGGAATTTGGAGCAAGGGAAAAACAGCACAGCTTGAGGGGCTCAACTCACCCATTGGACACCAAAGGAACAAAGGGGGAAGGCAGCTCTGCCCATTTGGGGCCCCATACCCAGGAGCCTGTGGCAAGGCCCGTGGGTGCTCTCTATGATGGTGAAGCTTGCAGCTGCCTCCCCGACCACTCAGCTTCTGCACCATAATCCCCTGTTTATACATCTAGCCCCAAATCCAGGACAGCTGACACTGAAGGAGACTGGTAGCATGGAAGACCAGTATGAAGATCACAAACAGAACAATTGGCTCTGAGGAAAGTAGACACAGCTCAGGGAACATCAAAAATGTTTAAATTAAATGACAATGAAATATTATAATTAGAATTTAAGTTAAATTAAGTTAAAATGTAAGTTAAAAGAATTATATTAGTATTCGCAGAATGAAAAAGATATTATATCCATAGAATGGGAAGTTATTAAAAAAAACATTTTTAAAGCAAGAACAAGCTGAAAAAATGACCCAAATAATCTTCCTCCTGGATATTCCAAGCCCTTCAGCTTCTGGGGGGTCACTCCTTTGAAACCCAAATAAACTGGCTTGAGGTTTTCACCCCCTGGTAGTCTGCCTGGGAGTCTTCACCTGTCTTAGTTGACTTTGGATAGCTTGCTCACTGGTTTATTTCCTGCACTGTTGTGCCTTTAAGGCAGGAGTTGAAATAGACACCATTCCTCTACTTTCTCCCCTCAAAACATTTAACAGAAGGTTTGGGCGGAACAAAGCAACAGGAGCATAGGGAGGGAATACCTTCCAGGTGAATGATCTGGGGTCCACCTCCCCCCTGCTCTGTTATTTTACCATGCAGATTAACTTCTTCCTTTTTTGTCTTCACCCTTCTCTTCCATGCTTTGTCCTGGGGCTACATAGGCCCATGAAAGGTGTTTTCCTAAAGAAGCAGGAATGCCACACCTGAGGCCTACATGAACTTTTCTTTCCCCTACATTGATGCACCAGGCAGGGTCTTGGAAGAGATTGTCAGTAGTCACAGGGGGAGAGTGTGTACTAGTTTTCTGTTGCTGCTGTAACAAATCATCACAACCTCAGCTTAACAGCCTATGGCTGTGAGCTCACAGGTTGGAGATCTGACTTGGCTTAATTGGGTTCTCTGCTCAGCATCCAAAATTAAGATGTAGACCTGCTGGGCTCTTCTGGGGACAGTCTGCTTCCAAGCTCACTTAGGTTGGTGTCCTGCTTCAGTACCTGTGGTTATAGGACTGAGGTCTTTGTTTCTTGGTAGAGCTTCTGCTTTTTCCAAGGAGAAGTCAGAGAACTGTAAGGGCTGGACCCACCATTTCTGGAGGGGGCCAAAAGGAAAGTATAAAGAGGAATGCAGGCCCCTGGCTGACAGCCAGCCAAGAAATCAATCAATAAAAGGCATTCAGATTGGAGAGGAATAAGTAAAACTATCTCTATTTATAGATGACTTGATGGAAGGAATGTCAAAGAATTTGTGGCCATCTTTAATCTGTCAAGGTGGCACTGGCTAGAACCTCTAGTATAATGTTGAAGAGAAATGGTGAGGGGCACCTGGGTGGCTCAGTTGGCTAAGCATCTGCCTTTCGCTCAGGTCATGATCCCAGGGTCCTGAGATTAAGCCCTGTATTGGGTTCTCTGCTTAGCGGGGATTCTGCTTCTCCCTCTTCCTCTGCCCCTTACCCTGCTTGTGCTCTTTCTTTCACTCTCGCTCTCTTTCTTTCTCAAATAAATAAATAAAATCTTAAAAAAAAAAAAAAAGAAATGGTGAGAGCAAACACCCTTGTGTAATTCCTGATCCTATGGAGAAAACACCTAGTCTTTCACCATCACATATGAATTTAGCTCTGGGCTTTTTGTAGATTCATTTTATTAGGTTGAGGAAGTTCCTTTTTGTTTCTAGTTTGGTGAGTTTTTTTTTTTTTTAAATCACAAAAGGGTGTTGGAGTTTGTCAAATGCTTTTTCTGCATCTATTGAGATGATCACGTGATTTTTGCTTTTTATTCTATTGATATGATGTGTTATATTAACTGATTTTCAGATGTGGAACCAACCTTGAATTCCTGGGACAAATCCGACTTGGTTATGTTGTGTAATTCTTTTATATGTTGCTAGATTTGGTTTGCTAGTATTTTATTGATGATTTTTGTCATCTACATTCATATATTTGTCTGTAGTTCTCTTTTCTTGTGATATTTTCCAGTGTTGGTATCAGGATAATAATGGCCTCATAGGTCATTGGGAAGTATTCTCCCCTCTCTTTTATTTTTTTGGAAGAGTATGTGAAGAATTAGTGTTCATTTATCTATAAATGTTTGGTAGAATTCAGTGGTGAAGTCTCTGGGCCTGAGCTTTTCTTGGCAGGTAGTTTTTGATTACTTTTTCAGTCTCTTCACTTGCTATAGGTCTATTCTGAGTGTCTATTTCTTTTTAAGTTAATTTTGGTAGTTTGTGTCTTTCTAAGAATTTGTCTAATTCATCTAAGTTATATGGTTTATTGGTATGTGGTTATTCATAATATATATTATACAATATATGCATATTATATGCATAATTCATGGCACACAACAGTTCCTTTATAATACTTTTTATTTCTGTAGGGTCAGTAGTAATGTCTCCTTTTTCATTTATGATTCTAGTAATTTGAGTCTTCATTTTTGATTAATTTAGCTAAAGGTTTGTCAAATTTGTTGATATTTTCAAAGAACCAGCTTTTTGTTTCATTGATTTTCTTTTTTGTTTTTCTCTTTTCAATTTCACTATTTTCTGCTCTAATCTTTTTATTTCCTTCCTTCTGCTTGCTTCAGTTTTAGTTTGCTCTTGTTTTTCCAGCGTCTTAAGGTGGGAGGTTAGACTATTGATTTGAGAAATTTCTTTTTATTTAAATTGAGATATAATTGATATATAACATTGTATTAGTTTTAGGTATACAATATAATGATTTGATATTTGTATATATTGCAAAATGATCACCACAATAAGTTTAATTAACATCTGTGGGGCGCCTGGGTGGCTCAGTCATTAAGCGTCTTCCTTCGGCTCAGGTCAGGATCCCAGGGTCCTGGGATCGAGCCCTCATTGGGCTCCCTGCTCCGCAGGAAGCCTGCTTCTCCCTCTCCCACTCCCCCTGCTTGTGTTCCCTCTCTCTCTGTGTCTCTCTCTGTCAAATAAATAAAATCTTAAAAAAAAAAATCTGTCACCACACATATTTATAAACATTTTTTAAAGATTTTATTTATTTATTCGACAGAGAGAGACACAGCGAGAGAGGGGACACAAGCAGGGGCAGAGGGAGAGGGAGAACCGGACTCCCCACTGAGCAAGGAGCCCAATGTGGGGCTTGATCCCAGGACCCTGGGATCATGACCTGAGCTGAAGGCAGATGCTTAAGGACTGAGCCACCCAGGCGCCCTGTAAACATTTTTTCTTGTGATGAGAACTTTTAAGATCTACTCTCTTGGGACACCTGGGTGGCTCAGTCGGTTAAGTGTCTGCCTTCGGCTCAGGTCATGATCCCAGGGTCCTGGGATCGAGTCCCGCATCGGGCTCCCTGCTCCGCGGGGAGCCTGCTTCTCCCTCTGCCTCTGTCTCTCTCTCTGTCTCTCATGAATAAATAAATAAAATCTTTAAAAAAAAAAAAAAGATCTACTCTCTTAATAATTTTCAAATATACAGTACAGAATTAGTCACTATAGTCCTCATGCTGTACAGTACATCCCCAGGACTTAGGTATCTTATAACTGGAAGTTTATATCATTTAACCACCATCCATTTTACTCACCCCTCAACCCTCACCTATGGCCACCACCCAAGATTGTTCCTCTTAGTATAGGCATTTACAGCTATAAATTTCCTCTAACCACTGCTTTAGCTGCACCCTATAAGTTTTGGTATGTTGTGTTCTCATTTTCATTCATCTCAAAGTATTTACTGATTTCCCTGTGATTTCTTCTTTGACACATTGGTAATTTGGGAATGTGTTTATTTTCTTTAGCTGAAAAAAGTATGTAGTCTTTCCTGATTTTTGAGTTATTCTTCTTTTGCTTTAAAAGGTTAACATGGTGGATTAAAGATAGCCACAAATTCTTTGACATCCTTCCTATCAAGAGATGAGGTTTATAGCTCCCCTTCTCTTGAATCTGGATAGGCTCTGTGACTATTTTGGGTAACAGAATACAGGAGAATTGGTGCTACATGATGTCTAAAGTCATGTTGGAAGAAACTTTTCTGCTTTCACTTTGGTATCTTGGAATGCTTGCTTGGGGGGAGGTCAGGAGGGACAGCCAGTATGTAAGCAGTCCTAACTCCTTTGAGACCACTATACTATAAGGATGTCCAAGTTAGCCATGTGGAGAAGCCACTTGAAGAGAGAGAAGTGCTGACAGGCCCTGTATCAGTCTAGTTGGTCTGCCATAACAAAATACCACAGACTAGATGGCTTAAGCAACAGAGATGTATTTTCTCACAGTTCCAGAGACTGGAAGTCTGAGGTCACGGTGTCAGCATGGTCAGTTTCTGGTGAGAACTCTCTTCCTGACTTGCAGACAGCTGCCCTTGTCCTCACGTGAGAAAGAGGGAGAGAGGGAAAGAGAGAGAGAGAGAGAGATGGTGCAAGCTCTCTGGTGTCTCATTATATAAGGACACTAATCCTATTGTATCAGGGCCTCACCATTATGACCTTATTTAACCTTTTATTACTTCCTTAGATGTCCCATCTCCAAATACAGCCACACCGGGGATTAGGGCTTCAAAATAAGAGTTTTGGGGTGGGACACAGATATTCAGTCCATAATTAGCTCCCAGTAGTTCCAGCCATCTCATCCCAGGTACTACATAGGTAACAAAAGAAGTCATGTTGGTAACTCTAGCTCCTTCTGGAGCCACATTAAGACTAACTGAGACCCAGACACAAGGCTCCAGTTGGGCTGTCGCTGCCATCTCCTGCTATTTGAGCCACAATGGCTGAGGCTGCAGACATTGTAGAATGTGGATGAGCTTTCCCCACTGTGCCTGCCCCAATTCCTGACCTACAGAATAAAATGGCTTTTACACCACTAAGCTTTTTTTTTTTTAAAGATTTTATTTATTTATTTAATTGACAGAGAGAGAGAGAGAGAGAGAGAGAGAGAGAGAGAGAGACAGTGTGAGAGGGAACACAAGCAGGAGGAGAGGGAGAGGGAGAAGCAGGCTTCCAGCTGAGTAGGGAGCCCGATGCGGGGCTCGATCCCAGGACCCCGGGATCATGACCTGAGCTGAAGGCAGTAGCTTAACCAACTGAGCCACCCAGGCACCCCAACACCACTAAGCTTTGAGGTGATTTGTTATACAGCAAATAGAAACAGGAACAGTGAATTTGTCCCATTTATGTTTATTGTTTTTTTTTTTTTTAAAGATTTTATTTATTTATTTGACAGAGGGAGACACAGTGAGAGAGGGAACACAAGCAGAGGGAGTGGGAGAAGGAGAAGCAGGCTTCCCGCGGAGCAGGGAGCCCGATGCGGGACTCGATCCAGGGACTCCAGGATCATGACCTGAGCCGAAGGCAGTTGCTTAACCAACTGAGCCACCCAGGCGCCCTATTGTTTTTATAATTAGCAGTTAACTTCTTTGGGCCTCAGTTTCCTTATCTATAAAATGGAAATAATACTTAAGGATTAAATAAGATAAGTACAGTATTTTACTTAGCCCAGTGACTATATATATGTATATATAGGGATTTGAAAAAAGGTACTAGATATACATATTTTTTTAGATGTACATATTTTTGCGTGTTTTCTTTTATTTATTTGAGAATATGAGGCAGTAAGTGTTTTGAAGTCTCTTCATTTGCTTTCTTACTTGCTATATTTTAATTTTTTGATTTTGAATTTTTTCATATGTTAAGATGATGGGTTTCTTGTATTTGCTCATCTTGGAGTGAGCAGTTTCACATGGGTTTCTCATTTGCCCCAAATCAGTGAGAGCAAAAATCCTGTCCTGTATGCCCGAGCCCTGTGGTGCCTCCCACAGCCCAGGCCCTGGGGTTTTGCTGGGAGCCTTCTCTACACACCCTCAGCTGGTTTCCTCCAGAGCATCCATCACGACGCTGTGGTTTTTCCTGATTTCAGAGTCTTTGATTTTTATCTTCATTTTTTTCTGTAAGTGAATAAGAGAGAAGGTGTTTTGGGTGTGATTTGTATTTGTTTTGTTTTTAATTTTTAAATTTTTGGTATTTTGATAAATGTGCATTATTATGCCATTTTTCTTTGGCTGTCCAGGATGGAGCAAAACCCTGCCTCAGCCCTGGAATTTGTCGAGACTAATCAATGGAAAACCTTCTTGGTCCATTCATGGGGCAGGCATGTCTATTCGTCTAAATGACGGCAATTCTCTCACATCAAAGCTCTTGCTTCGTCAAAACATCCACCCAGCTTTGGAGCTGGAGACTCATCAGGAAAGAATTCTCATCTTGTCAGAGGTTCAGGAAGGACTGACATGAATCAATAGACTGTTTCCTCAGGATTCTGCATGATTTCAATGGTTTTCATGGAAGGAAATACCCTCTTAGACTCAGGAGGTTTAAATGGAAACATATACCATTCATGGTTTGTACTTGATGGGATAAATGTTAGCTCCATCTAAAAACACGAGCACTGCAGAAGCTGCTTCGAATCTGCAGGGGTCACCTAAGTCCCCAGTGAGGGGAGGCAGGGGGCTTGCTTTAATCAGACTTGGACTCTCCATCGTGCACGGAGCTGCATCTGATTTTCACTCTGAGCGCTTCCGCCTCCCAAGGAAAATGGAGGGTCCGAGGGCTTAATGTTAAAACACATTTCATGCACACATCGATGTATTTACTTACACAGACACGCAGACCCACACACATTCCTGGCCTCACCATGTGTGGGGCAGATTTCAGCTCCTTCCCGACCCTCTCTGTGGTATGAAGCTGAGCTGGGTCATCTCTCTATTTATTTTTACATGGAGGGATTCATTAATTAAATGTCCAACTTTGAGATGTGACCTATCAGGAACTGTTCCTGCAGGGCTAACTCATGGCTTTAATCTTCACCCTGGACCCCTGTCAGCTATTCTTCAATCAACAGGATTTGGGCAAGGTCCTATAGCCTCTCTTATTCAGAGGGAGCAAAGGAGAAGTCAGGGTGTTCTCACCATCCTGCAGGGGTCCCTACTGGCTCTGGGGTTGCATCTGCTCTCTGAGGACCCCTGCCCCACCCACAGAGGGGAGGCCGTACGAGCTACAGTGGCTGGGCCATTGAATCTGATGTTCTTGTTCAATTTTCGGTGCTGGGCCCTGTGGGGATCTTCCTGGGTGTGTGTGTGTACTTACCCCCCACCCCCGCATGCATGCACATGCACACAACTTCTGGTATATGGGGCAGTGTCTGGCCTGGCCTGATATCAAAGATCAGAAGGCAAGGCCCAGGTGGGCAAATATACCCCCAGTGACTAGCGTCGGGGCTGGACAGGAAGGCAGCGCTCCAGCCCCTGTCCTCCCTCCCTTCCCGTGCTGGAGACTGCCCTCCCTCACCCAAGTTTTCCTTCCTATCCTGGGTGAGTCTGCTCCCATTTTAAGAGGCTTTCTTGGCATGTGGTGGAGGCTGGTTGGGCCCCTGGGGAAGGGTCATGGGAAGGCTCTGCCCAGGTCAGGTTCGGCTTGTCCCTTGGGCCTTCACAGAGCTCCTGCTCACCTGTGGCCCTGCCCTCTGGGGGCCCAGCCAAGGGCAACCCCGGGCCTCCAAGGTGACCCCAGCAGCAGATACTGCTTTCCCCATGGTCCCCCTTCACTAGAGCCTGCCCTCTCACTGCAGAGCCCACAGGGAGAAGCACACTTGTAAGGCCCTTGTGGGGGCAAGGTCTATACCAGGCAGTCCTAGTGCTTCTTTTAACTCTCATGATAACCATTTGGGGAAACTCAGGCTTGGAACAGTTAACTGGTATGGCTGGTTGGTCCAAATGTAGGTGATAAAGCTGGACTGGGGCTCCAGGACCTTCTCTCTCCTCTTCTCTCTCCTGTGCGGGGATGTGTTTGAAAAGTCTTAAGACAGGCACTTTGTACATTAGCATGTACACCACTCTGCACCCACAGCTCACGAAGGGAGCCAGGTGGAGATGGGGTGGCAGAGAGGGTGTGTGGTTGGCCACCCCTGCCCTTCTCCCTCATTTCCTCTCACCTTGGCTTTATTCCGAGGAGGCAGAGGTAGATTCAAATGCTGGTGCTGTTCCGGGTTCCTGTTCCTCATCTTTATAGTGAGTACAGTAAGATAAAAGCCAGGAATCATTAGTAATTATTAATCATTCACAAATCCAGTGATTTGTTAACAACTAATCTGGTGATGTTGATAAGAGCTGTCTGGGTGTGTGGAGGGAATGAAGTCTGATTGTAGTGATGGACAGTAATGGAGACATGGAGTACTGACAACCATCCAGGGCACTTGCTGTAAAGAGGCGTGAAGAAATGGGTTGGAGGGGCTGGTGGGGGAAGGGGGTCAGAGAGGAGAAACCACAGCATGCTTTCATGCTGTAGGGAGTGACAGCAGTGGGAAGGACTGAAGAAGGAGAGAGAGGGGACCTATCAGGAGTCAGTCCCTTGAGAGGTGTGCTGAGGGCTCTTGGCCCTGGCTAGGGGTGGCCATGGGGGAAGAGCATGGACAGGTGGGAAGGCCCAGGGTATGGATGCAGACACAGGTGAGGGGTGCATGTGGTGGTGGGGGTGTGGAAATTCTCTTCCAATGGCTTCTCAAAAACTGCTGATAATAAGGAGCAGGTGAGGCTGTCAGAGGTTTTGGAAAGAGGAGAAAGGTGTTATTTTAGAGGGACATTTAGTGAACATGTTGCTGATGCATCCCATGAAGAAGGCAAGCCATAAGATGAATCTTACAGCTTGACTGGTAAATATGTATGTGTTTATTATATATAATAATAGAAGAAATACAAGAACAAAAACACTAAAAGTAATTATCTCAAAATGATAGGATTGGGATTTACAAGTAGTTGTTTTTTTAAAAAAGATTTTATTTTTAAGTAATCTCTACACCCATTGTGGGGCTTGAACTCACAACCCTGAGAGCAAGAGTCACATGCTCGGGGCGCCTGGGTGGCTCAGTCGTTAAGTGTCTGCCTTCAGCTCAGGTCATGGTCCCAGGGTTCTGGGATCGAGCCCCGCATCGGGCTCCCTGCTCGGCGGGAAGCCTGCTTCTCCCTCTCCCACTCCCCCAGCTTGTGTTCCCTCTCTCGCTGTGTCTCTCTCTGTCAAATAAATAAATAAAATTTTCAAAAAAAAAAAAAAAAAGAGTCGCATGCTCTACTGACTGAGCCAGCTAGGTACCCCAGTAATTGTTTTTCTTTTGGGGACCTAGCTCTGTTTTCTAAACTTTTTATTATGAGCATGTATTAATTTCATAATTAAAATGTTTAAAAATGAAATGGAATGGCTGAAGAAACTATTTGGTTTGGAATAAAAAGGACTTGGGGATACACAATGGTTGTCTTAAAATATTTGAAGAAATGTCAAATGAAGGAGGAATGTTGATTTTTTTTTTTTTTTTTTGCTGATGGGAATGGGAGACTGATTACAACTGAAACAAACAAACAAAAAGGCAAAGAACTTTCTATTAGCAAAATTGTCCATAAATGGGATGGGCTGACTCAGATTGTTATGTGTGTTTTCTGTCACAGGAAGACCACTTGGCAGGATGAGATGGTGACAGCACTTCAAGTGCAGGATTGATGATGGTGTTGGTATTGATGATGATGGTGGCAGCAAAGTTCATGATGGTGGTGGTGGTGGTGATGATGAGGATGGTGCTGCTGATGGTGATGCTGTGGTGATGGTGGTGGTGGTGATGGTGGTGATGGTGGTGATGGTGATGGTGGCGATGG